>NC_041385.1:290435399-290457750 GCF_002162155.2 Triticum dicoccoides
GAGCCACCCGGTGCTCCAGGAACTCAATCAGGAGCGATGCCCCGGTCAGTTTCGTCGTCGCCATGTTGCCCGGCCACAGGTCCGCGTCCATCCTCTCCAGCACTGGCTTCGCGCGGGGATCGACGAGCTCCGCGCGGGACCAAGCATCGACAGATTCGGGCTGCCTCGTGGGCTCAATCAGCCGGGGATGGATGCGCCCAGCATCCACCATGACCCACTTGCTCCTGAAGCCTTCAATCCTCTTCCCGGGCTTCGAGATAGGGTTGGATCTGGTGTACGCAACAAAGCTCGTGCACGCAGTGATGGGGCCGCGAGAGACCCGGAGGTAAAAGTAATGGTGCAGCAAGGCCACCGAGGGCCTTACCCCAACATGAGCCTCGTAGTAGTAGGCAAAAATCGCCAGGAGAAGAACAGAGTTGGGATGGAGGTGCTGAGCTTGCAGGTTGTAATCGTGGAGAACAAAAAGGAAGAACTCGGAAAAGGGAGGCACCAGACCGACGGCGATGACGCTCACGAAGAGCGGGTAGAAGGTGCTTCCTCTGTCCTCAGGAAGGGCGGAGCCAACCTTGAGGGCGGCCGCCCCATCGTTGCCTTGTGCTGCCATCATGTGGCACGTCCGAGCAAGGTTCTTCTCCGACACATTTGGAGGGTCCAGAGCGGGCGAGTACCATGCTCTAGCCGATGTCTGGCGAGGCGCCATGCCTTGCTAAGATGCAGGGTTGGAGTTGATCTGGGGATTTCGGAAGCAAGAAGGATAGGAGCGAGAAAGGGGATCTAGGCAATGACTGGAGAAGGCAAAGAAGGTAAGCCTAGACGGGTGTCGCTCTCTTGTCAATTCGTGCAGTTGCCGAGGCATCGTGGGGGAGCTAAGACGCCCACGTCCAATCAACCGCCACGCGGCACCCAAGGCCGCAGGATGATCGGGCCCGCGACGCTTCGCACTTGCCCCTTCGCTTCTCTGCTAAGCCAGGTCCAGGCGCGCCTTGGGCCCGGGGGCTACTATCGGCGTTCTGGGAACGGGGGTACCTAGACTTGCCTGCCCGCGGCCTGCGGCGTGGCTCAGGGAGTGGCCCAGTACGACCCATCTTCATCAGCACATACTCAAGACCCTCGCGAGGGGCCAAGCCTCGCGGGGCAGATGACAAGAGGCTTCCACGGGCACAGCCTCGTCCGGCTAGCTCGCGAGGACGTGGAGAGATCAAGGAGGGGTACCTCACAAGGTGCCCATGACGCAAGCCATGACCACCGAGGCCAGGCGGGCGCCGGCCTACGTAGAGTCCTTGTTTCCTCTTTGGTGCAAAGGGGGAAAGCGCAGGCAAGAGTATCAAGCAAAGGCAACCATTTCGGTGCAACAAGACCAAGAGCAGCAGGGCGGCAGGATGGAGGTCATCGTGGAGCTTAAGCCGGCGTCACCGTCAGGGTCTTTAGCAGGCGAGGACCGACTTTAGTTAGGATAAGTGTACTAGATGTTCCCCATCAAAATGGCCAATTGTTGGCTCCCTTCCAGCTCAATATTTGGGAAGAGGCACAGGGCCTCCCATTATAAATAGAGCTAGCCACCGCAGGGTAGAGGGGGAGATTTGGGGGAGACTAGAAGGAGTGAGGCGACTGAACTCACCCAAGCAGTTCATCGCACCAGCCAAGAACATCCCCACGCGAGGCTATTCTTCCTTGTACTATTCATCATCAGCCCCTGAGGCAATCCACCACACCACAAACTATATTAGGGTATTACACAACAATGGTGGCCTGAACCAGTATAAAATCTCGTGTCCCTTGTGTTGTTCCTGGTGTAGTTTAGATCCTTGCGAGGCGACGAGACGTGGGTAGGCAGGAGGTGTGATCTCCGCGTGCACCCCAGGGTTCGAACCTTGAGGGTCTGCCGGAACCCGAAATCCGATATGGGTCTTGTTGGCTTCTTCGGTGAGGATTGTTGCTTTCCTATCCTCATTTGATATTGACTATTTTATGTCTTCACAAAGATCTGCATGCCAGCACGGAGGTGCCTCCCGAGCCCTATCCCGACGCATTCGTCTAGCGCTGGTGGGCTCAAAGGTGGCTCGCTCGGCTGCTGGGGGCGAGCTCCCCCAGCAAGGGTCTTGCCGGGACCGCTGAGGCTGCCCCAGCAAGTGTCCTTGACGGGGAAACCTGCTCTGTCCATCTGATCTTTGTGGCCTTGATCCTTGTCATTGCTTTCCTTGCCTTGTGGCTTCGGCTTCTATCCGGCTTCCCTTTCCTGCCCTATTATGCATTGCTGTGGCGGGAGGCTCTGACTGCCCGTGCACAAGTAAAGGGGTCAAAAGCAGAGCCCCTACTTGTGTACACCGACACTAGGGTACAGTCCTAAGCATGACCTATATGCCCTTCGCAAAGACAGGACACAAGAAGCCAAGGCCTATAATGTTAAAAGGAAGATACCGACTGGAATCCTCAAGAACTGCAATCCACTCGACATACGCGTCCACTCGGATACCCCAATTCCACTCGACGAGTATTATCTCACTCAGAAGGCAGGAATCCACTCAGAGGACAGAAGACCTAGAGTCACCCCAGGATGGCAACGGTCAGGCATTCACTTCATCATCATAAAGACCATTTATTACGGGCGTTACTAGTAACGTTCAGGACTTAACTCTCATTGAACTCCTATGTAATTGAGGGCAAAGAAGGGCCAGCGCACTCTATATAAGCCACCCTTCCCATCTGGCACAAGGGTTCGCACCCCCTGTAACTATTTCCACACTCCAGTTGAAGAGCCTCCGCAGCACTGAGACGTAGGGCTATTACCTCCTCCACGAGGGGCCTGAACTCGTAAACTTGTGTGCACAACCTCGCCGTAGCTAGGGACTGACCCTTCTCCTACATACAACTTACTTCTACTGTCAGACTCAGTCCGATGACACCCACTTCTCATAAAAATCCAAAAACATAAAAAATATTTTACCTTGTTTCTTTCCTAGTTTGCTTGCTTTGTCGCTATGTCTTAAGAAAACACTAAGTTGCGTGACTTTTAAAATACTAATAATAGAGATTTTATTAGTACTCCAATTGCTCCTCCCGCCACCAGTGCGGAGTCATATGATATTAATCCTGAATTGGTAAATCATTTTGTGAAAGAACAATTTTCTAGAAATTCTGACGAGTATGCTGCTTCCCATCCTAATACTTTCGTTGAATTATGTGATATGCAAAAGAAAAAAAGATGTGGATAATGATATTATAAATTTTAATTTATTTCCTTTCTCGCTAAGAGACCATGCTAAAACTTGGTTTTTATCCTTGCCCTGTAATAATATTGATTCTTGGGATAATTGTAAGGATGCTTTTGCCAAGTATTTTCCTCCTTCTAAGATTATCTCTCTTAGAAATAAAATAATGGATTTTGGGCAACTTGAGACCGAACATGAGAACATGTTGCACAATCTTGGGAGAGAGTGAAATTAATGATTAGAAATTGTCCCACTCATGGTTTAATCTTATGGATGATTATACAAAAATTCTATGCGGGACTAAACTTTGTTTCTAGAAATCTTCCAAACTATACTACAGGTGGTACTTTTATGAAAATCACATTGGGATAATCTACAAAACACCGTGATAATATAATGGCAAATTACTCTCAGTGGCACACCGAACAAGCTCCAACCGGTAAGAAGGTAAACTCTGTCGAAGAAATTACTACTTTGAGTGATAAAATGGACGCTCTTATGAAAATGTTTGCTAGTAAAACTGCTGAAGTTGATCCTAATTATGTGCCACCATCTACTTTGATGAAAAAAACAATGATTCTATTGATGGTAATTTTTTCCCTAGAAATAATTTTCACAACAATGCTTATAGAGGTAATTTCAATCCTAGACCGTACCCCAGAAATTTTTCTAATAATTCCTGTGGTAATAATAATAATACTAATAATAATAGGATACCTACTATTCTTGAGAACCAAATTAAACAATTTATTATTTCTCAAAATATTTTCAATACTATGGTAGAAGAAAAACTGCTGTCAGGACCCCGACTCAATGCCACATGGATCTAGCACATAACACTTCATATCACTTTGCGGCCTCACGCATGGTATTCCCACGGGTGTCACCTTACCTTGCCCGGGACCGTTTGTGCCTTTTGGCACACGTATATGATAGTGTCGCTAGCATCCATATGACAAGGAGCCCGGGCTGACATGGCTAGTCATGAACCCAAAGTGGCACTAGCTTACAGGGACAGGCATACATGACCCAGCAACGAACGTGTCAGTCATCAGCGAGTGAATCTGGGCTGTAGCACTGGGCTAGCAGGACTCCAATAAACGGGGCTGTAGCGGGCTAACAGGACTCCGGTAGTCATCGCGTGACATTTCCCCGTAGGGACAGACATATGATCGAAGAAGGACATATGCGGGCCAGCCTAAGTGTTCCGGAGTAGTAGCAAGATACCATGGCTCAATGGAAGCACTAGGAGACATTTCCCGGTAAGAGAGGCTATCACCACCTGGGCTTCAGCCTCTCGTCGACATCGACGTCTGTGAAGAACCCATCAGAAGGGGTTGCAGCGTCTTCTATAAAACGTAAATTAAGCAACATGAGTACAAAAGTACTCAGCAAGACTTACATCAGATCCTACATACATGCACATTATCAAGAAGGGATGGTGGGGTTATTGCAGCAAGCCAGCTTTGACTCTTGGCTAAGCTATCGTACGAGACTCCAACTTGAAATGGTTTTGCGCACTCGAGTCCACTACATACCACTTCAATACACTACCGAGGATCCACCTCCCCCATCCTACAGAAGAGCCATCCTCGGCACTCACTCTTATCTTGAGGCTTTTAGTAGTGTCCATTTACTTGTCTATGAACTGTATAGGCAACCAAGTAGTCCTTCACCACGGACGCGGCTATTTGAATAGATGATGTTGACCCTGCAGGGGTGTACTTCTTCATACATGTTTCCACCACTTAGTGTCTGCACACGACATGTGCTCGGCAGACTTCAAGCGAAAGCCGACATGGGCGTAGGCCACGACCTACCTAAACACCTAAGTCTCTAGTCCAGGTTTATCGCCTATTCAGGTTCCATCCGCAGGGAGTCCGGCCGAGGTTTCCACATATGGCCCCGAAAAATGTATACAGGGTTCCGAGACACCTAACGGGTGCCCGGCATACCCGGTCACGTACCTACCGCATCACAGCCCACCCCGCGGGTCAGCGCTGCCCACGACCTCTAGTAAGCTACAAGCACCAGAAACTACTTACAACTCCTGGAAAGAGGACTAGGGTGGATAAGAAGCCGAGCGGGGTCATATTTCAGGGCCCAATGCATGGTAGTAGCTGAATCTTAAATCACATATACAGATCTCAGTGCTTAAGGACGGTTCCAATGAAACAACCCACCATGTACTCCTACATGGCCTCTCATCGATACCTTTACCAAATCGTGTTCAACACATCACTCTCATTACCGACATGATCATTTCACTCTAGCCCATCACCTAGATGAACCAGACCTGAAAGGACTCTAAGCATAGGAGGCATAGCACGGTAGGAAACACATACACATGGCTCAATCAACTCCTACACATGCTAGTGGGTTTCATCTAGTTACTGTGGCAATGACAGGTCATGCAGAGGAAATGGGTTCAACTACTGTAGCACACAACAGTTTGAAACGCGTTGTCTTAATGCAGTAAAAGAGATTAGAGGCGAGAACATGGGATTGTATCGATATGATCAATTGGTTGGTTGCTTGCCTTGCGGGTCCGTGGACTGGCATTGCTCCTCGGTTGGATACTCACGATACTCTTCGGGGGCAGAACCTGCCGCAGAGAGCACCGATATACAAACATTACCAAACAATGTGCAACAATATTATGCATGCATGAGATATGGCAAAATGAGTGTATTGGGCTAATGCAACTAAGACCAGATGGGTTTGAACCAATTTGAATCAAAGATTCAAGTTCCAAGCTCATATATGGCCCTTAATAGTGCTTTATCTTATTCTGCACTAAACATCAGGTTGACTTGCTTAATCATGCATGAAACCAGTACAGGTGGATAGATTGGATTTTTCTGATCATTTTTCATATACAACACTTTGCATTTGGAGCTACAGATTAATTTCTACGAAATTTTGAAGTTCGTAGCATTTTTTGGAATTTCCTGTATAAGAATAAATCCAGTAATTGAGTTATTGCGTCAGCATTGCGTCAAGGTTATGTCAGTGGTCAACAGGGACGGTCTAGGTCAAACATGACCAGTGGGTCCCGCGTGTCAGCGTCATTAGGCTAACTAATTTAAATTAGTACTAACCATAGGTTAATTAGCAGGGCTGGGCCCCACCAATCACTGACCCAGGGGGGGTCAAACTGGGCCCACCCGAGGTCAAAATGGGTCAACGGGGTCAAACTCGCCAGGGTTTAGCCGCCGGCGAGGCCAAACACGGTGGGGCACCTCGGGTTTCACCTACAGGGCACCGTTTGAGGCGCCGTTGGGCTCTACGGGTAGCTGGGGCGACGACACGTCCATTGGTGGCCGTGGCTGGGCTTGGGTGGCCGGAGTCAACAGCCGCGAGCTCGGTTGCGGCCGCCGGAGTTTGAGCCCGAGCGGGGACACGGTTGCGGTGGTCGTGGCGATGTGCGTTTAGCACCTACGGCGTCTACGTGGTGCGGTGAGTTCGATGGGCGCATGCTCGGGACCAAATGGTCGCCGGAGCATCACCGGCGACGAGCGCGGGCGGCGGCGCGTTCTGGTGCAGGCAAGGCGACGCGGAGAGGGGGAGCAGGAGTAGGGGCTCACGGTGGGTGCGACGAGCTGCTCAGCGGGTTCGGGGAAGGTCAGAAGCGAGCGGGGCGGCGGAGGCGATCTGGTCGTCAGGAGGTTGAAGATGAGCTCGGTGAAGATGCTCGGGGCCCTCCTACGGGGCATGGCTCGGTGAGGCGGTCAAGGAAGAAGTGGCGGAGCTTCTGGGCGCGTCGGCGAGGCGTGCGGTGGCCGGTGGCTACGGGTTTCACGTCGGCACGAGCGCTGCAGTGTTGCTGTGTCCCTCCTCTGCCTACTGGCAGAGGTAGGTCATGACTGGCACAGGCCAGATGGGCCGGGCCAGCCAGGTAAGTGGCCTCCGGCCTTTCTCTCCCTCTTTTTTTTCATTTAATCTGCTTTTCTAATTTTCTGTAAATGTTTGGCTTTATTAAAAATACTAAAACGTTTCCAAAAATCTTGAAAATAATTGTGGGCTCTGTTGGGATTATTCCTAACAGCCCTCACTTAAATCTAGAATTATTTGGGCATTTGAATTATTTTATAGCATTTAAATGCCCAAATGCAAATAGGTAATGATTTAATCCAGTAACCTTATGTGTCCTAGAAAAATGTGAACCACTTTTGGCAGAGGTTCTGGATCAAGACAAAAATGATGGACATTTTTAGAAGGACATTTCAGGTTCATTGAAATTATTTTTTAGTAAACCCTAGTTGGTTTCAAAGGGGGCTGGGGGTTCTGTCGTCCCCATTTCCAGTTTCTGATGAAAAATAGACATGATGCAACACTCTAATGCATGAACTAGCTAGGGTGTGACAACTAAATAAAGTTAATGATATGGCTAGAAACATGGATAGAGTTTCTCATGATGTGGAAACTCTTAAAACTAAAATTTTGCCACGTAACATGATATTAATGAAGAAAAGCGGTACTGAAGGAAAGATGGGTTCCCATGGCAGTTTGGAAACTCTCCCAGAAATGAGAAGTGAAAAGACTGCCACACTCTGAATTGATCTCTACTGGAACACCATGAAGTGATACTATTCGAGAAATATATAAGTCAGCAAGCTGACCATCAGTGATACTCTCTCGAACAGGTAAGAAGTGATCTACGTTGGAGAGACGATCAATGACTACAAAGATAGCATTATTCCCTCTCTTGGTCCTGGGAAAGCCGGTGATGAAGTCCATACCAACTTTATCCAATTTCCATTCAGGAATAGCTAAAGGCTGAAGGGTGCCAGCAGGTCTCTGATGCTCCGCCTTGATCAATTTCTCTCTTCATCCTAGTCCACCATAACCTCTGGCGTAGGTCCTTATACATCTTAGTACTACCGGGATGAATCGTGAGAGGAGATTCATGCACCTCCATAAGAATCAATTTTTGCAGATGTTGATTCTTGGGAACCACCAAGCCATTCTCAAAGAAAACAATACCTCGATCATCCATAGAGAAACATCCACCGACTCCCTTCTTAATGTTTCTCTTGGTCCGGGAAATTCCTGTTTCCTACTTTTGAGCAGCGATAATCTGATCCTCAAGATCAGGTTTCGCCACCAAGGTAGAAAGGAATTCGTGAGGAGCAATGTGAAGGTTAAGCTTACATAATTCCTCATGGAGAAGTAGTTGGCCCTGCTGCAACATGAGATTGTTGCAAAAGGACTTACGGCTTAGCGCATCAGCCATGACATTGGCTTTGCCTAGAGTGTAAGTAATCCCTAGATCATAATTTAAGATCACCTCCAACCAACGTCTTTTCCTAAGGTTCAAATCGGGTTGGGTGAAGATATACTTGAGACTCTGCTGATCAGTGTAGATCTCGCAATGTTTACCAAGAAGGTAATGTCGCCAGGTCTTATGTGCATAGACTACGGTTGCAAGCTCTAGATCATGTGTAGGATAATTCTCCTCAGGTGGATGCAACTATCGAGATGCATAGGCAATCACATGACGATCCTGCATAAGAATGCTGTCGGATATCGGGTTCCGAGAAAACCCTTAAGGTTCGAACTCTGGGGTGCGCACGAAGATCTTCTCCCTACCGATCCACGCCCCAAAGCCTCGCCGCGAATCTAAGCTACACGATGAACAACACGAGGGACACAAGGTTTATACTAGTTCGGGCCACCGTTGTGGTGTAATACCCTACTCTAGTGTGTGTTGGTGGATTGCGTCTGGGGCTGATGATGAACAGTACAGAGGGTGAACAGCCTCGCGAGGGGTGTTCTTGTGGTGGTGTGCTTGGAGAGGAATGGCTCCGTCTCTGTTGGCTCTAGGTGAGATCTCCCTCCTTTCTTCTACTGGGGTGGCTATCTCTATATATAGAGGCCTTGGTCCTCTTCCCAAATATTGAGCGGGAAGGGAGCCAACAATGACCATTTTGAAGGAGTACAGCTAGTACAAGTTATCCTGACTAAAGTTGTTCTTCGACTGCCAAAGGCACTGGCGATGACGCCGTCTTGGGCTCCATGGTGACCTCCATCCTGCCGTCCTACTGGTCTTGGTCTCGTTGCACTGATATGGTAACCTTTGCTTGACGCCTCGGTACTCTGCACCTGCGCTTTCTCCCTTTGCACCAAAGAGGAAACGAGGGCACTACACCGGCTGTCTCCCGCCTGGTCTCGGTCATCATGGCTTCCGTCACGAGCACCTCGCAAGTTACTCCTTGCCTTGATCTCTCCGCCTCCTCGCGAGCCTGCCTGGTGAGGCCGCCTCTGAGGATGCCTTGCGTCGTCCGCCCCGCGGGGCTTGGCTTGATGTAGACAGTAGACATGCCATACTGGGCCACCCCTTGAGCCACGCTGCAGGCCGCAAGCAGGCAAGTCTGGGGACCCCTGTTCCAAGAACACCGACAGTAGCCCCCGGGCCCAAGGTGCGCTCGAACCTGGCTTAGCACCAAAGCCAAAGGGCAAGTGCGGAGCGCCATGGGCCCCAACATCCTACGGCCTTGGTCGCCGCATGGCAGTTGATTGGACGTGGGCGTCACCCCTTCCCCATGCTGCCTCGGCAACTACCCGACTGACAAAAGGCTGGCCTGGGTTAAGCTTACCTTCATTGCTCCCATTTGCCTTGCTTCAGATCCCCTTTCTTGCTCTTACTCTCTTGCTTCCGAAATCTCCAGATCTGCCTCATTCTTCCACCTCTAGCGAGCGATGGCGCCCCGCAAAGCCGCGGCCGAGGCTCCATCGGCTTGGTACTTGCCGGCCCTAGATCCCCCAAACATGACGGAGAAGAATCTCACCGCCACGCGCCTGATGACGGTGGTGTAGGGCAAGGAGATGGGGAGACCGGGCTCCAGGCCGGCTCCGCCCAGCCGAAGGCCAAGGGGAGTACCTTCTACCCCTTCTTCATGAGCACCGTCATCCCCAACCTGGTGCCTCCTTTCTCCGAGTTCTTCTACGCCGTCCTCCGCCATTACAAGTTGCAAGCTCTACATCTCCATCCCAACTCTGTCCTCCTTCTATTGATTTTCGCCTACTACTACGAGGTGCACGTCTGGGTGATGCCTTCCGTGGCCTTGCTACGCCACTTCTTCTCCTTTCGGGTCACCGGGAGCCATACCTTAGCGTGCACCGGCTTTGTCGCGTACTCCAAAGCCAATGCAATCTCGAAGGCCGGGAAGAGCGTTGATGGCTTCTGAGTAAGTGGGTCATGATGGACGCCAAATGCACCCACTCTCGGTTGGTGCTGCCCATGGAGCAGCCCAAGGCTGACGAGGCATGGTCTCGCGTGAAGCTTGACAACCGTCGGGCGAAGCTGGTGCTAGAGAAGATGAACGCCGACCTGAGGCCGGGCAACATGAAGGTGGCGAAGCTGACTGGGGCCACACTCCTGAGGGAGTTCCTGACGTAGCGGGTGGCTCCACTTCAGGCGCACTCGCACCCATTGTGGAGGCTTAGTGATGCGGACGACGATCTCCGCCTAAGCTCGGAGGCCCTGGATGATGAGGATCTGGCCGCAGCTCTCCGCTTCCTGGTTGGAGAGGACGTGGAAGGCCTGGAGGGCGCTCCTGTCCCTTTGTTCCTTCGCGAAGACTGGCAACGGGTGGTGGATGCCATGCCCACCTTCAATGGGAGCGGCCTGGTGCCGGTGGTGCCTCCTGAGGGCCTGGATGCGGCGGCACCGGTGGAATTGTCTTTCGATGATTCCCGTGGAGGAGTGGAGGAAGACGAAGAAGAAGAGGAGCGCGACTCGGAGGAGACCATTGATGGGATGCAGGAGACTTCCACTTGGCGTAGGGCCAACATCCTCCTCACCCTGTCAGACGACGACAACGCCGACACCAGGCAAGGGGGAGAGGACCCGCGAGTGATCCCAAGGAAGGACAGGTCGGGACTGATCTCCCGAGGGGCTACCCCAGCCCAGGCACTGCTCGAAGCTAGCTCTAGCCCTTCTGGTGCACCCTCCTCTGCCTTTGGACCTCCCGAGGCTGCGCCCCGCAAGATGCTCTCGGGCTTTAAGCTCGGTAGGAGACCGCCAGAACACGCCACGATTGACTAGTAAGTGCTTGAACCCCGCTTTGCTCTTGTTTTTCCTGTCAGGTCTTAATGTCCTCCATCACTTGGGTAGGCTGCTGCCTGCGGCGAAGAGGCTGAAGGGGGACACGGTGGCTCCGCTTGGGGCAAGCTCAACCGTCGTGGCCACACCTTCGTCCGTGGGAACGGGAGGCGGTGGAGCACGCACCTCCCCTGCCCGGTTGTCCTCGCGAGGCCAGGAGGAGCGCCCTCGTGGGGTGCCAGCCCCCGTGGCCCCGCTGACTCTGGAGGCATCAGCGCTTGATGCTATCGCTGAGGCTACCAAGGCTCAGGAGCTCCCAGTCTCCCAAGCTGTGATCACGCTGCCGTCTTCTCCTCCTGCTCCACTGGTTCCTGACTCCTCAGCCTCCTCTGCCGCCTTGGACCGTGCTGCTGCTAAGCTAGGCCGGCTTCAGGAAGACCTCCAGGGCGCCAACCCCCTCCTGGTGGCCGGGCGCCTGGAGCTGATCTCTGGCTGGGTTCGCTCTGACACCTCCGTCCGAGCGGCGCTGAGCCAGGCTATGGCATCTTCCGAGGAGGAGAAGGAAGTCGCCACCCAGGCCATAACCACCCATGATGCAGCGTTGAAGGATGCTTCAATCGTCCAGGGCCATTGCAAGGGGCTCAAGGACGAGTTGCGCGGTCTGCGCGACGAGCTTGCCAATGAGGTTCGCGACCGCCAGGCAAGGGAGGAAGAGATGAAGGCTTGGGAGGCCGCCATCGGGGACCTGGACGCTGAGATGTCCGCTGATCACAGCCCAGAGAAGACTCTGGAGCAGAAGCTGAAGGCGGAGAGGACCGAGCTGGACGCCAAGGCGAAGGTCTTTGCCGAGGATCACGTGGCCTTCATGGATCTTGAGAAGAGATCTCGCAAGGTGCTGAAGTCACTTTATGATGATGGTATGGAGAAGCCGCTGGCCTAAGCCAAGGACGGCCCCGCCAAGCTGCTTCCCTTCTTTGTCGAAGCGCTTGAGGAGGTCGTGACCGGCATCGGCCCCATGGCCTAGGTTGAAGCTCGTGTCCTTTCTTCTGCGACGCTGACTCGGGTCCTCAGCCACTTTTATCTTCACGACCCCAGCACCAACCTTTAAGATATGCTGGAGCCTGTGGACGCCGAGCGCTCCGCCACTACCGCTGAAGCCATGAAGGGCCGAGCGGAAGCCCTACTGGCAAAGTTCCGCGCCTTCACCACTGTGCCCAAGGCGGGTGCTACTGGTTCCACGACCTCGGGAGGTGGTGTCACACCCTAGCTAGTCATGCATTAGAGTGTTGCATCATGTTTACTCTTCATCAGAAACTTGAAATGGGGATCTGTGAAACCCTCAGAATCATTATGAAAATGACCCAAATAAAAATTTCTCCAAAAGGGTCCAAGAAAATGCTCATGTTGCTCTCTGAAAATATTGGACAGAGATAAAAATCAAACCAATATTTTTAGTGGATCATGGACATTTATTTTGGGCATTTGGAATTAATGCATAAATATTTGCATTGGAAATATATTAATTATATATATTAATATATGCCCAAAAATTATGCCAATTATAAAAGAGCTCTGGAATAATATACATAGCTCCTACAAAAATTGGCATAAGTTAAATAAATGATTTAATATATTATTTAAATCAAAACAAATGTCAGAAATTAGAAAACAGAAAAAAAAAACTAAAAGGGAGAAGCTTACCTGGGCTCCTCCCTGTGCAGCCCAGCCAGCTGGCCGGCCCAGCCAGCAGCCGGCCCAGCCCACCTCCCTCCTCTGTCGTCTTCGCCCCGACAGAGGGAGGGGAGTGTGTCCGGCGCGCGCGCACGGCCACCGCGCCACGCCACCTCTCTCCCTGCCTGCCTGCCCTCCCCTCCTCGCCTCGGTGTCCCTGGACGACGCCACGCCCTCCCCCCTGCTCTCTCTCACTCTCCCCCGGCTCTCCCCTCCTCTCCCTCGCTCTCTCTCTCGCCCGGCCAAACACCACCGTCGCCGCCGTTCGCCTTAGCCGCTGTCTCCGACCACCCCTCGCTCCCCCGACCAGCTCAGGAGCTCCGCCACGACTCCCTCTTCCTCCCCACCGCTCCACAGCTCCCCGGAAGCCCTGCATCGCCGCCACGTCGCCGTTCCCCTCTTCGGGCTCCGACCACCGTCGCCGTCGAATTCGCCGTCTCCAGCGCGTCCCCGAGCCCGCTTCGACGCCCACTGCAACCGCGGTGAGCTACGCCACCGTTTCCCCCTCTCCTTCCCCTCGTTCCCTCACCGTAGCCACCTCCCCACCACGGCCGAACCTCCGCCGTCGCCGAGCTCGCCGTCGACGCAGCTCCGGTGACCATTTGGTCACCCCGGCGAGTCCAACGAGTTCGCAAGACCCCGTAGAGCATCCCTAGCGCCTCGCTTTGCTCGACTTCGAGCTCCAGCACCGTTCCCGTGCACGACCGAACCCCGGCGGCCGCAGCCGAGCTCGCCGCCGTCGACTCCGGCCACCCCGACCCCAACGGGCTCTGCCAAGAGCTGCGGGTTGGCCTCAGCTCCACTCCGGTGGTCTCCGCGGTCCGTTTGGTGGCCGAAATGACCAAAACCACTTCCGCCGCCGCGTCGGGCTCGCCGGCGACTAAACGCCGGCAGCCGACATTAACTTTGACCACGGGTGGGCCCTGGTTGACTCCCCTGAGTCAATGACAGGTGGGGCCCAGCCCTGTTAATTAAACAGGATTAGTTTTAATTAAGTTTTAATTAAAATAATCACCCTGACATGCGGGACCCACTGTCAGGTTTGACCCGGACCTGTTCCGTTGACCTGCTGACGTCACACTGACGTCAGGCTGACGCAGTAATTGATTTTCTGAATTTAAATTTAAATCAGGAAATTCCAGAATATTATTTAAACTTCGAAAATTCATAACTTTTATTCTGTAACTCCAAATTGGACAAATTATATATGAAAAATGATCAGAAAAATCCAATCTATCCATCTGTACTATTTTCATGCATGATCAAACAAGTTAAATTGATGTTTTAAGCAGAACAAGAAAAGGCACTAAAAAAGGCCATATTTGAATTTGGAATTTGAATCTTTGATTCAAATTTGTTCAAACCCTTCTGGCTTAGTTGCATTAGCCCAATACACTCATATTGCCATGTTTCATGCATGCATCATATTGTTGCACATTGTTTGGTGATGCTTGTGTATCGATGCCCTTTGCAACAGGTTCTGTCCCCGAGGAGTACCGTGATTACCCTAACGAAGAACCTTATCCGTGCATCGAACCATCAGGCAAGCAACCAACCATTTGATCATATCGATACAATCCCATGTTCTCGCTCCTGCTCTCTTTTACTGCATTAAGACAACGCGATTCAAACTGCTGTGTGCTACGGTAGTTGAACCCATTTCCTCTGCATGACCTGTCATTGCCACAGTAACTAGATGAAACTCACTAGCATGTGTAGGAGTTGATTGAGCCATATGTATGTGTTGTTCCTACCTTGCTATGCCTGCTATGCTTAGAGTCGTGTCAGGTCTGGTTCATCTGGGTGATGGGCTGGAGTGAAATGATTATGTCGGTAATGAGAGTGGTGTGGTGAACACGATTTGGTAAAGGTATCGATGAGAGGCCATGTAGGAGTACATGGTGGGTTGTTTCATTGAAGCCGACCTTAAGCACTGAGATCTGTATGCGTGATTTAAGATACAGCTACTACCATGCATTGGTCCCTGAAATATGACCCCGCTCGACTTCTTATTCACCTTAGCTCTCTGTCCAGGAGTTGCAAGTAGTTTCTGGTGTTTGTAGCCTACTGGAGGCCGTGGACAGCGCTGACCGTAGGGGTGGGCTGTGATGCGGTAGGTACGTGGCCGGGTGTACCGAATACCCGTTAGGTATCTCGGGAACCCTGTTCACATCGTTTGGGGCCGTATGGGAAACCTCGGCCGGACTCCCTGCGGATGGAACCTGAATAGGCGATAAACCTGGACTAGAGGCTTAAGTGTTTAGGTAGGTCGTGGTCTACACCCACGTCGGCTTTCGCTTGAAGTCTGCCGAGCACATGTCGTGTGCAGACGCTAAGTGGTGGAAACATGTATGAAGAAGTACACCCCTGCAGGGTTATCATAATCTATTCGAATAGCCGCGTCCGCGGTAAAGGACTACTTGGTTGCCTATACAGTTCATAGACAAGTAAATGGAAACTGTTAAAAGCCTCAAGATAAGTGTGAGTGCCGAGGATGGCTCTTCCGTAGGAAGACGGAGGTGGATCCTCGGTAGTGTATTGAAGTGGTGAGTAGTGGACTCGTGTGCGCAAAACCATTTCAAGTTGGAGTATCGTAGGATAGCCTAGCCAAGAGTCAGAGCTGGCTTGCTGCAATAACTCCACCAACCCATCTTGATACTATGCATGTATGTAGGATCTGATGTAAGTCTTGCTGAGTACCTTTGTACTCATGTTGCTATAATCTACATTTTTACAGAAGACGCTGCAACCCCTTATGATGGGTTCTATGTAGACGTTGACATCAACGAGTAGGCTAAAGACCCAGGTGGTGACCCTGAGCTTGTGAAGGACCACGTAGTATAGCTAGGCTTTCCAAGCCTCTTTTATTTTACTAGTTGTCTGTACTCAGACAAGTTACTTCCGCTGCTGGTTTGTATGACTGTATGACTTGTATGTTGGGTCGTGAGACCCGTACCTTTGTGTATGTTATGTATGGCTCACTGAGCCTTAAATAAAGTACTTGTGTCGTAGAGTCATGTTGTGATGCTTCGTTGTATTTGCACATATCGAGCATATTGTGTGTATGATTGAAATGCTTGGTATGTGTGGGATCTGACTATCTAGTTGTTTATCTTTAGTAGCCTCTCTTACCGGGAAATGTCTCCTAGTGTTACCGCTGAGCCATGGTAGCTTGCTACTGCTCTGGAACACTTAGGCTGGCCGGCATGTGTCCTTCTTCGTTCCTGTGTCTGTCCCTTCGGGGAAATGTCACGCTTTGAGTAACGGAGTCCTGTTAGCCCGCTACAGCCCGGTTTACCGGAGTCCTGCTAGCCCAGTGCTACAGCCCGGACCCACTTGCTGATGACCGACACGTTCGAAGCTGGGTCATGGATGCCTGTCCCTGTAAGTCTGTGCCACTTTGGGTTTACGACTAGTCATGTCAGCCCGGGCTCTTTATCATATGGATGCTAGCGACACTATCATATACGTGAGCCAAAAGGCGCAAACGGTCCCGGGAAAAGGTAAGACGACACCCGTGGGGATACCGTGCGTGAGGCCACAAAGTGATATGAGGTGTTACCAGCTAGATCGATGTGACATCGAGTCGGGGTCCTGACAGCGTTGGCATCAGAGCCGGACTGCCTGTAGGTTCTCCAAGCCAAACTGGTCGATGTTGAGTCTAGAAATTCTTTAGTTATATGTAGGGGAATTGTTTGTGGGATGGAACGTAAGGCTCTTTTTACTCCTTATACCTTATGACTTTCTGATCTGAGTCAGTCCATCCTTCCACCGGGGGTTAAGGAATTAGGATCTGTTCTCTCTATCAGGATCACGAGTTACTAATCAGTAGTACCTTATAAGTTTGATGGTTACCAGCCTAGTTCAGTTCTACTACCACATTATGTTGCCAGAATGGATTCAGAACCTTGTTATGATGATGATGAGTGTATATGTAATCCTTTGTCAAATGTCTCAAAATCCTTCTTGAGCATTTACAGCTGTTATGCTGCCGAAATTTTGCTAGAAATTCTAATGCCCTTGCATTATGATTGTGCTTTCAGATGGCCACTCGCGACCTCAATCAAGTGGTTCGCCTGACTCGATGCCTAGATGTACCCGGCCATACTGCCAAGTTGGTCAGGGTAATGACTGAGGCTGGATACCGCTGGTATCCTGAGTACACGGTCGAAGAGCAATTCCGAGATTTCAATCAAAGCCAAACCCTAAACCCTAAACCCTAAACCCTAAACCCTAAACTCAAAGCCAGTATCTCTGCACTGTCAGGATATTTCCATCTTATCCTGGATCCACCGAGCCTCTTCACTGCTCCTATGGACTCGTGGTTACTATTGAGATGGCTGTGCAGGACGCCGCCTACTCTATGATGACCATTATGCGAGTCAGATCTGGTATATTTCGGGACTCTGATTTCCGGTATATGCCAGGATCACTTCCGGGAGCACAAGGGTATCTCCAGGCTATCTATGCTGACCCCACTCAGGAGGATTCACGGACTCGCACCACTGCTGAGATGCTCGAGGATAAGGACCGAGAAAATCGGGCCTTAAGGCTAGAGCTCTTCAACACCCGTGCTGACCACTGGGCCACTTTGACTCGGTTCGCACCGGCGGTGCAAGCTGGATATTCAGATATGCGCGATCTCTATCCTATGAGATCTGCTCTGCCAGACGTGATGGTTTGGCGTGATGTAGGAGGCATCACCCCACCTCACGGTCCCCGCAGGACACCGTTTGTTGGTCCAAGGCCTCATCCTAGCCCCTATGGTCCACAAGCTCCGCGAGACCGTCTGTTTCCAGATGATCATGTTGAGCTTCCAGGCTATGGAGGTGACTTCTACGAGGACTACTACGGATCGGTCTGAGTTAGTGGTAGTATCACTAGTTCGCACTAGCTGTGTCGTCTATCGTCCCGCGTGACTCGTGGGATATGACCTAGTTTGTACTCCTTCCGGAGGTGTAGAAAAATAATGTATAGGAGCTTGGAATGCCTCCGATGAGATGTAATCCTCTTTTCACCGTAATAGTACTATGTTTGGTCTTGTACTAAACCCTGTATGGTGTGTATGACGATGGAATAAAAGAAGCAGTTTCTGTATCTACCATGTCATACGGATGATCATCTTGCATTCCGAGTTATTTCTTACATTATGAATCCTATGTCGGAATTTTACCATCCTGACTAAATCATTGTCTTGTTTACCTAGGATGGTCAACACGCGCGCTAACCCTGCTTCTCAAGAGCAGGCCGAAGGCAGTGAAGCCAGGGATGTAAATCTGCCTCATCCTCCTTCACTAGCCGAGGTGATGATGGAAGCTGAGAGAAACAAGCGGGAGACAAACCGTTTGTTGGAGCGTATTGAACAGAATACAGCACACCATCAGAGGGCTAACGTGGTGTCACTCAGTGATTTTATCAAATTGCATCCACCCACGTTCCACCACTCCGTCGAGCCTCTCGACGCTGATGACTGGCTTCGCAGTATCTCTCACAAACTGCGTTCCGCGCTGGTAGCGGAGGCTGACAAGGTCACCTTTGCTGCCTATCATCTTGAAGGCCCCGCCAGTCTATGGTGGGAGAATTATGGAGCTATGCGCCCAGCGGGCCATGTCACTACTTGGGCTGAGTTCAGCGAGGCTTTCCATGAACATCACATTCCGGAGGGTCTCATGGACCGTAAACGTGAAGAATTTTGCAGTTTCACCCAAGGCCGACTTTCTGTGGATGCCTATAGCAGGGAGTTTGGTAATCTCGCCCGATATGCAACTGAGGAAGTGTCTACTGACGCCAAGAAGCAAGCAAGGTTCCGTAAGGGCCTTAGTCCTGAGCTTCGCCGTGACCTCCGTCTGCATGAGTGCACATCTTTTTCGAAACTTGTCAACAAAGCCATCAGTGCTGAAACTGGTCAGACTGACTATGACGCAACACGCAACCATGGACGTGACACGGGTTCCTCATCCGGTGCTGGTCCTCAGAAGCGCCGCGTGTGGGTACCCAACACCGCCCTGCCACCCAGGTTCACACCGAGGCCATCCTTCCAGGCGCCTCGCCCCGTTCAACAGTCTGCTCCAGCCAAGCCCTATGGGGGTCCAACTAACAATGCTCCTCCACGTACCAGTTCCGTGACTTGTTTCAAGTGTGGGGAATCGGGTCACTATATGCGTGAGTGTCCCCAGACCAACCCCAACCAGTCTGCTAAAGCTGCTGGCCGTGGCAAGCCGACAGGAAAAATTTTCCACGCCAAGCCGGTCACCGCTTCCCGTGGCCATGTCAACTGTATCTCTGCCGAAGAAGCTCAAGAGGATCCCAACGTCGTTCTCGGTATGCTTCTTGTTAACTGCCACCCGGCATCTGTTCTTTTCGATACAGGAGCCTCTCATTCCTTTATATCTGAAAATTATGCTCGTTTGCATAACGTTGCATTCTGTGACATGCCATCCACTATGGAAATCTCTACCCCTGGGTCTAGATGGCAGACCTCTAGGGTAAGTTATGGAAATGAGATCCAAGTCGACAGACTTGTTTTCCTTGCGTCTTTGATAGCCCTTAAATCTTCAGATATTAATATCATTCTGGGTATGGACTGGATGTCAGCTCATCATGCCCAAATTGATTGCTTCTCTAGGACTGTTCAACTCACCCATCCTTCGGGGAAGATAGTCCATGTCTTGACCCGAATAGCCAAGCGACAATTATATTCTCTTAACGCCAGCCCTTTGCCAGACCTTGAGGACGTTCCGGTAGTCCGTGACTTCCCGGATGTCTTTCTAGAGGAATTGCCAGGTGTTCCACCTGACAGGGATGTTGAGTTTGTAATAGACCTCATTCCAGGAACCGTTCCGATTGCTAGAAGACCTTATAAGATGGCACCCCTAGAACTAGCCGAGCTTAAGAAACAACTCGATGAGTCCTTGAAAAAGGGTTTCATCCGACCTAGCTCATCTCCGTGGGCTTGCCCCGTCCTATTCGTCAAGAAGAAGGATGGTACGGACCGGATGGTTGTAGATTACCGACCTGTTAATTTGGTCACAATCAAGAACAAATATCCACTTCCCAGGATCAACGACCTGTATGATCAGCTCGCTGGATCCTCAGTCTTCTCCAAGATGGATTTGAGGTTGGGCTACCATCAAATCAAAATCAGAAACGGGGACATTCCTAAAACGGCCTTTGTTACTCGTTATGGCCAATACGAGTACACCGTCATGTCCTTCGGATTAACCAACGCTCCAGCCACCTTTTCTCGGTTAATGAACTCAATCTTCATGGAGTATTTGGATAAATTCGTCGTGGTTTACCTCGATGATATACTCATCTACTCCAAGAATGAGGAAGAACATGCCGAACATCTAAGGCTAGTGTTGCAGAAACTTCGAGAGCATCGCCTTTATGCCAAATTTTCTAAATGTGAATTCTGGTTGTCAGAAGTGACCTATCTGGGTCATGTAATATCTGCTAAAGGTATTGCTGTTAACCTTGAGCGAGTTCAAGCCGTCCTTAATTGGACTCCACCTGAATCGGTCAAGCAAGTTCGGAGTTTTCTAGGCTTAGCGAGCTATTGTCGTCGCTTTGTCGAGAACTTCTCCAAGGTTGCTAAACCTCTAACCGAACTCCTCAAGAAAGATAAGAAGTTCGAGTGGACTCCACAATGTGAGCACAACTTTCAGGAACTGAAAAGACGCCTGACTTCTGCTCCCGTACTGGTACCGCCAGACTTCTCGAAGGACTTTGTTATCTACTGCGACGCCTCGCGACAAGGACTAGGTTGCATTCTCATGCAAGATCGACACGTAATTGCCTACACTTCACGACAATTGCACCCACATGAGGAGAATTATCCTACCCATGATCTAGAGCTTGCAGCCGTAGTCTATGCACTTAAGACCTGGCGACATTACCTCCTCGGTAATCGTTGCGAAATATTCACTGATCACCAAAGTCTGAAGTACATCTTCACCCAACCGGATCTGAATCTCAGGCAAAGACGTTGGGTTGAATTGATCACAGACTTCGACTTAGGAATAACCTACACCCCAGGGAAAGCCAACGTCATGGCTGATGCGCTAAGTCGTAAATCTTACTGTAACAATCTGATGTTACAACAAAGTCAACCGCTTCTCCATGAGGAATTTCGGAAGCTTAACCTTCACATTGTTCCTCAAGGATTTCTTTCCACCTTGGTGGCGAAACCTACTCTTACGGATCAAATCATTGCTACCCAGAAGCGAGATAAGATAATAGCTAAGATCAAGGAGAACATTGCTAGCGGAGGTGCTAGTTGTTTCTCCACAAATGATCATGGTGTTGTGTACTTTGAGAACCGTCTAGTGGTTCCCAAGAACCAGCATCTACGGCAGTTGATCCTTAAGGAGGCTCATGAATCTCCTCTCACTATTCATCCCGGTAGTACTAAGATGTATCAGGACCTACGCCAGAGGTTCTGGTGGACTAGGATGAAGAGAGAAATTGCTCAGTATATTGCTAATTGCGACGTCTGTCGTCGTGTAAAAGCAGAGCATCAACGGCCTGCTGGCACCCTTCAACCCCTAGCTATTCCTGAATGGAAATGGGATAAAATTGGTATGGATTTCATTACCGGTTTTCCCAGGACCAAGAGAGGGAATAATGCTATTTTCGTCGTGGTCGATCGTCTTTCCAAAGTAGCCCATTTCTTACCTGTTCGTGAGAGTATAACCACTAGTCAACTGGCAGACTTATACATCTCCCGAATAGTGTCCCTTCATGGTGTTCCTTTGGAAATTAACTCGGATCGAGGAAGTCTTTTCACCTCTCGATTTTGGGAAAGTTTCCAAAATGCTATGGGAACTCGTCTCTCCTTTAGCACCGCTTTCCACCCTCAGTCGAGTGGTCAAGTGGAACGCGTCAACCAAATTCTAGAAGACATGCTCCGAGCCTCTGTTATCTCGTTCGGAATGGACTGGGAGAAGTGCCTTCCATTTGCCGAATTCGCTTACAACAACAGCTATCAATCTAGCTTGGGTAAAGCCCCTTTTGAAGTTCTCTATGGACGACGATGTCGAACACCCCTTAACTGGTCAGAGACCAGGGAAAGACAATTCTTTGGCCCGGATATGATTCAGGAAGCAGAAGAACAAGTTCGTATCGTTCGTGAAAAGTTGAAAACAGCCCAATCCCGTCAAAAGAGTCAATATGACCGAAAACATAAGGCTATGACTTTCGAGGTTGACGAGAAGGCTTATCTTCGGGTCACCCCTCTGAAGGGAACCCATCGTTTCGGTATCAAAGGCAAATTGGCTCCTCGTTACATTGGACCTTTTCGCATTCTTGCCAAACGAGGAGAAGTTGCCTACCAGTTGGAACTACCTCCGCACCTCTCCAGAGT
>NC_041385.1:290458448-290498681 GCF_002162155.2 Triticum dicoccoides
GCTCTCTCTCACTCTCCCCCGGCTCTCCCCTCCTCTCCCTCGCTCTCTCTCTCTCGCCCGGCCAAACACCACCGTCGCCGCCGTTCGCCTTAGCCGCTGTCTCCGACCACCCCTCGCTCCCTCGACCAGCTCAGGAGCTCCGCCACGACTCCCTCTTCCTCCCCACCGCTCCACAGCTCCCCGGAAGCCCTGCATCGCCGCCACGTCGCCGTTCCCCTCTTCGGGCTCCGACCACCGTCGCCGTCGAATTCGCCGTCTCCAGCGCGTCCCCGAGCCCGCTTCGACGCCCACTGCAACCTCGGTGAGCTACGCCACCGTTTCCCCCCTCGTTCCCTCACCGTAGCCACCTCCCCACCACGGCCGAACCTCCGCCGTCGCCGAGCTCGCCGTCGACGCAGCTCCGGTGACCATTTGGTCACCCCGGCGAGTCCAACGAGTTCGCAAGACCCCGTAGAGCATCCCTAGCGCCTCGCTTTGCTCGACTTCGAGCTCCAGCACCGTTCCCGTGCACGACCGAACCCCGGCGGCCGCAGCCGAGCTCGCCGCCGTCGACTCCGGCCACCCCGACCCCAACGGGCTCCGCCAAGAGCTGCGGGTTGGCCTCAGCTCCACTCCGGTGGTCTCCGCGGTCCGTTTGGTGGCCGAAATGACCAAAACCACTTCCGCCGCCGCGTCGGGCTCGCCGGCGGCTAAACGCCGGTGCAGCCGACTCGGGTTTGACCACGGGTGGGCCCTGGTTGACTCCCCTGAGTCAATGACAGGTGGGGCCCAGCCCTGTTAATTAAACAGGATTAGTTTTAATTAAGTTTTAGTTAAAATAATCACCCTGACATGCGGGACCCACTGTCAGGTTTGACCTGGACCAGTTCCGTTGACCTGCTGACGTCACACTGACGTCAGGCTGACGCAGTAATTGATTTTCTGGATTTAATTTAAATCAGGAAATTCCAGAATATTATTTAAACTTCAAAAATTCATAACTTTTATTCTGTAACTCCAAATTGGACAAATTATATATGAAAAATTATCAGAAAAATCCAATCTACCCATCTGTACTATTTTCATGCATGATCAAACAAGTTAAATTGATGTTTTAAGCAGAACAAGAAAAGGCACTTAAAAAGGCCATATTTGAATTTGGAATTTGAATCTTTGATTCAAATTTGTTCAAACCCTTCTGGCCTTAGTTGCATTAGCCCAATACACTCATTTTGCCATGTCTCATGCATGCATCATGTTGTTGCATACTGTTTGGTAATGTTTGTGTATCGGTGCTCTCTGCGGCAGGTTCTGTCCCCGAGGAGTACTGTGATTACCCTAACGAAGAACCGTATCAGTGCATCGAACCATCAGGCAAGCAACCAATCATTTGATCATATCGATACAATCCCATGTTCTCGCTCCTGCTCTCTTTTACTGCATTAAGACAACGCGTTTCAAACTGCTGTGTGTTACGGTAGTTGAACCCATTTCCTCTGCATGACCTGTCATTGCCACAGTAACTAGATGAAACTCACTAGCATGTGTAGAAGTTGATTGAGCCATATGTATGTGTTGTTCCTACCTTGCTATGCCTGCTATGCTTAGAGTCGTGTCAGGTCTGGTTCATCTGGGTGATGGGCTAGAGTGAAATGATTATGTCGGTAATGAGAGTGGTGTGGTGAACACGATTTGGTAAAGGTATCGATGAGAGGCCATGTAGGAGTACATGGTGGGTTGTTTCATTGAAGCCGACCTTAAGCACTGAGATCTGTATGTGTGATTTAAGAATCAGCTACTACCATGCATTGGGCCCTGAAATATGACCCCGCTCGACTTCTTATTCACCCTAGCTCTCTGTCCAGGAGTTGCAAGTAGTTTCTGGTGTTTGTAGCCTACTGGAGGCCGTGGACAGCGCTGACCGTAGGGGTGGGCTGTGATGCGGTAGGTACGTGGCCGGGTGTACCGGATACCCGTTAGGTATCTCGGGAACCCTGTTCACATCGTTCGGGGCCGTATGGGAAACCTCGGCCGGACTCCCTGCGGATGGAACCTGAATAGGCGATAAACCTGGACTAGAGGCTTAAGTGTTTAGGTAGGTCGTGGTCTACACCCACGTCGGCTTTCGCTTGAAGTCTGCCGAGCACATGTCGTGTGCAGACGCTAAGTGGTGGAAACATGTATGAAGAAGTACACCCCTGCAGGGTTAACATGATCTATTCGAATAGCCGCGTCCGCGGTAAAGGACTACTTGGTCGCCTATACAGTTCATAGACAAGTAAATGGAAACTGTTAAAAGCCTCAAGATAAGTGTGAGTGCCGAGGATGGCTCTTCCGTAGGAAGACGGAGGTGGATCCTCGGTAGTGTATTGAAGTGGTGAGTAGTGGACTCGTGTGCGCAAAACCATTTCAAGTTGGAGTATCGTAGGATAGCCTAGCCAAGAGTCAGAGCTGGCTTGCTGCAATAACTCCACCAACCCTTCTTGATACTATGCATGTATGTAGGATCTGATGTAAGTCTTGCTGAGTACCTTTGTACTCATGTTGCTATAATCTACATTTTTACAGAAGACGCTGCAACCCCTTCTGATGGGTTCTATGTAGACGTTGACATCAACGAGTAGGCTAAAGACCCAGGTGGTGACCCTGAGCTTGTGAAGAACCACGTAGTATAGCTAGGCTTTCCAAGCCTCTTTTATTTTACTAGTTGTCTGTACTCAGACAAGTTACTTCCGCTGCTGGTTTGTATGAATGTATGACTTGTATGTTGGGTCGTGAGACCCGTACCTTTGTGTATGTTATGTATGGCTCACTGAGCCTTAAATAAAGTACTTGTGTCGTAGAGTCATGTTGTGATGCTTCGTTGTATTTGCACATATCGAGCATATTGTGTGTATGATTGAAATGCTTGGTATGTGTGGGATCTGACTACCTAGTTGTTTATCTTTAGTAGCCTCTCTTACCGGGAAATGTCTCCTAGTGTTACCGCTGAGCCATGGTAGCTTGCTACTGCTCTGGAACACTTAGGCTGGCCGGCATGTGTCCTTCTTCGTTCCTGTGTCTGTCCCTTCGGGGAAATGTCACGCTTTGAGTAACGGAGTCCTGTTAGCCCGCTACAGCCCGGTTTACCGGAGTCCTGCTAGCCCAGTGCTACAGCCCGGACCCACTTGCTGATGACCGACACGTTCGAAGCTGGGTCATGGATGCCTGTCCCTGTAAGTCTGTGCCACTTTGGGTTTACAACTAGTCATGTCAGCCCGGGCTCTTTATCATATGGATGCTAGCGACACTATCATATACGTGAGCCAAAAGGCGCAAACGGTCCCGGGAAAAGGTAAGACGACACCCGTGGGGATACCGTGCGTGAGGCCGCAAAGTGATATGAGGTGTTACCAGCTAGATCGATGTGACATCGAGTCGGGGTCCTGACAGGTGGGACAAGAGCAACTCCGCCATGGAGGCGGGGCTCCTGGCGAATGACGGCGCTGCTCAAGGGTGATCTCCTTGCGGCTTCTTTCCTGTTTCAACTCCTGCAACATGCACCATGCCTCGTGGAGGCATTTAAATTTGCGAGATTTTGATGTTTCCTTCCTATTTGCTTTGTGTTCTACGTCGACAGGGCCCGGCCCCACGCATACCTCAGCCGCTGTTAGCCCCGACTGGATCACCAGGTCGGGACCAAGGAGTGAGGGGCTACGTGACATGTTAGGCTCCTAAGTCGCGATGCTCAAGAGTCCCCCTTGACGTGCAAACAACAAATAGGGAGGTGTGTAGGAGTAGATCTGTCGTTCTACGTCGACAGGGCCCGGCCCCGCGCATACCTCAACCGCCATTAGCCTTGCGGAACTAAGGAGTGAGGGGCTACGTGACCAGTTAGGCTCCTGAGTCGCGATGCTCAGGAGTCCCCCTTTACGCTCAAATGGTCTTCATACCTTGGCTCCGCTCGGGGAGGGGCGCCCGACGACCAGGTCCGAGGGACCTGGCTGGGTGGCGTGCGCTCGGGCATGACCCGGGCGCATCCCTCGTGTCCAGCCCCCTCGCGTGGCACTCCCGATGGGAGGCATTGTGATGAGGCTAGATACTGAGCTCTGGGCTCCCTGAGGTTGATATAGTCATGGGCTGCCCTCAGTTGTTTATCACTAGCGCGGAGCATAGCACTTCTATATGTGTACGGGCATAGCCGCTCCTTGGAAGTGTCGTCAGCCAGCGCGGATCATGGAGCTTCCACTGGTACGTGGGAGGGGGCCCACCTCCAGGAGGAGCCCCCGGGGCGTGTACAGCCCCGCCCTGACACGTGATCAGCACGGTAGGCCTAGACGAGGTGTATCTGGGCACTCTTCAGCCAGTGCGGGACTCACGAGGCCCTACCTCAAGGTGGGTTGCACGTGATCTTGAGCTTTGGGTGGCTGAGTGTTCCTACGGGGTGGTTAGATACAAATGCTCTACGTCCTCAGGTCCCGGCCCTCGAGAGAGCTCAGCCGCCGCTGGTGAGGGAGTCCTGGATTAGGGGGTATCCGGACAGCCGGACTATGTACAATGTCCGGACTATTGAAGCGTGAAGATGCAAGACTCAAGACTTCGGCCCGTGTCCGGATGGGACTCTCCTTTGCGTGGGAGGCAAGCTTGGCGATCCGGATATTATATTTCCTTCCTTGTAACTGACTCCATGTAAACCCTATCCCTCTCCGGTGTCTATATAAACCGACGGGAGAGGTTGGTCCTTAGAAGGCCGATCACAATTACATTCATACCATCATAGGCTAGTTCCTCGGGTTTAGCCTCTACGATCTGGTGGTCGATCTACTCTTGTACTACCCATATCATCAATATTAATCAAGCAGGAAGTAGGGTTTTACCTCCATCGAGAGGGCCCGAACCTGGGTAAACATCTGTGTCCCTTACTTCTTGTTACCATCAGCCTTGACGCACAGATCGGGACCCCGTACCCGAGATCCGCCGGTTTTGACACCGACATTGGTGCTTTCATTGAGAGTTCCTTTGTGTCGTTGCTGTCAGGCTCGATGGATCCTTCAATCATCATCAACGACGCTATCCAGGGTGAGACTTTCCTCCCTGGATAGATCTTCGTGTTCGGCAGCTTCACACTGAGGGCCAATTCGCTTGGCCACCTGGAGCAGATCGATAGCTATGCCCCCGGCCATCAAATCTGGTTCGGAAACCTGAACTACACGGCGGATATCCGCGGAGACTTGATATTCGACGGATTCGGGCCAGCGCCAGAAGCACCGAACAGTCACGATGAGGACGGCTTAGACCTGCCGTCAGACGTTGCTCGGGATATCACCCCGGCAGAAGCCTCGGATCTAAATCCGGGGCAGGTTGCTTCGCCTAAGGACGGAGGGATGGACCCCGCCCCTCAGATCGTCCCCTCATTGGTGATTGAGCCGAACACAGGTCTCGCCTCTGAGGGAGCCTGTGACCCCGGACCCCCAGATTCATATCTGGACGTAGGTTCCAGTCCGCGCGCCTCCGAGCCCGCCGATCCTGGTTGGGCTCCGGTGATGGAGTTCACCGCGGCGGACGTCTTTCAGTATTTGACCTTCGGCGACATGCTGGACTTGTTGAAGTCTCTCTCCTTGTCAGGAGACTCCGGGCCGAACTATGTCCGGCTCGAGTGGGAAGCAGACAACGACGGAATTCATTGCCCACCCACCACCCACTTCATTGCCATGATCGATGATCTAACCGACGTGCTTGACTTCGACTCCGAAGACATCGACGGTATGGACGACGATGTAGGAGAATTACAGGAGCCACCACTCACCGGGCGGTGGACGGCCACCTCCTCGTACGATATATATATGGTGGACACTCTGAAGGAAACAAATGGCGATGAGGCAACGGAGGATAACCCCTCGGAAAGAAAAACAAAGCATGGGCATCATCAGCGCCGCTCCACACAGCAATACCGGCCCCGGAGACGAAAATAATCGGGATGGCGCCAAAGAAGAATATGAGCCTGACCAGCCCGCCTTCGAGCAGGCCGAACAGGAAGATGAGCAGGTCAGCCTAGAAGAACAGGCGACAGACGTATACCCGGAGGAGGACAACTACATGCCCCCCTCCGAAGACGAGATTAGTCTCAGCGACGACGAATTCGGCGTGCCTGAGGATCCCGTGGAGCAGGAGCGCTTCAAGCATAGGCTTATAGCCACTGCGAGGAGCCTGAAGAAGAAGCAGCAACTACTGCAAGCTGATCAAGATCTGCTAACAGAGAGATGGACTGAAGTCCTGGTACCCGAGGAATACGGACTCTAACGCCAAACGGCTGACCGACCACCCCGTGGCCGGTATAAAACGGGATATCAGCCCGGATACCTGTCACATCCCTAGCTTCTGGCATTGCACTATGATAGTGTCATGTGTGCATCATGTCTAAATTTTTCTTAAACTTGAAATGGGGACTAACAAACCACAACACCCCTTTTTGAAATACTAGGTTCCAACAATTGGAATTTCAATGAACCCAAAATGCCCGTCATAAATTTTTACCATCTTTGGTCCTGGCTAAAACCTCTACCAAAAATGGTTTCATATTTTTGGAGGCTATTCTGGATTTTTGCACCAAGCCATAAGTATTTGCATTTGGGCAATTTAAATCCTATAAATATTCTAAAATTCCCAAATAATCCTGAAGGTATTTTTAGGCTGTTGAGAATATTTTCAAATGTGCCTTTGAATATTTTCAGGTTTTTCCTAAATGGAATAGTATTTCTACTATTTCAAAACACAGAACAGAAACAAATAAAAATTAAAATAGAAAGCACAGAGAGAGGGTTTTACCTGGCGCTCACCTGGCCTGGCCCAGCACGGCCCAGCCCACTGGCCTGTGCCAGTCGTCACCCACCTCTGCCAGTAGGCAGAGGAGGGACAGTGCACGGAGCGTGCGCGGGCGCCACGCCACCAGGCTGCCTGCCTGCGTCGCCTGGCCACCGCGACGCCTCGCGCCTTCTCCTCGGCGCCGCCTCGACCCCCTGGAACCCTCCCGCTCACTCCCTCGTCCCCATCTCCTCCCCTGGCTCTCTCCCTCCCACGCGACCAAGCGCGTCCGTCGCCGTCGACGAGCATCACCGTGGCCACAGCCACAGCCTCGCCTCGTCGTTGCGCCCAGAGGCTCCGCCTCGACCCCCTCTTCCTTTCCACCGAGCCACGAGGTCCCGGACGCGCTGCAACGCCGCCACCATCGCCGTTTCCGTCGTCGGCCACCGAAGCTCATCGCCGCCGATTCGGGAGCTACCGGACGTCCCCGACCTCGCCTCCGCGCTCCTTGGACTCGCTGTGAGCACCTGCATCTAACGCCCCTAACCCTGCTGCCTCTTGCTCGCCGTAGCCGTCGCCCCCTTGCTGCCCGCAGCACGCCGCAGGCCGAGCTCGCCATCAACGCAGCTCCGGTGACCATTTGGTCACCCCGGCGACTCCAACACGCTCATAGCACCCCGTAGAGCAGCCCCAGCGCATCAGATGGCTCGCTTGCGAGCTACAACACCGATCCCGCGACCACCCGAACTCCGGCCGCCGCCTTGGAGCTCGCCATCGTCGGCTCCGGCCACCATAGGTCCAGCCACCACCACCACTCGACGCGCGCCAATGAGAGCTCTCCGACGAGACCAAGAACGGCCTCGTCCGTGCCCTGTGGGCGTTTTCCGAGCCGCGCCACCGTCTCAGGCCTCGCCGGCGTCGAGTCGCCGGTGGGTTTGACCCACTTTGACCACGACTGGGCCCCCCCTGTATCACTGACATGTGGGGCCGGCCTCTGACTAGAGTTAGTTTAGGTTTTAGTTAGTGCTAATTACCACTGTTAGAGGTTAATCATCTCGCTAACTAAACTCTGTATCACTGACATGTGGGCCCACGCCCACTGACACTTTTAGTTAGGATTAAATTAGCACTAATAGTCTCTGTTAATTAGTCTAGTCACTGACCAGTGGGTCCAAGCGTCAGGTTTGACCTGGGCCGCCCGTTGACTTGCTGACGTCACAGTGACGCAATGCTGACGCATTTAATTCAATTATTGGAATTATTCTTATTCAGGAAAATCCAGAAAATTGCCTAAACTTCTAAAAATCATAGAAAATCAACCGTAACTCCAAATGAGATAAATTATATATGAAAAATGATCAGAAAAATCCAATCTATCCAGCTGTACCATTTTCATGCATGTTAGAACAACTTAAAGCTGCTGTATACAACAATTTGAATTAATGGCATTTGAAATGTCATATATGGAGTTTGAATTTGAATCTTGGATTCAAACCAACTCCATTTAATCTGCTGCTAGTTGCATTATCCCAAAACACATTCTTATTGCCATGTCATAGCATGCATCATATTGTGCATTGCATTGATTGTGTTTCTTCTTTGTTTGTCGGTGCTTGTCCCCTCGCAGTAGACGTGTACCGACGATGTGATCGATGACACCGATGAAGAACTATACTATCTTCAGAAGTGCCAGGCAAGCAAAACCCCCTTGTTCATTCCGATACAACCCTACTCTCTCGCTCCTGCTCTCTTTTACTGCATTAGGACAACAACGATTCATCTGTTACTTGCTGTGGTAGCTGAACCCCTTTATCCTCTGCATGACCTGTCATTGCCACAGTAAATAGATGAAACCCACTAGCATGAGTAGGAGTTGTTTGAGCCCTATTGTGCCTACCCATTCATGCTTGTTTGTCATGCCTGCTACTGCTTAGAGTTGAGTCAGGTCTGATTCATCGGGGATGAATCAGAGGTGTGTGAACATGTCCTACTATGTGTGAGCTAAGTGTGTGAACACGATTTGGTAAAGGTAGCGGTGAGAGGCCATGTAGGAGTACATGGTGGGTTGTCTCATCGAAGCCGTCCTTTGGAACTGAGTTCTGTGTTTGTGATCCATGATTCAGCTACTACCATGCATTGGGCCCTGAAATATGACCCCGCTCGACTTCTTAATCACCCTTGTCCTCTGTCCAGGAGTTGCAAGTAGTTTCTGGTGTTTGTAGTATGCTGGAGGCCGTGCGCAGCGCTGACCGAAGGGGTGGGCTATGATGTGGTAGGCACATGGCCGGGTATACCGGGCGCCCGTTTGGTGTCACGGAACCCTGTTCACATCGTTTGGGGCTGTGAGCGAAACCCCGGTCGGATCTCCTCATGGATGGCTCCTGAATAGGCGATAAACCTGGACTAGAGACTCGAGTGTTTAGGTAGGTCGTGGTCTACACCCACGTCGGCTTTCGCTTGAAGTCTGTCGAGCACATGTCGTGTGCAGACGCTAAGTGGTGGAAACATGTATGAAGAAGTACACCCCTGCAGGGTTAACATCATCTATTCGAATAGCCGTGTCCGCAGTAAAGGACTTCTGGGATACTTATATCAGTTCATAGACAAGTAAAAGTGGATACCCTAAAATACGCAAGATAAGCGTGAGTGCTATGGATGGCGTTCTCGTAGGGAGATGGGAGCGGATTCATAGTGGTGTATTGATATGGTGAATATGTGGACTAGTGTGCGCCACCTCAAAGAGTTACTTGCAGTCGTAGTTCAAGATAGCCACCGAGTCAAAGCTGGCTTGCTGCAGTTAAACCCACCATTCCCTTTATTGATAATGATGCATATGTAGTTAGTTCTGATGTAAGTCTTGCTGGGTATATTTGTACTCACGTTTGCCTATTTTATGTTTTTGCAGAGAGACTTCAGTCTCACTAGTAGTTTCGCATGGACTTCGACGTTTAGCTTGTTACCTCAACTACGATCTTGTGCCCTCGGCAGGATTTGGTAGATAGTCAGGCTTCTAAGCCTTTTTCATTTGTAGATGTCTGTACCCAGACATGTTAAGCTTCCGTTTGTGCTTTGAACTGTATGCTCTGAATGCTGGGTCGAGAGACCCATGTTTGTAATATCTCGCTCCTTGGAGCCTATTGAATAAATACTTGAGTCGTAGAGTCATGTTGTGATGCCATGTTGTATTTGCACATATCGAGCATATTGTGTGTATGTTATTGAAATGCTTGGTATGTGTGGCATCTGACTATCTAGTTGTTTATCCTTAGTAGCCTCTCTTAACGGGAAATGTCTCCTAGTGTTTCCACCGAGCCATAGTAGCTTGCTACTGCTCCGGAACACTTAGGCTGGCCGGCATGTGTCCTTCTTCGTTCCTGTGTCTGTCCCCTCGGGGAAATGTCACGCGATGAATACCAGAGTCCTGTTAGCCCGCTACAGCCCGGCTTACCGGAGTCCTGCTAGCCCAGTGCTACAGCCTGGATTCACTCGCTGATGACCGACACGTTCGATGCTGGGTCATGGATGCATGTCCCTGTAAGGTTGTGCCACTTTGGGTTTATGACTAGCCATGGCAGCCCGGGCTCCTTATCATATGGATGCTAGCGACACTATCATATACGTGTGTCAAAAGGCGCAAACGGTCCTGGGCAAAGGTAAGGCGACACCCATGGAATATCGTGCGTGAGGCCGCTAAGTGATATGATGTGTTACATGCTAGACCGATGTGGCATTGAGTCGGGGTCCTGACAATACTAGCCCACACCCCCACGCCGATACACTACGGCTCAGGGTAACAGGCAAGACCTGCAAGATATTTTGGAAAATAAAGCAGGACAACCAAGCTCAATTTACGGATCGCGGGGGCACGCCCCAGCGCGCGACGATGACCGTCGCGCCGGATACATCATCAACAAGTCCGGTCGGGCCAAACACAGCAACCCAAACTAATCCAACCTGCATAGCCACATAGCCTGGCACACCCCCTCTACTTCACTGACGAAGGGTTCAAACTCGTAAATATCGAATCATATGATGGAACAACAGACCCCGCAGTATGGATCGAAGATTTCCCTCTCTACATTCACATGGCCGGCGGAGATGATCTACACGCCATCAAGTATCTCCCCCTTAAGCTCAACGGACCAGCCCGGCACTAGTTAAACAGCCTACTAGCAAATTCCATTGGCAGTTAGGAAAACCTGGAAGACGCATTCCTTGACAACTTCCAGGGCACATATGTGCGACCACCGGACGCTGATGACCTGAGCCACATTACTCAACAGCCCGGAGAGTCAGCCCGGAAATTCTGGACTAGGTTCCTCACTAAAAAGAACCAAATAGTCGACTGTCCGGACGCTGAAGCCCTGGCGGCTTTTAAGCATAATATCCGTGACGAGTGGCTCGCTCGACACCTCAGCCAGGACAAACCCAAGTCTATGGCACCTCTCACAACCCTAATGACCCGTTTTTGTGTGGGTGAGGATAGCTGGTTGGCTCGCAGCGGCACCACGCCACATAACGACACTTCAGACGGCCGCGATGCTAACGGCAAGCCACGATGCAACAGACATAAGAGACGAAACAACAGCGACAGCACTGAAGACACGGCAGTCAACGCCGGATTCAGCGGACCTAAGTCCGGACAGCGGAAAAAGCCGTTCAAAAGAAATAATCAGGGACCGTCCAGTCTGGACTGCATACTAAAGCGCTTGTGCCAAATTCATGGCACACCGGACAAACCAGCCAACCACACCAATAGAGACTGCTGGGTGTTAAAACAGATCCGCAAGATAAAAGCCAAAAACAAGGAAACGGGGCTGCACAGCGACGATGATGATGAGCCCCGGCGTCCAAATACGGGGGGACAAAAAAATCCCCCCAGGTGAAAACGGTCAACATGATCTACGCCACCCACATCCCCAAGCAAGAACGGAAGCGGGCACTACGGGACGTCTATGCGATGGAGCCAGTCGCCCCCAAGTTCAATCCATGGTCAGCTTATCCGATCACCTTTGACCATAGGGATCACCCTACCAGCATCCGTCATGGCGGCTCAGCCGCATTGGTCTTAGACCCAATCATCGACAGATTCCACCTCACGCGTGTCCTTATGGACGGTGGCAGCAGCCTGAACCTGCTTTATCGGGACACAGTGCGCAAGACGGGCATTGATCCTTCAAGGATCAAGCCCACTAAAACTACCTTTAAAGGTGTTATTCCTGGAGTAGAGGCCCGCTGCACGGGCTCTATAACATTGGAAGTGGTCTTCGGATCCCCAGACAACTTCAGGAGCGAAGAGCTAATCTTTGACATCGTCCCTTTCTGCAGTGGCTACCATGCACTGCTCGGATGAACCGCATTCGCTAGATTCAATGCGGTGCCACACTATGCATATCTAAAGCTCAAGATGCCGGGACCGTGCGGGGTCATCACTGTCAACGGAAATATGGACCGCTCCCTTCGAACAGAAGAGCATACGGCATCCCTCACGGCAGAAGTACAATGCGGCCTCCTCTGACAAACCAATCCGGCAACAGCTTCGAGCACTGTCAAACGAGTCCGGAGCACCCCGCAACAGGATCATCAGGAACGCCAAGAGCATGATTTGCAGTCTGGCCTCCGCTCAAGCCCCATCAAAGCAGCATTCGTGCCATGCGTACACAATTACGCACTCAAGATACCATGGGCATAGGCGGAGGCGTATCAACGACTCAGACGATAGTACGGGTAACCGCCAAATACCTTCATACCCTTTCCCTCTTACATTTCAGGACACCGCGTTAGTGCAGCATTCTCAGAAGAGCCGAATTGCCGAACTCATATGGAAGAGACATCCAAGGAGGCAACAGACGTTGTGCGCAGAAGGAAATACCCAGGTGGAATCTATTTACGATATATATACCTATTTCATCTATCTGTACACAGCTTTCCCCTGGATAGGACATGTCAAATAGTCCTATTTTTATCTCTGCTTAATGCATCCATTGTAACCATACGCTTAAACGTATTTATCGTCAATGGGAGATTACATATAGCGTCAACTTATTATCCTTATTTGAGTATTTTTCTCTTATAAGTGTTTATTTGATATTGCATCCATTCATCTTGGTACGGCCAGTTTGCCAGGGGCTTATGATGGTGCCCCGAAGTACGACAAATAAAGTCCGAACACTTTAAACAGTGCGGCACCCCGAACTTATAGCATTATATGCATCAGCTCCGAATCATGTTTTGGGTCTGCAGTTGGTATAGCCCGGCTCCCTTGTTTTGGTGCCTTACGTTCCATTATATCGGCTAAGGTAGCGCAGGGAGAACTACTGCGATTGTGTCCCGGTTCTTCCGAACGAGCACCTTAGTAGAGAAAGCCGAAAACTGACCGACATGATGTGGCGAGAGCTGGTCACTGTTCGAGAGGTACTAAAATCCTTAAAGATTTTCCGCTTTAGGCGATAAATCAGCTTTGTCCGATCTAGGCATATATAGCACCCCAATTCGGCCTTCCGGATTCTAGGGGCTTCGTCGAAATTTAAAATTGTAGACTTCTATGGCTAAGTGAAAGTTATAAAGCCGCATAGTCCGATTGCCTCGTTCGCTACGCCGGACACCTCCTTAAGGGACCAAACAATTGGATAAAGAGTGTCCGGGTTTTCAACGAACACCCCAGTGCTAGTCACGTGGGGGCGGAAGTCGACGACTGGCCTACTTTCAAGATTTTATAAACGGCCGCAAAGAAGGTAATATTTTAAATAACAAAAATGCTACATAGCGCAAGTAACTTCGTCCTTGAAATACAAACACGACAGAAGCGAATTCATTCAAATATGGTGTCCTTGGTACATTCGAGCACCCTTCATAACACCATCATAGTACAGCTCGGGATGGCGATGGGCCTTGCCCTCCGGCGGCCTGTCCTTGACCAGCTTCTCCGCATCCATCTTGCCCCAATGCACTTTGACGCGGGCAAGGGCCCGGCGGGCACCCTCGATGCACACGGATCGCTTGGTCACCTCAAGCCGCGGGCAGGCATCCACCATCCGCTTGATCAGGCCGAAGTAGCTACTCGGCATGAGCTCACCAGGCCACATCCCAACTATGAAACCTTTCATAGCCAGTTCGGCCGCCCTATGGAGTTCGACCAACTGCTTTAATTGGTCACTCTGAGGCATTGGGTGTTCGGCCGCAGCATACTAGGACCAGAACAGCTTCTCCGTTCAGTTCCCCTCCTGGGCACGGTAGAACTCCGCAGCGTCTGATATGCTGCGTGGCAGATCTGCGAATGCCCCTAGAGAGCTCCGAATTCGAGTATGTGAAAGAAACGCCTCCTCCACATGTTTGCTTTGCATAAAGAACTTCTTACCCGCTGCTATCTTCTTGGCCTCCTAGATCTCCTACTGTGCCTTCTCGGCTTCGTCCTTGGCGTCTTTTAAACTCATAAGGGCCTTCACAAGCTCGGCCTCTTTCGTCTTCAGATCATGCTCCACGGACTCGCATTTGTTGCCAAGGTCCTGGAGCTCTCGCTGTACCTCACCCACCCTAGAACTTCTCGCGCTCCTTACACTCCGAGGCCGCCGTGTCTTCGGCCTCGGACAGCGCCTTCTTCAGGGATGCCACTTCGACGGTGTCCCCTATTACACGGTCACGACATTGAGATATTAGACCCACCAATTTTTCCTATCCTTAAATGCATAAGAGCGGGAATTACATACCCTTGTTCACTTCGAGCTGCCTCTTCGTGAGGTCGAGCTCTCCCTGCGCCTGCTCCAAGTCCCGCTTCAGATCGGCAACCTCGGCAGTATGACAGCAGCAGCAAGCAGCACCGCCTGCTTATTCACAATAATACTTATGATTAGACTCCTGCAGATTATAATTGACCCTCTGTTCAGCTTTTCTTTCTGAACGCCAAACAGAGTATCAGGGGCTACTACCTATCGGGTGATAATTTTGCACATATTTATTACTTACCTCGAAGCCTGTTAGGAGGCTGGTGCAAGCTTCGGTTAGTCCGCTTTTGGCGGACGAAACCTTCTGAATCACCTTACTCATAAGAGTACGGTGCCCCTCATCCAGGGAAGCACCGCAAAGCGCTTCCAGCAGACCGTCCGATGCCTCATGCGCAACGAAAGTCCATGACACAGATGGCTCGCCCTCCCTAGCGAGGGGTCGACCGCCTGAGTCCAGAACCATCGAAGGTTCCGGAATTGTGTTCGGCTGAGAGCTTGGCTGGCCATGGCTCTCATCGACACGATCCGCGAGGCGTGTCCAACATCTTGGACCCCGCCTCGGGGCGTCTCCAGAGTCACCTCCCCCCGCTCTAGGAGCCTTCGGGACAACACCTCCGTGTCATCCACTTGTTGGGGAGTAGTGGCTGTCGGAAGCGAGTTGATCTCTGAATCACTCAGGGACCCGGAGGAAGACACTTCGGGGAGATCCCTGGCCGGACTAGACATATATTCGGCATTATAAAATGCAAAAACTATGAAGTGACATCATGATAGAAAGAGGACACTTACGATCGCACTAGGGGCTTCCCCTTGGGCAGCCACCCCTCCTCACTACGAGATGCCGTGGAGGAATAGTCCGCAAGGGGCACCTTCCCCTTCTTGGACGCCCCAGCCTCCCCCTCCGGGGCGGCTTTTCTTTTGTTCCCCTCCCTAGTGAGGGGAGGTGGAATTTCTTCTTGATTCCCCCACCTCCGGGGGAGGAATCTGTCTCGTCGTCATCCGACGACAGGGGTATGACGGCCTTGGGCCGGGGGCCTTTTCCGGCCCCCTAGCCCGCCTTCCCAGACCCCTCATCCTTTCCGTATGAGGTGTCTTCTTCTTCTTCCTCCTCCCCTTCATGGGAGGAGTCCGCCTCGTCATCTTTGGATGAGGCTTCTGGCACAACCTTACGCCGGAGACCCTTACGGATCCCCGGGGCCTTCTTCTTGGCCTTCTTCGCCGGCACCTTGTACGGTGCCGGGACCAGCATCTCCGTCGGGAGAGCATCTGCTGGGCCTTCTGGTAGAGGACCCGGGCAGTAAACCAGCTCCACTGTCTCCACGTCATCCTGAAGCAAATATGCACAACTACTTAAGGCACTCTCATGAATATATTGGGGAGAACTGGGTCGGGTGTCAGTCTGAGAACTCACCGGCCGGGGGCCCGTGCGGCGTGAAGCCTGCGGTCCTCGGATGTGGGAGGGGGCACTTCGGAGGCCTTGAAAAGCACCTTCCACGCGCCTTTGTGTGTCATGTCGTAGAGCCTCTGTAGCGTCTAGTGCTCGGTTGGGACGAACTCCCACAGATTGACTGCCCGCCTCTGGCAGGGCAGGATCCGGCGAACAAGCATGACCTGGATCACGTTGACAAGCTTGATGTTCTTGTCCTTCATGCTTTTGATGCATGTTTGGAGTCCGGCCATCTCCGTGGAATCGCCCCAGGACAGGCCCTTCTTCTCCCAGGAGGTGAGCCGCATGGGGGCTCCGGATCGGAACTCGGGGGCCGCTGCCCAGTCGGCGCCACGTGGCTCAGTGATGTAGAACCACCCCGATTGTCATCCTTTTACGGTCTCCACAAAGGAGCCGTCGAGCCATGTGACATTGGGCATTCTGCCCACCATGGCCCCTCCGCACTCCGCCTATTGGCCGCTTACCCCCTTCGGCTTCACGCAGAAAGTTTGCAGCCATAGGCCAAAGTGAGGTCGGATGCGGAGGAAGGCCTCGCACACGACGATGAACGCCGAGATGTTGAGTACGAAATTTGGGGCTAGATCGTGGAAATATGTCCGGTAGTAGAACATGAGCCCGTGGACAAAGGGATGGAGTGGAAATCCCAGTCCACGGACGAAGTGGGCGACGAATACGACCCTCTCGTGGGGTCCTGGGGTCGGAATGACCTTCCCGGCGTCTTGTAGACGGTGCGCTATGTCCGCGGCCAAGTATCCGGCCGCCCGAAGATTTGCGATGTGCTTCTCCTTGACGGTGGAAGTCACCCACTTGCCTCCTGCTCCGGACATGTTTAGCTGTGCGGGGAAGACTTGGGCTTGGGCGCTGGGGCTCGAGGGGGCAAGAGTGGGCAAAGGAGGAAGAAGGCGTGGGTGAAAATGGGGGAATCTTATCCCTTTATAGAGACACCGGAAGCGGTGCGCCTCCCCACTTGCCCATTGGGAATCGCTTGTTTCCCAAGCTCCACGATTAATGGCGTGGTGAGATTACCCATACCCGTATTGATGAGAATCCCGTAATAAGGGGACACGATCTTTGCTTTGACAAGACGTGTCATAGAAACCGCCTTGTAATATGCGTTGTAGCTGGTTGTGGGGAAACGGTTCGAATAATGGATCCGATCATAATAACATGTCACGCCACCAGAAAAAGTTGTCAGTAGATTGCATTTGTGAAATATCATTCTCTCTACAGTGGTATGCGAAGATCATTTTTTAGATCCGGACACGATTTGAGTGTTCGATAATTACTTTGGAGTATTCGGAGGAGGAACCCGCCTTGCAATGCCGAAGACGATACTGCGCGCCGGACTCATCATCATTGAAGCCTGGTTCAGGGGCTACTGAGGCAGTCCTGGATTAGGGGGTATCTGGACAGCCGGACGGTGTACAACGTCCGGACTATTGAAGCATGAAGATGCAAGACTCAAGACTTCAGCCCTTGTCTAGATGGGCCTCTCCTTTGCATGGGAGGCAAGCTTGGTGATCCGGATATTATATTTCCTTCCATGGAACCGACTCCATGTAAACCCTAGCCCTCTTCGGTGTCTATATAAACTAGAGAGGTTGGTCCTTAGAAGGCCGATCACAATTACATTCATACCATCATAGGCTAGCTGCTAGGGTTTAGCCTCTACGATCTCGTGGTAGATCTACTCTTGTACTACCCATATCATCAATATTAATCAAGCAGGAAGTAGGGTTTTACCTCCATCGAGAGGGCCCGAACCTTGGTAAACATATGTGTCACTTACTTCTTGTTACCATCAGCCTTGATGCACAGATCGGGACCCCCTACCCGAGATCCGCCGGTTTTGACACCAGCAGCTGATATGCCAGGTCGCGATGCCGTGGACAAGGCCAGGGGGTGAGGGCTGGAGAGCCAGTAAGAGCCCCTGAGTTGTGATGCTCAGGCGCCCCCCTTTTAACGTGCAAGAAATTTGCATGAGGGATAAATGGGGGCCACAGTAGGCGGGAGATCATAATCATAGGCAGGTTAAGCATGAAAGGCAAATTGTCTTAGATAGGTGCAGGAAGGATACATGCCACTGGGTCAGGCCCGAGTGGCTTGGGGATGATGCAGCCCAAGGGGCGCCCCCATCAAGGTAAACTTAAGACATAAGTAAAAGGTATACGTGCCGTAGGGACAGACCCACGCAACCTTGGAATAATGCAGCCCTGAGGGTGCTCCCAGCTGAAATGAACTCGAAAGATATCACTTGATACCATTGTAGAGCGGGTGTTGAAGCGGCTGACGATGCACGGTGAAGAGGCCGATCGTCACGAGCCACCGGAGACCTGAGCATCTGGAGGCTCTAGGGGTCCGAGCGGCTCCTTGAGGACCATCTCCATCTCCGCTAGGACCGTGTGGTGTCTGGCCTCCTGAGCTGTGGAGCATAAAACCCTACTCTTTCTGTGGTGGATTGATCTGGGGGAACACGAAGGCTCTATGCGCTCTGGCCTGGTAAGGTTGCCTCAGGGAGAGTGACATGAGCATACATGTGTTGTGGGATCGAATCTCCGAACCCTTTGCTAGGTTGCCTTAGACCTCCTTTTATAGGTTAAGGGGTGACCACAGTGGCAAAACGGTCATTTCAGTGTGATTAGATAGCCAACAGTGCTATCATACCTAACTCTGGTAGTTAGGACAAAGTGCATTAGATGCACTGCTAGATGTCGTGCCGAGGGCGAATCCTAGCAAGCCTGTCATGCCGCTTATCTACCTCTTCTTATCAGCTTCACACGCCTCTCGGACGGGTGTCAATAAAGATAATCTCTCCTCCTTGATGCTGCCACATGCTTGATACACTACTGGAAACTGGGAATTTGCCATCAGCCAGCTCTTTGCCATCTGCCAGCTGATGGCAAAGAACGTCTTTGCCATCTGCTTATAAAAAACAGATGGCAAAGAACTGACAGACGGCAAAGAACATGGTTGCCATCAGCCAATTCTTTGCCATCTGCTAGTGGATGGAAAATAATCTTTGCCATCTGCCAGCAGATGGCAAAGAGGTGGATAGGGTCCAGCAGATGACCAAGTATTATGGAAGAGTTGAAGCAATTTATGAACTTCTATTCTATGTTGCAAACCCATCGAGCGTCCTAGTCTTCAAATGTCATTGGTTCCAGCCGAAAGAGACTAGAAGGACTCATGAACATCTAGGGCTAGTCGAAATCAAACAAAGCACCCATTTGGATGTTCCCGATGTCTATACTACGGCTCAACAGGCAACCCAAGTTTTCTATCTACCGTGGGCCTGCCAAAGTGATCCAAATCTCGAAGGTTGGGATGTTGTTTATGAAGTGTCGCCACGTGTTAGACCACCTCCCCCCAATGAAGAGGATTATGAACCTCATGTTAATCCAGACACATATGAAGGAGAATTGTTCCAAGAAACATGTCTTTCCAAAAAACGTCTCAAGAACCGCTCACCTCATAACATTCAAGTAGACAGCGGCAGTGAATCCGAGCCTGAGCAGGAACAAGAAGAGCCGGAACAAGAGGTTACTGCCGCAGATGACCTGTCAATGCTTGACCGATTACATGCAGTAGGCCTTCCAGATGTTGATGAATTTATTGATGATGATGATGATGATGATGAGCACGTCATTACTGATAGTTATGAGGATGATGCATTTATTGACACCGAAGCATATATAGATGATGATGATGCATTTATTAATGACGACGATGAAGATTAATATTATAGTTCATGTCAGGTATTCCATTATTATTATATACATATATATTATTAATTATTTCAAGTTTTAACCTAGCTAGCTCTAAGATAAGCTATACTTAGCATTTATTCCTCCAAAATGAATTTGTACGCTTAGCTAGCTCAAAAATGACATAACAACCTTAATTAGCTCAAAAATGACTTTAACCTAGGATAGCTCTAAAATGAGCTATACTTAGCATCTATTCGTCTAAAATGAATTTATATACATATTATTATTCATGTCAGGTATTCATTTTTTTATGTTGTACTAATTTCAATTACTCTTTGTCATTCCAGGTGTTGATAGATGGTGGGCGCGGGTCGAGAGCGCTCCGGGGCTCCTACCTCAGCACGTGGTGGGAGGGGTAGTTCCATTCCCCCCCCCCCATAACCTCCGGAGAGTGCTAGATCTTAGTTTGCAGAGTCCAGCGACGGTCGCTTCTTCTTCGGCCGGGAGAGGTCAGGGGGTAAGAACAAGGAGAAGGCTGCTAGAGGTGGACGTGGCGTCAGGAGAGGTAGGAAGGCTTCTACGCCTTCCTCGCCGCCACCCCCAGCTGAGTCACCCGACCATAGGGCTGCTTCGTCTGAGATCGAGCCATATGAGGTGGACCCGTCTCGGACTCCACTCCACGAGCCTCCAGCCAACGAGCCTATGGCAGACGCGCCTACGGCTGACAAGCCTCGGGCCGCCAACGAGCCTCGGGCTGCCAAGTCTTCGCCCCCCGAGACTCCGGAGCTCAGACGGGGTCATGCTGAGTCGGAGCCGAGCCCATGGGAGGACTGGACGGAGTCGAGTGCACATGGTTGTGTTCGGGGTGGCGACTATAGTCCTGATAGCTATAGCGAGGGTGAGTGGGTTGAGGGGCGCAAAGTCTAACAGCGTGGTCGTACAAAGCTCCCACCCACCCTGGCGACCCCCGACCAGAGGTGGTTGATTGCGCCTAACGAGGAGAAGTAAGTGCATTTACTCTTTTTTTAACCTTTTGCCTTGACGTTTCTTCGAATATCTAATGCATTGGCCTTCTCATACTGCAGTTCTTGGACACACGAAGATGGTGTCCGCGGGCCCAACACTGTCCTTGGTGTGATTTGTCACCAGTGCTTCCCGGGGTGGCTCACGTTGCCCGGTGAGGGCCTGGTTCCAGAGCTAGGAATGACTTGGGAGCACTACTTGGCTGCCCCGACCCCGCCGGAGCATAGGGTCGGCGATGTCGAGTGCGACACGGTGGCCGACATTTTGATCGCCACGTTTTGGGTAATTTCTCCTTTGCCATTTACGTTGTGTTTTCTTCTTTGATTGCATACCTTCTACATGTGTTTTCTTGTTTGATTGCGGACCTTCTAATCCGTGTTTTCTTGTTTGATTGCAGACCTTCTACAGGTGTGATGAGGGACAGGAGGAGGCCGCGGCTCGGGTTATCGACGCCGAGTGCATGCGCCTACTTGGAAACTTTTTGCACGAGGCTCGGACGCAGGCTGTTCGAGACTACTTAGCACAGACTATTATTAGGAGGAGAAAAGAGAAGTGTCGGCACAAGTATCTGAGTATGGAGAAGTACATGAAGGTAATTACCTATTCTTAAGGCCTTGTACTTAGTTTCCTTGATTTGATTCGTAGGCGTAGCGCTCAAATTTCTCTTGCTTAACTTCGGTGCCCCCGAGATGGTTAGCGGACAAGATGGACTGCTAGGAGGTGTTGGTGGATGAATGGTGCTCTCCCCAATGGCGCGTCGCTCACAACATAGCAAAGGTGAAGTGTTTCAAAATGAAAGGTGTGCCACACCATCTAGGCAACATCGACCTACATGGGTACGGGAAAAACTGGGTATGTGTGGTTTGCTTCATGATTCATGCAAATTCATTCTTTGTGCTAGCTTGAGTCCTTAACTAATACTCTGTTCCTCTCTTTTAGTCAAAACACAACAAGGCTCCAGTGCCAGAGCTGTTCGACCTCTATTGCATGTCCAATATTGCACCGTACAAGAAGGCCAAGGCATTCTCTGAGTCTGACCTCGAAAATGCAAAGAACTTCAACAACGAGGCCTCCCACCACAAGATGGTGCAGTATGTTAAGCAGGGGAAGGCGAGGAAAGGGTCGGACTTTAACCCGAGCCGGCCTCTTGATCCAGAGCTGGTGATGATATCTGGTGGCGGGAGGTCCCATGGCTCGTTAGCCATTGGTAATGGACTTATACGTTGTAGTAGCACTCTCCCGCAGATCAAGAAGCGCCAGACCAGCTCTGATCCTGAGATACCGCCTCGTTTACGACCAGTGGAAATCGAATTCCAGGTTTGTTATACGGACTCAGTAGCCTTTCGTCCATTACATTGTGTTTGCGGCTGTTGATGATTACAATGATAACGGGTGGTGTTGCAGGCTGCTATTGAGGCAGAGAGAGTGAAGACCCAGGCTGCTTTTGAGGCGAGGGACCGGCAGTTGGCGGAGAGGGACCGGCAGGCGGCGGAGAGGGATAGGGAGAATGAGGAGAGGATGGCTAGGCTGTTGGAGGAGGAGAGGAACCGGAACGACTCGGCTAACCGGGCCATGTACGAGCTCTTCATGGTAAGTTTCTTCCGCATATTAGCTAAATCATGCATGCAATGTTCCTTTCATTAGTAACTAATATGACTGACTCGTCAAAACCAAATGTGCAGTCCATGTGCGAGAAGAACGGCCAGACCCCTCCGCCGATGCCAGTCATTGCTCCGGCGGGCACGGTGAGTTTCATTTGAACGGTCATTAGTTACTAGTCTTCACATTTGAGTTGCATCATGCTAATGATACATTGGAAATAATCTTTGGTGTAGCGTAACTCCCGACAAGCATCGACCGATCCTTCTCCGTCTGCCACTGGCGCGACCGGTCCTACACCTACACCTACACATACACCTCCGTGATGACGGTAAGTTTCCCAAGTGTTTTGCTTAATAGAGTTTTGTTGTGATGCCATGTTGTATCTACACATATCGTGCATAATGTGTGTATGTTTGAAATGCATTGTATGTGTGGGATTCAACACCTAGTCGTGTGCCTTTGGTAGCCTTCCATACAGGGAAATGCCTCCTAGTGCTTCCACTGAGCCATGGTAGTTCGCTACTGCTCCGGAACACATGGATTGACCGGCATGTATCCTTCTTTGCTCCTGTGCCTGTCCCTACGGGGAAATGTCACGCGGTGTATCACCGAAGTCCTTGTAGCTTGCTACGACTTGGTTGCACTCGCTGATGACCGACATGTGCATTGCTGGGTCATGTATGCCTGTCCCTATACGTTTGTGCCACCTTGGTTCTATGACTAGTCATGTCGGCCCCGGGTTCTCTGCCATATGGATACTAGCGACATAATCATATACTTAGCATTTTTCCTCCAAAATGACTCAATATGCTTAGCTAGCTCAAAAATGACATAATAAGCTTAATTAGCTCCAAAATGACACATTTAACCTAGGATAGCTCTAAAATGACCTATACTTAGCATTTTTCCTCCAAAATGACTTAATATGCTTAGCTAGATTAAAAATGTCATATTTAACCTAGGATAGCTCTAAAATGACCTATACTTAGCATCTTTTCCTCCAAAATGACTTAATATGCTTAGCTAGCTCTAAAATGATATAATATGCTTAAGAAATGACATATTTTAGGTCCTAAATGACTTCATATGCTTAGCTAGCTCGAAAATGACATAATAAACTTACTTAGCTTCAAAATGACCTATTCAACCTAGGCTAGCTCTAAAATGACCTATACTTAGCATTTTTTCCTCCAAAATGACTTAATATGCTTAGCTAGCTCAAACATTACATAATAAGCTTATTTAGCTCCAAAATGACCTATTTAACCTAGGATAGCTCTAAAATGACCTATATTTAGCATTTTTTCCTCCAAAATGACTTAATATGCTTAGCTAGCTTCAAAATGACCTATACTTAGAATCTTTTCCTCCAAAATTAGTTAATATGCTTAACTAGCTCTAAAATGACATAATATGCTTAAGAAATGACATAGTTTAGCTACTAAATGACTTCACATGCTTAGCTAGCTCCAAAATGACATAATAAGCTTAATTAGCTCCAAAATGACATATTGAACCTAGGATAGCTCTAAAATGACCTATACTTAGCATTTTTCCTCCAAAATGACTTTATATGCTTAGCTAGCTCAAAAATGACATAATAAGCTTAATTAGCTCCAAAATGACATATTTAACCTAGGATAGCTCTAAAATGACCTATACTTAGCATTTTTCCTCCAAAATGACTTAATATGCTTAGCTAGATTAAAAATGACCTATTTAACCTAGGATAGCTCTAAAATGACCTATACTTAGCATCTTTTCTCCAAAATGACTTAATATGCTTAGCTAGCTCTAAAATGATATAATATGCTTAAGAAATGACATATTTTAGGTCCTAAATGACTTCATATGCCTAGCTAGCTCCAAAATGACATAATAACGTTACTTAGCTTCAAAATGACCTATTCAACCTAGGCTAGCTCTAAAATGACCTATACTTAGCATTTTTTTCCTCCAAAATGACTTAATATGCTTAGCTAGCTCAAAAATTACATAATAAGATTAATTAGCTCCAAAATGACCCATTTAACCTAGGATAGCTCTAAAATGACCTATACTTAGCATTTTTTCCTCCAAAATGACGTAATATGCTTAGCTTGCTTCAAAATGACCTATACTTAGAATATTTTCCTCCAAAATTAGTTAATATGCTTAACTAGCTCTAAAATGACATAATATGCTTAAGAAATGACATAGTTTAGCTCCTAAATGACTTCACATGCTTAGCTAGCTCTAAAATGATATAATAACCTTACTTAGCTCAAAAATGACCTATTTAACCTAGGCTAGCTCTAAAATTACCTATACTTAGCATTTTTTCCTCCTAAATGACTAAATATGCTTAGCTAGCTCAAAAATTACATAATAAGCTTAATTAGCTCCAAAATGACCTATTTAACCTAGGATAGATCTAAAATGACCTATACTTAGCATTTTTTCCTCCAAAATGACTTAATATGCTTAGCTAGCTTAAAAATGACCTATTTAACCTAGGATAGCTCTAAAATGACCTATACTTAGCATCTTTTCCTCCAAAATGACTTAATATGCTTAACTAGCTCTAAAATGACATAATATGCTTAAGAAATGACATAGTTTAGCTCCTAAATGTCTTATATGCTTAGCTAGCTCCAAAATGACATAATAACCTTACTTAGCTCCAAAATGACCTATTTAACCTGGGATAGCTCTAAAATGACATATACTTAGCAGTTTTTCCTCCAAAATGACTCAATATGTTTAGCTAGCTCAAAAATTACGTAATAAGCCTAATTAGCTCCAAAATGACCTATTTAACCTAGGATAGCTCTAAAATGACCTATACTTAGCATTTTTTCCTCCAAAATGACTTAATATGCTTAGCTAGCTTAAAAATGACCTATTTAACCTAGGATAGCTCTAAAATGACCTATACTTAGCATCTTTTCCTCCAAAATGACTTAATATGCTTAGCTAACTCTAAAATGACATAATATGCATAAGAAATGACATATTTTAGCTCCTAAATGACTTCACATGCTTAGCTAGCTCCAAAATGACATAATAAACTTACTTAGCTCTAGAATGACCTTAGCATGTTTTATACCAAAATGACTTAGTATGCTTAGCTAGCTGAACATAATAACCATACTTAGCTCCAAAATGACCTATTTTACAGATATAAGTTGCATCATAATAATCTTCACATTTTAGTTGCATCATAATAATCTTCTTCTTCTAGTCTTCTTCTTCTAACTTTCCTCTTTCCCAGTTTACAGATTTGCTTAAGATCACGGAAGCTTGGGTTGATGGAGTGCTTGTATTTAGTTTTTGTTTTGACCTTGTGAAACTTGCTACCTATGGACGAAAGTGTGTAATATTGATGAAACTATGTATATGTACGGTTGAAACTTGCTACTATTGGTAACATGTGTTGGATACATATGTGTTCATGACTATTGGTAATATGTGTTGAATATGCTATATTGGTCATATAAATATATTTGTGTTTGATTTCTGTGAAAATGAATTGATATAAGAAAAAACAAAATTAAATGGGGCAATATAGTCACTTTGCCATCTGCTGGCAGATGGCAAAGAGCTTTGCCATCAGCTGGCAGATGGCAAAGAGGCCACGTGTCATCTACATGTAAAATTTGGGCTGGCCTATTTGGTTCTTTGCAATCTTACAGCAGATGGCAAACCTCTTTGCCAGCTGCTGGCAGACGGCAAAGCATGCAGCATTTGCCATCTGCTGGCAGACGGCAAACAGCCTGCAGCCTTTGCCATCTGCTAGTAGACGGCAAAGAGCCTGTAGCCTTTGCCATCTGCTGGCAGATGGCAAAGTATGCTGTTAGCCTTCTAACGGGGCTAACCCCGTTAAGAGGCTTTGCCATCTGCCAGCAGATGGCAAAGCCACAGGCTCTTTGCCATCAGCCAGCAGACGGCAAAGAATCCTTTACCGGCAGGGTTTCAGACAAACTGTTTGCCATCTGCTGGCAGATGGCAAAGCCTTTGCCATCCGCCGACCATGCCTTTGCCATCTACCATGGCAGATGGCAAAGTGCCAGATTCCAGTAGCGATAGGATACACATGGTTGCTTAGTACCTTGACACCACACTGATTAGTGACTTGGGTGCGGTGAGGTGGAGCGGTGGCGTCTTGGTGAAGGTTCCTCGGAAAAGGAGCTTGGCAGGGTTTGGTCTTGGCGGCCCAGGCAACCCTAACGGGGCAAATCTGGACATGCTCTCAAGTGCGGCCTCGACCCGACCAGGCTCTCCTGCCTGGCAAGGTAGGCCTTACCAAGGTGGCCTTCTGCTAGTTTTGGTCTACTCAATGTTGTCTTTGATCTCACAAAGAGTGGCTTCTCTGGTTCAAATTTGTGCCATGTACTGGTGCTGGATGTATGACTATCAGCATGCCTGTGTATGAGTCCAGTAGGCAAATGTGAATGTTTGTTGCACCGGCAAGAGCCCTCGGTCCTGGCCCACATGTGGTGTCGGGCATTGTTAGGGTAGGCCCTAACAATGCACGGATTGGCACCCTAACCTTGCCATGGTGGAATCCATGTCTCTAAGATCTTCTGTGCTTCTTCATTAACCTGAAATTGAATCAATCCTTGGGTCCCCCGTGAGTCGTGCAACATCAAACGACGTGGGTCTACCCAGGTAATGGGCAGAAGACGCCGACGTTCATGGGGAGTTGATTGAAGCGCATGCAAACGTTCCAGGGGTAACTGCCATTTTACCCTTCCCACTACACCTGCCTGTTTCCGCCACATATGTTGCATGCATCATGCAGGGTTGATGGCGGATGTGTAGGGCATGGGGATGAGTGCCATGGAAGAAAGTGCGGTGTCATGGATTGGTGCAGAGGGGAGACCAGCGAATCTGGACATCGTCAGTGACACCGCTGAACCGGATTGGCGGAGCGGGGCGGTTGCCTCAGGATGGGGGGGGAGCCAGCCCCCTGCCACGCTCCACTATAAAAGGGAGTGCAGTGGTGAATGGAAATGCTCACCCACACACCTTCTCCTTCTTCTTCTCATGTCCTTCTCCCACCATGGTGAGGGGAAGAGGGCACGCTCGAGATCCAACAGTGGTGACAAGGGCCTCCTCTTGGCACCACATCCCTGCCCCCGCTGGGGATGCAGGGGTAGGATCCAGTACGTAAGGTGGAGCCGCAAGACATGATCGTGGTCGAGGAGGACATGGTGGTGCTTCAATCGCGCCTCCTCGAGCAGCTTTGACTCTAATGGAAGGCCATGTTGGAGATACGGTGCTAGAATTCATCGTCAGGATGCCTGAGCCCCCGCGCAGCCATCTTCGGCTTCCTGGCCCCTTTGGAAGGGTGTTGGAGGTCGAATAGCCGCACGGGTTGAAGTTGCACATAAGGGGTTGCTGCAACGGCAACATGTGGGTGGACGTTGAGTTCCTCGCACCTCCTGTCATGCTTCTACGGCGTGGCTGAAAAACTTTTGCACGTGCCCATAGCCTGGTGGAAGGGAACGTCCTCCATTTTAAGTTAATGGAGCCCGATCTGCCCTCCATCAAGGTCTTGGGGCGCTTGGGTGCTCAGTTAGGGTGCTGGATGGAAAGCTCGAGCGACGATGAAAGCTCCTCCTCGAGCGACAACAACAAAGAGGACACTGACGGCGAAGACGGTGATGCCGAGCCCCTGGTCGTCTAGCATGAAGATGACGACTCGGACTCCGGTGGAGCGCCGGATGCATCGTCACAGTCATCTAGGCGATGACTCGGACCCCGGCAGAGCGATTTGTCGGGGGTGCTTGGCCTGGTCGACTACAGTTCCACCAGCTGGACCCCAGCAGGCTTCCTCGTGGACTCCGTCTTCATCTTCCCTGCTGGTGTCCCTCTTGCCGCGTTCCTCTGGTCCTGGCAAGGGTGCCCTATGGAATCCCCTAGCGGCTCTCTCCGCCCCCGGCCTCTTCTTCCTTGCCGGGGAGACACCCTCCCGATCTTGTTAGGTTGCGTCCTGCGGGCCCTGACGAGGTAGGGCTCGGACTCTGCCCAAGCGCTCCTTTTGCCCTCTTTCCTTCTTGATGCAACTCCTAGAAGGAGAGGGACAAGAAAGGCATTAAGGGGCTCTTATCATTTTTTAATTTAAAATATGTAGGCACCAACCAAGTTTTAGTTCAAATTATGTAACCCTCTATCCATGTTTGTATTTTGTATGATCTCTACTTGTTTATCCACGTATTAATGGAAAAAGATTGCTTGATGGGTACTTGTGCATGTATCATATCTGTAACACCCCGGATGTAACTTTCCATCTTTGTAACTCCAACTCTTGCCATTTCCAGATATGTGATATGATATTTCCTTCGTGGTTGGGTTTTTGTCTCTCGTTTTGCATTTGTGCTTGGTGCCATTTTGCATTCAATCCCCATCATGTGCATGGTGTGTTTTTCTTACATATTATGTTGTTGCATGTTCCATGCATGATTCTGGCATCATCTCCACTTCTCCTTTCCTTTCCTTTCTTTCATTTTGCAAGTGCCACTTTTCCCTTCTCTTTTAATGCTCATCTTTTCTCCAATATTCAAGCATCTTGTCCTAAACCTCTGTGCCAAGCTTCACATACTTTGGAGTTGATTTGGTTAGGTTTTAAAATGGCTCAAGTTTGAATTTAATTCAAAGTTGAATTATTTTACTTCCTCTAAAAAATTCCCAAACCAATTTATTCAAATATTGCATAATTCCAGGAGCATGAGGATATTCTCATCTCTCCCAAATTCCTCTTCTAGCCCCCTGTGCTTTTCAATTTGTGTTTCTCTTTTAAGAAAAGAGAGAGGAAAGAGCAGCGGCAGCTGCAACCCACTCGGGCCTCGGCCCCCAGCGCCACCAGCTAGCCCAGCAGCAGCGCAGCCAGCAGTAGCCCAACCTGCCTGTGCGCATGTTGCTTCCCCGCTTTCTCACACGAGCGCCGCACACCCCTCTCTCTCACTCGAACCACATGGACACGCGGATCCCCCATGTCAGCGAGAGCGGCAGCCACACCCGCCTCCTTTTCTCCATCCCCTTCCTCTGCTTTTTGCCGTGCCATGGCCACGGTGGCGAGCCAGCTAGCCGCGCCGCGCCTACTTAAGCCCCCCTCGGCGTCCGCACCTAGCCCCTAGGGTTTCCCTCTCCATCCTCCATCGCCGCCAGGTGAGAAAACTCCCCTAGACCCGTCGCTTCCACCGCTTCCCGATCGCTCCTGAGAGCATGTCCATGTCACCGGCGCGCACTCCGGCCACCTCCGCCTCGCCAACCACGTCTGTCTTCCTCCACGATGTCGACTATGTCCCCGTCATCCTCTGCCTCCCCTAGGATCGTCAAGGCGAGCTACCTCCCCGTCGTCCTCTTCCTCCCCTGCTTCGCGGACAGTAGCCCTGCTAGGTTCAGAGCTCGTCCGCGTTGCCGCAGGCTCATATCCATCGACCCCGTCGTGTCCTAGGGTGAGCTGGGTAACGAACCTCCCTATCCCATCCATTCCATGGCGTGTAGGCACTCGTAGGACTCGCCCATCCGTGTACTTGACGCGCTTGCAGTGCTCCGGCGAAGCCTGAAGATTATGTCGTGTGTATCTTTGCTGTAGTGCACCTGCGCATCCCCACGCTCCGGTTCTATCCTAGCCTCGTTCTCCTCGCTGTGCTGTACTTGCCTGCGCAACCGCTCCTGCAGTGCAGCATCCCCGCGCAAGCACTAGGCTTCGCCTAGCCCCATGCCATAGCCACCGAGGCGAGCACGAGTTCGTCCTTGGGAGGGCCCTACACGCACGCTCCTTTGCTGCTCCGCTTGCACACGCGCGACCTTACCCCCATTCCGCATGCCCGCCGGTGCTCTGCAGCTACAGAAGTCGCCGACGTTGCTTGTCGTCGACACCGGAACTCTGCTGCGCGTTCATGGTGTTTCCAGGACCGGGACTCTCTCTGTTCAAATGGTGATGCACCCCTTCTTGATCGCAAGCCGAGCTTGTAGCCCACTGGTTCCTCCCGCTCGCTTTGATTCAGTAGGTCTCGGATTCGAGTCCCGGGCTCTACATAGTTTGTTGTCTCCTTTTTATTCTGCATTGTGACACTGACGCCTCGGCCCCCCTATCATATATACACCCTCTTAGGCCCACTGTCATACACACACACACATAGCCGCCTCCCTTTCTTTACTTTGTTCCTATTACCCCCGCTCTTTCCATTAATGAAAAGTGCCCATTTTCCATTTTGGGCAGATCCAAATCTGGACATTCCAGATTAGGCAATTTCCCTTTTCTGTCTATTTTCATTTCGGGCAGTTTCTCAAGTATGCATTTTGTGGGTATTTTTCTACAGTAACCCCAACATATTATATATGTTTTTGGGCTAGAAAAATCCAGTGAATCCAGTGGTGGCATTAGTTTCGGCATTTCAGCAAGTTTGCACACATGTCATTTTACATCATGTTGTTGTTTTGTCTTTCATGTGTATATTTATGCAAATATGCTATGGGGTAGTTTTTTACATGAACATGCTCTTCATCATGCCTACTTGCCGCTGCAATTAATCTTATTCCATGATATGTTTTATTTTGAGTTAAACAAGCTTGCAAACATGTTATCTTGAATCCGTTTCTGCCATGCCATTAAATTCTGCTAAGTCTGGGTCTGTTTATGTCACTTGCCATGTTTGCATTGATGCTATCATCATTTCTGTAGATATTTGGAGCATGTTCACTAAGTGAGTTTTGTTAAGTGCATGTAGTACTAGCATTCCATTCTCTTTCTTGCTATGATATATTGTTGTATCATATTTAAACCTTGCACACAGTTTGTTACATTGTTGTTTTTCAACAGATTGCATTGCATTTTGTTTGGCTTCTCATTTTCAAACTGTGCATCCATTTCCGGTGATCTTCATATCGATTTCATTTGAAATCTCCCAACCTATCCAGTGGCATGCTTGGGTTACCAATTGTGCTATGTTCATCGTTTCTCCTTCCGTCTCGTTTGCACCCCTTCCGAAGCACCTCATATGCATTGCACCTCATATCTTGCATTCCATGCCATGTCTTGCATCATGTTGCTTTCGCATTGCACCGTAATTGATTGTTGTTCCATTGCTTGTGTTATTGCTTTGGGTAGAGCCGGGAGACTAGTTCGTGTAGGAGGAACCTGTTGAGTACGCTAACGAGGAGCAAGCTTTCGACAACGCTGAGAACTTTGCAGGCAAGATGACCATTACCCTCGATATCACTTCTATCTTTGCTTGCTAGTTGCTTCGTTCTATCGCTATGTTGCGCTACCTATCACTTGTTTACCATGTCTCCCATTTTGCCATGTCAAGCCTCTAACCCATGTTCCTAGCAAACCGTTGTGTGGCTAAGTTACCGATTTTGCTCAGCCGCTCTTATAGCATTGTTAGTTGCAGGTGAAGTTGAAGATTACTCCGTGTTGGAACAAGATGATGTTGGGATATCACAATATCTCTTATTTTAATTAATGCATCTATATACTTCGTAAAGGGTGGAAGACTCGGCCTTCTGCTTGGTGTTTTGTTCCACTCTGGCCGCCTTAGTTTCCATCATACCGGTGTTATGTTCCTTGATTTTGCATTCCTTACGCGGTCGGGTTTATGGTAACCCCTTGATAGTCCGCTTTGAATAAAACACCTCCAGCAAGGCCCAACCTTGGTTTTACATTTGCCTCACCTAAGAGTTTCCCTTGGGTTTTCGTGAGCCCTAGGATCATCTTTATTTACCCCCCCTCGGGCCAGTGCTCCTCTGAGTGTTGGTCCAAACTAGAGCCCTTTGTAGCGCCCCCTCATGGAAACTTGAGGTCTGGTTTTAGTTGTACGGATTGCTCATCCGTTGTGCCCTGAGAACGAGATATGTGCAGCTCCTATCGGGATTTGTCGGCACAATCGGGTGGTCTTGCTGGTCTTGTTTTACCATTGTCGAAATGTCTTGTAACCGGGATTCTGAGACTGATCGGGTCTTCCAGGGAGAAGGAATATCCTTCGCTGATCGTGAGAGCTTGTGATGGGCTAAGTTGGGACACCCCTGCAGGGTATAAACTTTCGAGTGTCGTGCCCGCGGTTTTGTGGCAGATGGGAATTTTTTAATATCCGGTTGTAGAGTAGTTGACACTTGACTTAATTAAAACGCATCAAACGAATGTGTAGCCGTGATGGTCCCTTCTCGGCGGGGTCCGGGAAGTGAACACGGTTTGGGTTATGTTTGAACGAAAGTAGTCTTCAGGATCACTTCTTGATCACTTCTATATGACGAGCGTTGCGTAGTTTCTCTTCTTACTCTTGTACTCGCCTTTAGCCACCATATTTTGCTTATCAATTGCTGCAACTCCACCTCATTACCACATCCTACCCATAAGCTTAAATTGTCTTGATCTCGCGGGTTTTGAGATTGCTGAGTCCTCGTGACTCACAAGATACTACAAACAATTGCAGGTGCCGATGATACCAGTGCAGGTGATGCTACCGAACTCAAGTGGGAGTTTGACGAGGTGCTTGTCCGTTACTACGTGTCTTTTCCTGATGATCAGTAGTGGAGCCCAGTTGGGACGATCGGGGATCTAGCATTTGGGGGTATCTTCTTTTCGTTTGGATTTGTCCGTAGTCGTACTATGTGTGTACTCTGAATGATGCATGATTTATTTAAGTACTTGTGTGAAGTGGCGATTGTAAGCCAACTATTTATCCCAGTCTTGTTCATTACATGGGATTGTGTGAAGATGACCCTTCTTGCGATAAAACCACAATGCGGTTATGCCTCTAAGTCACGCCTCGACACGTGGAGATATAGCCGCATCGTGGGCGTTACAAGTTGGTATCAGAGCCATTCCCGACTTAGGAGCCCCTACTTGATCGAATCGCTGGCGTTGTTGAGTCTAGAACAAAAATGTTTTGAGTCTTAGGATTATATATATCGGAGAGTATGATTCTTTTTACTCTTCAGTCCCTTCGTCCCTCTGGTGAGGCCCCCTGACCTAGATGTTTTGACTTTCCTCTCCTCAAATTTCATGATTTTTTAGGATCACACGGGTATCTTGGGATTGTTTCGATATTCTTGTGACGAGAACATTGTTCTTGGTGCCTCCTGACATTTAGGGGTTGTGGCAGTGTCCCGGGGAGTTGAGCTCCGAGGTGTTGTCGTCACAATTTTATCGTTGCAGTTCTGGAATACCTAAGTTTCGCTGACATCGAAAATCTCTTTTATGCAGCTAGTGGTAAGATAACCTCGACGCCACCCACTCGGGAGTTCGGGAGTATTGCCATAGCTCGTATAACAGATGCTTTTCGAAGGTTGAGCTACATGATTTTCGATGGTTTCTTGGTTATGTGTTGACGGATGGATACAGCTGGATGTAGGGATTGTTAGTTTTGGGTGAGATAGATATTGCTTCCCCTGTATCCCCAACACCAGATTGCTTAACCAGAAAGTTTCGAGAGTTTTATAGGTGGGAATTCCAGTAGCTCTTAGGTTTTCTTCCCGCAGATATTTGGTTTGTGATTGGGTAATCCTTACCATTTATTTGTTCTAGCCATACCTTGTTGTTTTATTCATCATCCTTTACCTAAGTGGCTTCTCACCTTAATGGATGGGTGATGTTAACTTTGGAATTCATTCGTTCAATCCTTGTTCGAATGTTTATTGTGAAGACTATATGTTGCAATTTCAAGCCTTTGATTCTACTTATCTATCATGTCAATGGTGGTTCTAACAGATGGCTCCGCCAACTCGCAACAATCCGGATCGGGGTGAAGGAGATCGGTTGAACCCTCCACCTCCGTGACCTCCTCCGCCTCCGGAGGCATGGCAAGCTGTCGCGGCGGCCACCAATGCCAGCATGCAGATGCTTTTGCAAATCTTGAAAGAGCGCAACCAAGGCCAAGGCAACCAAGGGAATCAATGTCAAGGGCAGTTCAACAATCAACCTCAGTTTGCTACCCTCAACCAGGTCCTTGCAAATCAGCCAAAGTCTTTCAGCAGTTGTGTCGAGGCCACAGACGCTTATGATTGGCTCGTGGACATCTTCAAGCATTTTGAATGCAGCAATGTTAGGCCTGAGGACTACGTCAAGTTCTCTTCTTTTCAGCTCAAGGACAAAGCAGCTGATTGGTATCAGCAATACAAAGATTCCAGAGGAGGTCGAGTGATTACCTGGGCTGACTTCTGCCGGGATTTCAAAGCTCACCACTTTCCTACAAGTGTTGTTGAGAGCAAGCATGAGGAATTCCGCAATCTCAAGCAAGTAAGCATGTCCGTGTATCAATACAACATCCAGTTTCAGAAGCTTGCTCGCTTCGCAAGACAAGACGTTCCTGATGAAAAGAGTATGATTTATCACTTCAGAGGTGCCCTCAGAGAGGATCTGCAGTTTGCTCTCGTTCTTGTTGGTCCTACTCAGTTTGATCAGTTCTACAACATGGCCCTCAAGCAAGAAGGTGCTCACCTCAAGTTTGAGGCTACTAAGAAGAGAATCAGGGATGCAGTTCAGTCTTATTCTTGCTCTCAAGTGGTGGCTAAGCAGCAGAAGTTCTACCTTCCTCCTCTCCGTTTCGTCAGCCTTACCAGCAGAAGAACTCAGGTGGTCGTGGATCTTCCCACCCACCCAACCCAGGCTATCATAACAAGTCTCAGACTCAAGCTCCAAGGTCAAGTGCTCCTTATCATCGCCCGCTCTCAGAGGTGACTTGCAACAAGTGTCATCAGAAAGGTCACTATGCAAACAAGTGTTTCAACCAAAGGCGCCTTCCGCCTCCTCCTCCTGTGAGATCTTCAAGCAATGCAGTGGTCAAGCATAATCCCAAGCATGCTAAGGTGAACATGATGAATGCAGCTCAAGCGGAAGACTCTTCAGAAGTGATCCTGGGTAATCTCTTAGTTAATGACATTCCTGCAAAAGTCTTATTTGATACTGGTGCATCGCATTCTTTTGTTTCAAGACCTTTTGTGGCTATGCATGATTTGGTTACTCAAGTATAGCCGAAACCATTGTCTATTGTTTCCTCGGCTCGGCAAATGACTTCTCGAGTATTCGTTCGGGATTCCGTTATCAAGATGGGAAACTATAAATTTCTGTCTTCTCCAATTGTTCTTCGCGACTCGGATATTGATCTAATTCTCGGGATGGACTGGCTTTCTAAGCACAAAGCTCAACTTGATTGTGCTGCCAGTGAGATTCAATTGACACACTCTTCTGAGGATGTGATCATCTATGCCGCTCGTGACAAAACTATTCGGTTATTCTCTCTCAATGAGAAGGGCGAGTTAGATGCAATTTCTCAGATTCCAGTCGTTTGTGATTACCAAGATGTCTTTCCAGAAGAGCTTCTGGGTATGCCTCCTCACCGGCCAGTTGAATTATTTATCGATCTTGAGCCTGGTACTGAACCCATTTGCAAGCGTCCATACAAGCTTGGACAAAAGGAGTTGAAGAAATTGAAGAAACAACTCGATGAACAAGAGTGTTTGGGTCTGATCAGACCAAGTTCATCTCCTTGTGGTTGTGGTGTTCTTTTTGTCTAGAAGAAGGATGTCACGGACCGACTTTGTGTCGATTACCGTCCATTGAACAAGAAGACAATCAAGAACAAGTACCCACTTCCCAACGTCAATGAGCTATTCGAGCAACTTAAAGGTGCAAAGGTGTTCTCCAAGCTTGACCTTCGTATGGGTTATCATCAGATTCACATTCGTGAACAAGATATCCCCAAGACAGCATTTAGAACAAGCTTTGGTTCTTATGAATATACTGTCATGTCTTTCGGCCTTGTCAATGCTCCTCCAACTTTCTCTCGCATGATGAACTTCATCTTCAACCCTTGCACAGATGAATTCGTCTAGGTGTATCTTGATGATATCTTGGTGTTCTCCAAGAATAAGAAGGATCATGCCAAACATTTGAGATTGGTGCTCGACAAGCTCAGAGAGTATCAATTCTATGCGAAGTTTTCCAAATGTGAGTTTTGGCTTGATGAAGTTCTTTACCTTGGTGACATCATCTCCGCCAAAGGCATTGCTGTTAATCCTGAGAAGGTCTCTGCAGTTGTGAATTGGGAACCTCCTCGGAATGTCAAGCAGCTCCGCAGTTTCCTTGGACTTGCAAGCTATTACCGAAGATTCATTGAGAATTTCTCTAAGATTGGAAAGCCTCTTTCCAACCTCCTCCATAAGCATGTCAAGTATGTCTGGATGCCTAAGTGTGACGTTGCTTTCAACACCCTCAAAGAAAAGCTTGTCTCAGCTCCTGTCTTAACTCCTCCTGATGAATCCAAACCATCACTACAAGAAATATGTCAACTACTGACCTTCTGTCAGTGACCCTGGAAGAATTGGTCATAGATCTATGACCATTTCAGACCAAATGATCAAAAGCTGTTCGGGGGGCTCAAAACCCTAAACCATTGTGACCATTTTGGTCAGAAAGGTCGTAATTTCCTTACGCTAAATGGTCACAAAGCAAACAGTGCTAGTCCGCTGCCTTATTTCTAGTTGTTAACGACCAATATAGATGGTCATAGCCTTGTAGATTGAGGATCATGGCTATGATTGGGCGCCACCTCATCATTTGTGCATATGTGTCATGCTTAGTTGTCGCCTACCTCATCATTTTTTCCTATGTGTCGTGCTTAGTTGTCAGTCTCGTTTACCAATTTTGCACATGTGTCGCGCTTAGGTGTCATTTTTTTTCTTATGTTTCAATTTTGCATATGGTTTTTGAACCGCACTCAGCTGACCCGCCTCGCTGTATAGTGGGACCCACGACGGGTCCCACTAGTCTGACCAATGGGGCCTGCCATGATGACAAATCTGGTCCACCCTGCTGACATGCAGGACCCGCCATGCGGGACACACCCGCCTGACAAGCAGGACCGTCAAGCTGACACGTGGGACCTAGGACCCTCAAACAACTAGTGCCGAATAATGGAGCAAAAATGGGCATTGGTGGGGGTCGAACTCTCGACCACTGGTACCTGGACGCGGGACCATACCACCACGCCACCCTTTCTTTCGTGCAAGAATACCTCCCACGATTCAAGTAAAGCAAACAAAACGTTGCTGGGCCTGGGCCTTTTTGGGCAAGGCCACTTGGTTTTTTTTCTTTTAACCATTCCATTGTGTCCAGTGTAGGCGGATGACCCATAGGCCTTTCGAAGGTCCATCTCGTGGCGATGTGGACTTCCCACATCTTTGAGTCCACATAAATAGTAGGAGTTCAAATTTCACTACAAAAATTAGAGCGTGTTCAAACAAAAAAAAGTGTAAAATGTAATTGCACCGTCAATTTTGTGTATGACCTCGGATCAATATTATCCAAACATTAGGTTCATCTTGAAGAGCATATGAAAAATGTTAACAAAGCATTTGAAAAATGTTAATAAACCATTTGAAATATGTTTAAAATGTGTATAGTTTTTTAATTAAGCATTGAGAAAATGTTGACCATGTATTAAAACTGTTTATCTTGTATTTGAAAAAATGTTAATCAATCATATGAAAATGTTAAAATGTGTACAAAAAAATGTTGACCCTGTATTAAAAAAACTATTAATCAAGCATTTGAAAATTGTTAAAAATTGTATAGAAAAATATTGAACATGTATATAAAAAATCTTATGCCAGTTTTAAATACAATTCGCGTAGTCCATGCTTGTTATTTTTCCTATAAACTAAGTCTCATATAATGGACACAATGTGAATGTTTTCAATTTTTTTGGATTTTTTTAATTTCTTATACTGGTTTCAAAATGCGGTCAAACGTCGGGCATGACCGTTCATAGCTAGTGTATGAATCTTGCAAATCTTTTGGAGTGTCTCTAATTAAATAGATACTTATGTATCTAGAAATGATTTAAACAAATAGAGAGCAAACTATGAGGCAACGGTAGTTCAGATTTGACCCGTTTCCTGCTGAATTGTTGGAATTTTGTCTTTTTCACGAGAGGTGGATAAAAGTTTTTGACACATAACCATTTTGTTGATTGTGCATTAAATATGGCCTAATATGTTATAAAATTGATTTGGTCCAATTTTGCAACTGATTGGGCAGTCAGAAAATGGAAAATGGTTTTTTCGTCCAAAGAAAATGAAAACTTCCTTAGGCAACATTCTTTGCCATTCCAATATGCACCCTTGTGCACAATATGAGATCATTTGAACAAACTATGCCATGAAAACTCCCTTAGGCAACATTGTTTGAAATTCCAAGATGCACCATTGTGCACAATATTAGATCATTTGAACAAACTATGCCATGAATGTGGGCCTGTGGCCATAAGATTGATCATTTCGCTTGAAAGCCATGAATCTTCACACTTGATAGCTCATTTCTAAGAACACTTTTTTAAAATAATCATTGTATTAAAAGTTTATTATTTTATCTGGAAACTTGGTCACATATAATGACACAATGTGAAGGTTTTCCAATTTTTTTTTCAATTTTTTATGCCCGTTTCAAAATGTGGTCAAAACGGCAGGCTTGACCGTTCCTATCTAGTTGTTGAATCTTGGAACTTTTTTTGTATTTCTTTAATTAAATAGATACTTATTTACCTAGAAATGATTTTTGGAAAAAATAAAGAGCAAACTACGAGGCAGCTGCAGTTCAAATTTGACCCGCTTCCACCAAAATCGACGGGAATTTGTCTTTTTCACCAGAAGTGGATCAAAAATTTTGACACCCAACCATTTTGTCAATTGTGCATTAAATATGGCCTAGTATTTTATAAAATTTATTAGGTCCAATTTTGCAACAAATATATGGTAGGTCCTTCACAAAAGAAACTCATTCCGGGCACTCAGAAAATGGAAAATGAATTTTCCGTGCAAAGAAAATGAAAAGTCCCTTAGGCAACATTGTTTGCCATTCCAAGATGCACCCTTTTGCATAATATGAGATCATTTGAACAAACTATGCCATGAATGTGGCCATAAGATTGATCATTTGGCTTGAAAGCCATGAATCTTCACACTTGATAGCTCATTTCCGAGAACACTTTTTTTAAATAATTACCATATTACAAGTTTATTATTTTTCCTGGAAACTTGGTGACATATAATGACACAATGCGAAGGTTTTCCAATTTTTTGATTTTTTTGAATTTTTTATGCCCGTTTCAAAATGCGGTCAAAACGGCGGACTTGACCGTTCCTATCTAGTGGTTGAATCTTGGATTTTTTTGGTGTTTCTCTGATTAAACAGATACTTATGTACCTAGAAATGATTTTTGGAAAAAATAAAGAGCAAACTATGAGGCAGTTGTAGTTCAAATTTGACCTGCTTCCAACTGAATCGGCGGGAATTTGTCTTTTTCACCAGAAGTGGATCAAAACTTTTGACACCCAACCATTTGGTCAATTGTGCATTAAATAGGGCCTAGTATTTCAGAAAATTGATTTGGTCCAATTTTACAATAAATATATGGTAGGTACTTCATAAAAAAACTCATGTTGAACACTCGAAAAATCAAAAAAGAAATTTCGGTAGTTAGGCATTGAATCTTACAAACATTTCAGAGTATCTCTGATAAAATAGATACTTTAGTATCTATAAATTATTTTTAGAAATATTAAATAGGTACTTTAGTACCTATTAATGTGAAAAAAGTAGAAGAAAACAAAAATGTAAACACAATTTGTTTTACTTTATTCTCATTGGTGGAACTAGCTCTCACCCGGATCGATGACGTGGCGGCCATCCATCCATCCATCCAACCCCTTGCCCTAAAAAAATCTACCCATCCCCTGCCCTCGTCTCCCACCCACCCACCACCTGACCCCTTCCCTCCCCTCGCATCGCGCCGCCACCCATCTATCCATCCCGCCCTCCCGCATCACGCCGCCATCCACATCCATCCCCTGGCCGCTCTCCCCCGTTCCTAGCACTTGACGGCGTCGGCCCGGCCCCCAAAACCCCTGCGGCGGCCACCGCATCCCTCCATCGTTCGCCGTTGCCGCCGCCGCCGCGCGATGCACTTGGGGATCTGCTTCGTGT
>NC_041385.1:290499062-290566630 GCF_002162155.2 Triticum dicoccoides
GAGAACGAGGAGGTCGCGGCCAGGATCTTCGAGATGCGGTGGTCGTCGATGCGGGGTCATGACGCGGGGCCCGCCATGGAGGCGGTGGTCGTCGATGCGGTGTCCAAGCTGCTGAAGCCCGGCATCGCGCTGTCCGAGATCTCCTCTGCTCCCTGGGTTGGTGAGTCGCCAGATCTCCTCTGCTCTTGTTTGATTCGCTTGAGATTTTGCTGGGCGTTATGCATATGTGTGACCCTCCCTGTTCGATGTGTGTCTGCGGTCAGGTGATGCCCTCGAAGGTGAAGACGGGCTGAGATGGTAGGCTGCTAGTTGCCTCGGCCCTGAAGATGAAGATGAAGGTGGAGGAGAGCGAGCGTGGGTGAGATGGCCTCTCGCAGCATGTCCAACCGCCCCTACTCCCCTGACGAGCGCATGCTACAGCTCCTAGGCGAGGTATGCATCTCCCTCTGTCCTTTCCCCTCCCCTTCCCCTACTTCTGCTGCTCTTCCGGTCTCACTCCTCATCTTGTCTCTTATGCAGGGTACACGAACTCCACTTCTTCCACCAGCCACCCTCCCCTCTGCGCCCAGCTTGTGAAACACCTCCACACCATCTTTGGAGCCGCCTGCCGGTGATATTGGTGTTCATTGTGGCGCAATAGTGACTACACATTCCATCGAGTTAGTGATGTAGTCATGTAGGCAGTGAAGCTGAAAGTGTTATGTTTACTTCACATAAACTGAAAAGGGTATCATTTCATACTTTTGGTTTGGTTTGTGATTCTGCTTCACTTAAATTTCAGCCTGAGCTAGTAGTTGACTAAAGGAATGCTCGGTACATTTAGAGATATTATCTCACTATGCTAATGTGTTTCAACAAGGGAGTACCGTCTACTAGTCTGTTAATCTGTGAGCGATGGATAGTTTAATCACGGCTTGTTTCCAGACTTGTATTAACACATCATTCCCCTTTTAAAATTTCTACTACTAGTCTGTTAAAAGAGATCTCAACAATGCTGTTTCAGTGAGCTTATTTGTTGTCGGAGACTGGGTAATGATAAAAGACTGCCACGATTAAGTTCAGAAACGATAGTATGTGCTACATTTGATCATGGGTTGTATAACATATTTGTTACTGCAGGTCACCCATCCTCGAGGAGCAGGAGGGACGCAGCTAGTTGGCCATCAAGAGCCCGCTCTGCTCCTCTTGTTCATCTTATGGTATCTTGTTCTCTGTGATAACCGTTGACTAGCAAGATACAATGTTGATTTACTATATATGCTCTTGTCTCACCCATAACTTTGTTTATATGCCTGGTTTCAAGTGAACTTGTCATAGCTTATATTGTTGCTTTTGTGGATACTGCTACCCATTGCTTCAATGCTGCCTTAACTTGTTAGCATGTTCATGTGAATTGGCTAACTGTTGCGTGTTAATTACTACTACTCACTGCTGTTGTATTCTATTGGCACCAACTCTGCTGCCCGTGTATTATATATATTCTTCTTGCTCAAGCACAAGAGCACTAGTGCTATGTTGCTGCCTGTGACAGTCCATGGACAAACTCTGTTAATTTATTGACCCTGTCATTCTATGCTTAAATGATGAGAAAGTCGCATTTTGCTTGTTCTAACATGCTGTTAGGTTTGCTTTTATTTTGTTCCTAACCATTTTGTTTGATAACTTGCAGATGCTAGCCTTCCTTCGTGTTTTGTCATGAGGTCCAGGATGAACAAGTCGAGCTCATTGGAGATAGCCTGATGTAAACCTTATATATTATTATTGTATATAGCATCATGAGGTCCAGATGCTTGTATATATTATTGTAAACCTGATAGTTACCTGATGTAAACCTGATGGTTGATTGTAATAATGTGCCAAGTTTAGCTCTATTTGATTGTATTCATGATGTGAACCATGTTTTTCCAGATTAGTTATGCTCTGTTTGAAGCATTTTATTTTCTGTCTGTTTTGATTTAATATTGTTATTTATTTACTGGAAAATTTAGATCTGAAGAATATAACCTACTTATTAGAACTGGTCCCATCTCACTAGTGGGCCATCTTTTGAAAAAGAATCATAAACTTTGTAGACAAAAGGCCATGACCCAGAAAATAAAAAGGCTGAATTGGTGGGCCTAGTCCATGGGAACTAACAATAAAAAAGGCTGCAATACTGGGCTTGGCCCATGAACCTGACCAAAAATTGGTAAACTAAAAACAAAAGGCTGTATTGTTGGGCTAGGCCCATGTAGAAAACCAAATTGGACCGGGCTGAATCTTGTGCCACATCAGCTTGCCATGCTGGATGCAAACGTGGCTTGGGGAGGTTGCTAGTGACCAAAACGCCATAGTGGACATATTTTGGTCATAAACGCCTTCGACCATTCAAGAAGAAAGGTCTCTATAGTCAGTTTACGACCGCCAGCTTTTGACCTTCTCTTTTTGGTCACAAAAAGGTCGCAAATGAAAAACCATGACCTTTCAGTGAACAATAGTGGTGGTCACAAGTTGACATATTTCTTGTAGTGCATTCGATGTTTTCTGTGATGCTTCTCTTCAAGGTCTCGGTGCTGTGTTAATGCAACAGAAGAAAGTTGTGGCATATACCTCTCGTCAGTTTAAGCCCAACGAAATGAACTACCCCACTCACGATCTTGAGTTGGCGGCACTTGTCCATGCATTAATAACATCGAGACATCTCTTGTTGGGAAGGCAAGTGGACATATTCACCGATCACAAGAGTTTCAAGTATATCTTCACTCAACCCAACCTCAACCTCAGGCAAACTTGTTGGGCCGAAATGATTCAAGAGTACAATCTTAGTATTGAATATACTCTAGGGAAGGCCAATGTGATTGCAGATGCTTTGAGCAGGAAGGCTTATTGCAACAACTTAATTCTCAAGCCATTCCAGCCTGATCTTTGTGAAGCTTTCCGCAAACTCAACCTACAAGTTGTTCCTCAAGGTTTTCTTGCCAACCTTCAATTCGCTCCTACCTAGGAAGACCAAATCCGTGAGGCACAACTCCTTCATGCCATGGTGAAGAAGGTGAAACACGGTATTGCCAAGGGCTTATCCAAATACAAGTGCTATCGCATTGATGACAAGGACACCTTATTCTTCGAGGACCGGATTGTGGTTCCTGAAGGTGATCTAAGGAATGTCATAATGAATGAAGCACACAATTCTCTCCTTTCCGTCCATCCAGGCAGTTCGAAGATGTACCATGACCTCAAGCAGCCGTATTGGTGGACTCGAATGAAGCGATAAATTGCTCAATTCGTGAATGAATGTGATGTCTGCCGTAGGGTGAAAGCAGAACACCAATGACCAGCTGGTCTCCTCCAACCTCTTGCTATTCCAGAATGGAAGTTTGATCTTATTGAAATGGACTTTGTTACTGGATTTCCATAGTCCAAGCGTGGGAATGATGCTATCTTTGTTGTCATCGACAAGCTTACAAAAGTTGCTCATTTCCTTCCAATCAAAGAATCTATCACAGCAGCTCAGTTGGCGGAGCTGTACACCTCCAGAATTGTCTCCTTGCATGGTATTCTGCAATTGATCTCTTCAGACCGCAGAAGCATTTTCACTTCTACGTTTTGGGACTCCTTCCAAAAGGCCATGGGCACTAACATTCGCTTCAGCACAGCTTTCCATCCTCAAACAAGTGGCCAAGTTGAGAGAGTCAATCAAATCCTCGAAGACATGCTCAGAGCATGTGTCATCTCTTTCGGTATGAAGTGGGAAGATTGTCTTCCATATGCCGAGTTCTCCTACAACAACAGCTTCCAAGCAAGTTCGGGCAAGGCCCCATTTGAAATTCTTTATGGCAGACAGTGCCATACTCCTCTCAATTGGTCCGAGACTGGTGAATGCCAACTTCTTGGCAACGACTTGATCACAGAAGCAGAAGAAATATGTAAAGTCATCCATGAAAATCTCAAAGCCGCGCAATCGCGCCAGAACAGTTACTATGATAGCAAACACCGTGACTTGGCTTTCAAGATCGGAGACCATGTCTACCTCCGCGTCTCTCCAATGAAAGGCACTCGCTGCTTCGGTATCAAAGGGAAGCTTGCCCCTAGATATGGGGGTCCTTTCAGGATCATTGCCAAAAGAGGCGACCTCGCCTATCAACTTGAACTTCCGTTCAACTTCGCAAATGTGCATGATGTGTTTCACGTGTCACATCTTCACAAGTGCTTCATGATGCCCGAGCGCACTATCAACTTCGAAGAGATTGACCTCCAAGAAGATCTGTCTTATCATGAGCATCCCATGGCTATTCTTGAAGAAACCGAGCGCAAGACTCACAACAAGTCAATCAAATTCCTGAAAGTTAAGTGGTCGCACCATTCCAACCGAGAAGCCACCTGGGAGCGCGAGGATCACCTCCGTTCCGAATATCCAGAGTTCTTCCAGTCCTAGATCTCGGGACGAGATCCTCTTGTAGTGGTGGAGTGTTGTAACACCCCGGATGTAACTTTCCATCTTTGTAACTCCAACTCTTGCCATTTCCGGATATGTGATATGACATTTCCTTCGTGTATGGGTTTTTGTCTCTCGTTTTGCATTGGTGCTTGGTGTCATTTTCCATTCCATCCCCATCATGTGCATGGTGTGTTTTTCTTACATATTATGTTGTTGCATGTTCCATGCATGATTCTGGCATCATCTCCACTTCTCCTTTCCTTTCCTTTCTTTCATTTTGCAAGTGCCACTTTTCCCTTCTCTTTTAATGCTCATGTTTTCACCAATATTCAAGCATCTTTGTCGTAAACCTCTGTGCCAAGCTTCACATACTTTGGAGTTGATTTGGTTAGGTTTTAAAATGGCTCAAGTTTGAATTTAATTCAAACTTGAATTATTTTACTTCCTCTAAAAAATTCCCAAACCAAATTATTCAAATATTGCATAATTCCAGGAGCATGAGGATATTCACATCTCTCCCAAATTCCTCTTCTAGCCCCCTGTGCTTTTCTCTTTGTGTTTCTCTTTTAAGAAAAGAGAGAGGAAAGACCAGCGGCAGCCGCAGCCCACCCGGGCCTCGCCCCCCAGCGCAACCAGCTAGCCCAGCAGCAGCGCAGCCAGCAGTAGCTCAGCCAGCCCACACGCACGTTGCTTCCCCCCTTTCTCACCCGAGCACCGCACACCCCTCTCTCTCACTCGAACCACGTGGACACACGGGTCCCCTGCGTCAGCGAGAGCGGCAGCCACACCCGCCTCCTTTTCTCCTTCCCCTTCCTCTGCTTTTGGCCGTGGCATGGCCATGGTGGAGAGCCAGCTAGCCGCGCCGCACCTACTTAAGCCCCCCTCGGTGTACGCACCTACTCACTAGGGTTTCGCTCTCCATCCTCCGCTGCCGCCAGGTGAGAAAACTCCCCCAGATCCGTCACTTCCGCCACTTCCCGAGCGCGCCTGAGAGCGCGTCCTCGTCGCCGGCGCGCACTCCGGCTACCTCCGCCTTGCCAACCACGTCCGTCTTCCTCCATGATGTCGACTACGTCCCCATCGTCCTATTTCTCTCCTGGGATTGTCAAGTCCGGCTACCTCCCCGTCGTTCTCTTCCTCCCCAGCTTCGCGGACAGCCGCCCTGGCAGGTTCAGAGCTCGTCCGCGACGCCGCAGGCTCGTATCCGTCGACCCCGTCGTGTCCTAGGGTGAGCTGGGTAACGAAACCTCCATGTGCCATCCATTCCATGGCGTGTAGGCACCCGTAGGACTCGCTCGATCCGTGTCTTTGACGCGCTCGTAGTGCTCCGGTGAAGCCTGAAGATTATGTCGTGCGTATCTTTGCTGTAGCGCACCCGCGCCTCCCCACGCTCCGGTTCTATCCTAGCCGCGTTCTCCTCGCTGTGCTGGACTCGCCCGCGCAACCGATACCGCAGTGCAGCATCCCCGTGAGAGCACCATGCCTCGCCTAGCCCCATGCCTTAGCCACCGAGGCAAGCACGCTCACGCTCCTTTGCTGCTCCGCTTGCATGCGCGTGACCATACCCCCATTCCGCACACCCACCGGTGCTCTGCAGCTGCAGAAGTGCTGCCGTTGCTTGCCGTTGATGCCGGAACTCTGCTGCGCATTCATGGCGTTTCCAGGACCGCTCTCTCTGTTCAATGGGTGATGCACCCCTTTTTGATCACAAGCCAGGCTTGTAGCCCACTGGTTGCTCCCGCTTGCTCTGATTCAGTAGGTCTCGGGTTCGAGTCCCAGGCTCTACATAGTTTGCTGCGTCCTTTTTATTCTGCATTGTGAGACTGACGCCTCGCCCCCCTGTCATACACACACCCTCTTAGGCCCACTGTCATACACACACACAACCGCCTCCCTTTCTTTATTTTGTTCCTATTACCCCCGCGCTTTCCATTTATGGAAATTTCCCATTTTCCATTTTGGGTAGATCCAAATCTAGACAATCCAGATTAGGCAATTTCCCTTTTCTGTCTATTTGCATTTCGGGCAGTTTCTCAAGTATGCATTTTGTGGGTATTTTTCTACAGTAACCCCAACATATATATGTTTTTGGGCTAGAAAAATCCAGTGGTGGCATTAGTTTCTGCATTTGAGCAAGTTTGCACACATGTCATTTTAGATCATGTTGTTGTTTTGTCTTTCATGTGTATATTTATGCAAATATGCTATGGGGTAGTTTTGCACATGAACATGCTCTTCATCATGCCTACTTGCTTCTGGAATTAAGCTTATTCCATGATATGTTTTATTTTGAGTTAAACAAGCTTGCAAACATGCTATCTTTAATCTGTTTCTGCCATGCCATTAAATTCTACCAAGTCTGGGTCTGTTTATGTCACTTGCCATGTTTGCATTGATGCTATCATCATTTCTGTAGATATTTGGAGCATGTTCACTAAGTGAGTTTTGTTAAGTTCATGTAGTACTAGCATGCCATGATCTTGCTTGCAATGATATATTGCGGTAGCATATTTAAACCTTACACACAAGTTGTTACGTTGCTATTTTTCAATAGATTGCATTGCATTTTGTTTGGCTTGTCATTTTCAAACCATGCATCCGTTTCCCCTGATCTTCATATCGATTTCATTCGAAATCTCCCAACCTATCCAGTGGCATGCTTGGGTTACCAAGATTGTGACATGTTCATCGTTTATCCTTCCGTCTCGTCTGCACCCCTTCTGAAGCACCTCGTATGCATTGCACCACATATCTTGCATTCCATGCTATGTATTGTATCATGTTGCTTGCGCATTGCACCGTACTTGATTGTTGTTCCATTGCTTGTGTCCTTGCTTTAGGTAGAGCCGAGAGACGAGTTCGTGTACGAGGAACATGTTGAGTACGCTAACGAGGAGCAAGCTTTCGACAACTCTGAGAACTTTGCAGCCAAGATGACCATTACCCTCGATATCACTTCTATCTTTGCTTGCTAGTCGCTTCGTTCCATCGCTATGTTGCACTACCTATCACTTGTTTACCATGTCCCCCATTTTGCCATGCCAAGCCTCTAACCCACGTTCCTAGCAAACCGTTGTGTGGCTAAGTTACCGCTTTTGCTCAGCCCCTCTTATAGCGTTGTTAGTTGCGGGTGAAGTTGAAGATTGCTCCATGTTGGAACAAGATCATGTTGGGATATCACAATATCTCTTATTTTAATTAATGCTTCTATATACTTGGCAAAGGGTGGAAGACTCGGCCTTATTCCTGGTGCTTTGTTCAACTCTTGCCGCCTTAGTTTCCTTCATACCGGTGTTATGTTCCTTGATTTTGCGTTCCTAACGCGGTCGGGTTTCTGGAAACCCCTTGACAGTTCACTTTGAATAAAACTCCTCCAGCAAGGGTCAACCTTGGTTTTACATTTGTCTCACCTAAGCCTTTCCCTTGGGTTTTCGCGAGATCGAGGGTCATCTTTATTTACCCCCCCCCCCGGGCCAGTGCTCCTCTGAGTGTTGGTCCAAACTAGAGCCCTTTGCAACGCCCCCTCGGGGAAACTTGAGGTCTAGTTTTAGTTGTACGGATTGCTCATCCATTGTGCCCTGAGAACGAGATATGTGCAGCTCCTATCGGGATTTGTCGGCACAGTCGGGTGGTCTTGCTGGTCTTGTTTTACCCTTGTCGAAATGTCTTGTAATCGGGATTCCGAGACTGATCTGGTCTTCCCGGGAGAAGGAATATCCTTCGCTGATAATGAGAGCTTGTGATGGGCTAAGTCGGGACACCCCTGCAGGGTATAAACTTTCGAGAGCCATTCCCGCGGTTATGTGGCAGATGGGAATTTGTTAATATCCAGTTGTAGAGTACTTGACACTTGACTTAATTAAAAGCATCAACCGCGTGTGTAGCCATGATGGTCCCTTCTCGGCAAAGTCCGGGAAGTGAACACGGTTGGGTTATGTTTGAACGTAAGTAGTCTTCAGGATCACTTCTTGATCACTTCTATATGACGAGCATTGCGTAGTTTCTCTTCTTACTCTTATACTCGCCTTTAGCCACCATATTTTTCTTATCAATTGCTGTAACTCCACCTCATTACCACATCCTACCCATAAGCTTAAATAGTCTTGATCTCACGGGTTTTGAGATTGCTGAGTCCTCGTGACTCACAAGATACTACAAACAGTTGCAGGTGCCGCTGATACCAGTGTAGGTGATGCTACCAAACTCAAGTTAGAGTTCGATGAGGTCCGTGGCCGTTACTACGTGTCTTTTCCCGATGATCAGTAGTGGAGCCCAGTTGGGACGATCGGGGATCTAGCATTTGGGGTTATCTATTTTTCATTTGGATTTGTCCGTAGTCGGACTATGTGTGTACTCTGAATGATGCATGATTTATTTAAGTACTTGTGTGAAGTGGCGATTGTAAGCCAACTCTTTATCCCAGTCTTGTTCATTACATGGGATTGTGTGAAGATGACCCTTCTTGCAACAAAACCACAATGCGGTTATGCCTCTAAGTCACGCCTCGACACGTGGAGATATATCCGCATCATGGGCATTAGAATATCCATGCCGAGGAATGATCCCTCAATACTTTCAAGTAAAAACAATTCTCCGGCAAGATATCTTGTTGGTCCTTTCCACAGCTTCTACTAAACCCTGTTTGATGGGTTAGCAGCATCGATGGAGGCCATCCCCTTGTCAGCCCCCCAAACGCTACTCAACCAACTAGACTGAAAAGACATCAAATCAAAAGATGGGAGCATAGATGTGGAGAGCGACAAGGTTTCCTTACGCCCGTTCTTTTCATACGAGAATACATCATGGATTGTGAGGTGAACTTACCTACATTTGTTGTCGTTCTTATCGCTCCCGATAAGAAGGAGTTGCCGAGGACCGATATGCTAGCTCTCTCTCACCTTTCCTTTTGAGAAGTTCACCCACGGTAGGACCTTGTTGTTAACTTCAAGAAAAAGAGTACAGAACAGCTGCATATGATCCTTTATAAGGGATTAGTCATCTTGTACTAGGGTTATTGTAATCACAATAAAGCCATACTTAATTAATCATGCATGCAAGTCTTGTGCTAGCACTTAGTTTTATTATCTTTGCACAGGGTCTGCACCTGGCTTTGTACAAAGGCTTACAAGTCCAGGGGACTATGCTTGTGCGAAACGGGCTGCCAGGGCAAGGCCCGACAACTGTTCCTTATGGGTAGAATCTCCATACGGACTACACCAGGTCTGGTGACACCTACTACCTGGTAAGGGCCTTCCCACTTTGGTTTTAACTTGTTTGAACCCTTGGTGGAGTGAACACGGCTATGGACAAGGTCACCTTCCTCAAGGCTCTGGGCGTGAACCCTGCGGCTATGATAGCGGTGCAAGGCTTGCTGCTGTCATGCAGCATGTACAACTGCCTAGAGACGATCCTCCTCGAGGAGCATGGCATCATCATGTCATAGCTGCTCTTGTGCTACTTCATCGTAGGAAAGTACACGAGGCGACCCGTCATGAGTTCTGTGGGGAGCACTGCTTCTGCCCAATATATCAGGGAGAAGGGAGTCTAGCTAGCAGCTTGATTTAGTGTCATCCTGATTGACCAAAGAACCACCGGCAACTCATCGATCTAGCGCTTGCCGCATTTCGGCAATCTATCAAAAGTTCTTGTTTTCAGCACTTCTGCGTTCATCCTTTCCGCATGTCCGTTGCTCCTTGGATGGGCAACTGAGGCAAAAGAGACCTGGCTTCGAAAGTTTTGGATGTACTACATGAAGGCATGGCTTGTCAACTAGGTGTCGTTGTTGGTGATTGCTTTGTTGGGTACTCCAAATCGACACACCAGTCCTTTGAAGAAGTTGATCCATGACTACGCCGTCACCTTTCTCACTGGTTCCACTTTTGGCCACTTTGTAAACTTGTCGATTGCCACGTACAAGAACTCATAGACTCCGGTAGCACGAGGGAAGGGGCCCAAGATGTCTATCCCCCAGACTGCGAAGGGCCAGGATAAAGGGATAGTCTACAAGGCTTGAGCTGGTTGATGGATATTCTTGGAATGGAACTGGCATGCTTCACATTTGGTGACAAACTCAGTAGCATCCCGGAGGGCGGTGGGCCAGTAGAACACTTGCCAGAAAGCTTTCTGTAGGATCAAAAGTAGGTCTAGTGCGGGGGTCATTAAACTACTTGACCATATAAAAATCTAACCTTTTCCCAATTTTTAGTACTGGCTGATTTTAGCAACTTAGCACAAGTCAAGAAATCAACCTACATATGCAATTCCAAGAGTGTAACAACGGAAAGTAAAACATTGCATACGAAGGTAAAGGGAAGGGTTTGGACAAGGCAAATGCAATGTAGACACGAACATTTTTTGTGTGGTTCCGATAGGTGGTGCTATCGTACATCCACGTTGATGGAGACTTCAACCCACGAAGGGCAACGACTGCACGAGTCCACAGAGGGATCCACCCATGAAGGGACCACGAAGAAGCAACCTTGCCTATCCCACCATGGCCATCGCCCACGAAGGACTTGCCTCACGCAGTTAGGTCTTCACGAAGTAGGTGATCTCCTTGCCCTTACAAACTCCTTGGTTCAACTCCACAATCTTGTCGGAGGCTCCGAAGTGACATCTAACCAATCTAGGAGACACCACTCTCCAAAAGGTAATAGACGGTGTGTTGATGATGAACTCCTTGCTCTTGTGCTTAAAATGATAGTCTCCCCAACAATCAACTCTCTCTCTCTCTCGGAAATTTGGCTATGGTGGAAAGAAGATTTGAGTGGAAAGCAACTTGGGGAAGGCTAGATATCAACATTCTTGTGGTTGGATTAGAATGTCTTGGTCCCAACACATGAGTAGGTTGTTCTGTCTCAGGAAATGAGTAGTGGAAGTGTAGGCACGTTCTGATGTCTCTCTCTCAAAAGGTGAACGGGGTGGAGGGGTATATGCAGCCTCCACACAAAATCCAACCGTTACACACGTTTGTGTTGGAAATATGCCCTAGAGGCAATAATAAATTAGTTATTATTATATTTCCTTGTTCATGATAATCGTTTATTATCCATGCTATAATTGTATCGATAGGAAACTCAGATACATGTGTGGATACATAGACAACATTATGTCCCTAGTAAGCCTCTAGCTGACTAGCTCGTTGATCAATAGATGGTTACGGTTTCCTGACCATGGACATTGGATGTCGTTGATAACGGGATCACATCATTAGGAGAATGATGTGATGGACAAGACCCCAATCCTAAGCCTACCACAAAGATCGTAGTTCGTATGCTAAAGCTTTGCTAATGTCAAGTATCTTTTCCTTAGACCATGAGATTGTGCAACTTCCGGATACCATAGGAATGCTTTGGGTGTACCAAATGTCACAACGTAACTGGGTGGCTATAAAGGTGCACTACAGGTATCTCCGAAAGTGTCTGTTGGGTTGGCACGAATCGAGACTGGGATTTGTCACTCCGTGTAAACGGAGAGGTATCTCTGGGCCCACTCGGTAGGACATCATCATAATGTGCACAACGTGACCAAGGGGCTGATCACGGGATGATATGTTACGGAACGAGTAAAGAGACTTGCTGGTAACGAGATTGAACAAGGTATCGGTATACCGACGATCGAATCTCGGGAAAGTACAATACCGCTAGACAAAGGGAATTGTATACGGGATCGATTGAGTCCTTGACATCGTGGTTCATCTGATGAGATCATCGTGGAACATGTGGGAGCCAACATGGGTATCCAGATCCCGCTATTGGTTATTGACCGGAGAACGTCTCGGTCATGTCTACATGGTTCCCGAACCCGTAGGGTCTACACACTAAAGGAAGTTTGTATGTGGTTACCGAATGTTCTTCGAAGTCTCGGACAAGATCCCGGACGTCACGAGGAGTTCTGAAATGGTCCGGAGGTAAAGATTTATATATGGGAAGTCCTGTTTTGGTCACCGGAAAAGTTTCGGGTTTTATCGGTAACGTACCGGGCCCACCGGGAGGGTCCCGGGGGTCCACCAAGTGGGGCCACCATCCCCGGAGGGCTGCATGGGCCAAGTGTGGGAGGGTACCAGCCCCAGGTGGGCTGGTGCGCCCCCCTACAAGGCCCAAGGAGCAATGAAGAGGGGAGGGGGGCAAACCCTAGGGCAGATGGGCCCTAAGGCCCACCCCAGGTGCGCCTCCCCTCTCTCCCCTTCTGGCCGCGACCCAGATGGCATCTGGGGCTGCCGCCATACCTGGGGAGGGAACCCTAGAGGGGGCGCGGCCCCATCGCCTCCCCCCATAAATAGTTGAGTTGTGGGGCCTGCCCAGCACATGAGTTTCACCTCTTCTTGGCGCAGCCCTACCTCTCTTCCTCCTCCTCTCCCGCGGTGCTTGGCGAAGCCCTGCAGGATTGTCATGCTCCTCCACCACCACCACGCCGTTGTGCTGCTGCTGGACGAAGTCTTCCTCAACCTATCCCTCTCTCCTTGCTTGATCAAGGCGTGGGAGATGTCACCGGGTTGTACGTGTGTTGAACGCAGAGGTGCCGTCCGTTCGGCACTAGGATCTCCGGTGATTTGGATCACGGCGAGTATGACTCTTTCAACCCCGTTCTCTTGAACGCTTCCGCTTAACGATCTACAAGGGTATGTAGATGCACTCTCCTTCCCCTCGTTGCTGGTTTCTCCATAGATAGATCTTGGTGATTCGTAGGAAAATTTTGAATTTCTGCTACGTTCCCCAACAGTGGCATCATGAGCTAGGTCTATTGCATAGATTCTTTGCACGAGTAGAACATAAAGTAGTTGTGGGCGTTGATTTTGTTCAATATGCTTACTGTTACTAGTCCAATATTGTTTTGACGGTATTGTGGGATGAAGCGGCCCGGACCGACCTTACACGTACTCTTACGTGAGACAAGTTCCACCGACTGACATGCACTTGGTGCATAAGGTGGCTAGCGGGTGCCAGTCTCTCCCACTTTAGTCGGAACGGATTCGATGAAAAGGGTCCTTATGAAGGGTAAATAGCAATTGAGATATCACGTTGTGGTTTTGCGTAGGTAAGAAACGTTCTTGCTAGAAACCCATAGCAGCCACGTAAAACATGCAAACAACAATTACAGGACGTCTAACTTGTTTTGCAGGGTATGCTATGTGATGTGATATGGCAAAGAAGAATGTGATGAATGATATGTGATGTATGAGATTGATCATGTTCTTGTAATAGGAATCACGACTTGCATGTCGATGAGTATGACAACCGGCAGGAGCCATAGGAGTTGTCTTAATTTATTGTGTGACCTGTGTGTCATTAAACAACGCCATGTCATTACTTTACTTTATTGCTAACCGGTAGCCATAGTAGTAGAAGTAATAGTTGGTGAGACAACTTCATGAAGACACGATGATGGAGATCATGATGATAGAGATCATGGTGTCATGCCGGTGACGATGATGATCATGGAGCCCCGAAGATGGAGATCAAAAGGAGCAAAATGATATTGGCCATATCATGTCACTATTTGATTGCATGTGATGTTTATCATGTTTATGCATCTTATTTGCTTAGAACGACGGTAGTAAATAAGATGATCCCTTATTAAAATTTCAAGAATGTGTTGCCCCTAACTGTGCACCGTTGCGAAAGTTCGTCGTTTCGAAGCACCACATGATGATCGGGTGTGATATATTCTTACGTTCACATACAACGGATGTAAGCCAGATTTACACACGCGAAACACTTAGGTTAACTTGACGAGCCTAGCATGTACACGCATGGCCTCAGAACACAAGAGACCAAAAGGTCGAGCATGAGTCGTATAGTAGATACGATCAACATGAAGATGTTCACCGATGATGACTAGTCCGTCACACGTGATGATCGGACATGGCCTAGTTGACTCGGATGATGTAATCACTTAGATGACTAGAGGGATGTCTATCTGAGTGGGAATTCATGAGATGAACTTAATTATCCTGAACATAGTCAAAAGATCTTTGCAAATTATGTCGTAAGCTCGCGCTTTAGTTCCACTGTTTAGATATGTTCCTAGAGAAAATATAGTTGAAAGTTGACAGTAGCGATTATGCGGACAGTAGAAAGCTTATGTCCTTAATGCACCGCTTAGTGTGCTGAACCCCAATCGTCGTCTGTGGATGTTGCGAACATCGGACATACATGTTTTGATAACTACATGATAGTTCACTAAAACGGTTTAGAGTTGAGGCACCAAAGACGTTTTTCGAAACGTCGCGGAACATATGAGATGTTTCGAGGGATGAAATTAGGATTTCAGGATCGTGGCCCCGTCAAGAGGTATAAGACCTCCGATGATTTTCTTAGCCTGCAAACTAAGGGAGAAAAGCTCAATCGTTGAGCTTGTGCTCAGATTGTCTAAGTGCAACAATCACTTGAATCGAGTGGGAGTTGATCTTCCAGATGAGATAGTGATGTTTCTCCAAAGTCATTACCACCACGCTGCTAGAGCTTCCTGATGAACTATAACATATCAGGGATAGATATGATGATCCTTGAGGTATTCACGATGTTTGACACCGCGAAAGTAGAAATCAAGAAGGAGCATCAATTGTTGATGGTTGGTGAAAGCACTAGTTTCAAGAAGGGCAAGGGCAAGAAGGGACACTTCATGAAATGGCAAATCAGTTGCTTCTCCAGTGAAGAAACCCAAGGTTGAACCCAAACCGGAGACTAAGTGCTCATGTAATAAGGGGAACAACCACTGGAGCAGAATTACCCTAGATACTTGGTAGATAAGAAGGCTGGCAAGGTCGATGGAAGTATATTGGATATACATTATGTTAATGTGTACTTTACTAGTACTCCTAGTAGCACCAGGGTATTAGATACCAGTTCGGTTGCTAAGTGTTAGTAACTCGAACTAAAAGCTACGGAATAAACGGAGACTAGCTAAAGGTGAGCTGACGATACGTGTTGGAAGTGTTTCCAAGGTTGATGTGATCAAGCATCGCACGCTCCCTCTACCATCGAGATTGGTGTTAAACCTAAATAATTGTTATTTGTTGTTTGCGTTGAGCATAGACATGATTGGATTATGTCTGTCGCAATACAGTTATTCATTTAAGGAGAATAATGGTTACTCTGTTTATTTGAATAATACCTTCAATGGTCTAGCACCTAAAATGAATGGTTTATTGAATCTCGATTGTAATGATACACATTTTCATGCCAAAAAGGATATAAGATAGTAATGATAGTACCACTTACTTGTGGCACTGCCATGTAACTCATATTGGTGTAAAACGCATGATGAAGCTCCATGTTGATGGATCTTTGGACTCACTCGTTTTTCAAAAGTTTGAGACATGCAAACCATGTCTATTGGTGTATACGCATGAAGAAACTCCATGCAGATGGATCTTTTGGACTCACTTGATTTTGAATCACTTGAGATATGCAAATCATACCACATAGGCAAGATGACTGAAAAGCCTCGTTTTTTCAGTAAGATGGAACAAGATAGCAACTTGTTGGAAGTAACACACTTTGATGTGTGCAGTCCAATGAGTGATAAGGCATGCAGTGAATATCGTTATGTTTTACTTCATAGATGATTTAAGTAGATACTGTATATTTACTTGATGAAACACAAGTCTGAATTATTGAATGGTTCAAGTAATTTCAGAGTGAAGTTGAAGGTCATTGTGACAAGAGGATAAAATGTCTATGATATGATCATAGAGATGAGTATCTGAGTTACGAGCTTTGGCACGCAATTAAGACATTGTGGAAATTGTTTCACAATTAATACCGCCTGGAACACCATAGTGTGATGGTGTGTCCGAACATCATAGGTACACCCTATTGGATATGGTGCGTACCATGATGTCTCTTATCGAATTACCACTATCGTTCATGGGTTAGGCATTAGAGACAAGCGCACTCACCTTAATAGGACACCACGTAATTCCATTGAGACGACAACGAACTATGGCTTGGAGAAACCTAAGTTGTTGTTTCTTAAAAGTTTGGGGCTGCGACGCTTATGTGAAAAAGTTTCAGGTTGATAAGCTCGAACCCAAAGAGGATAAAATGAATCTTCATAGGACACCCAAAACAGTTGGGTATACCTCCTAATTCAGATCCGAAAGCAATAGGGATTGTTTCTTGAATCGGGTCCTTTCTCGAGGAAAGGTTTGTCTCGAGAATTGAGTGGGAGGATGGTGGAGACTTGATGAGGTTATTGAACCATCACTTCAACCAGTGTGTAGCAGGGCACATGAAGTTGTTCCTATGGCACCTACATCAATTGAAGTGGAAGCTTATGATAGTGATCATGAAGCTTCAGATCAAGTCACTACCGAACCTCGTGGGACGACAAGGACGCGTACTGCTTCGGAGTGGTATGGTGAACCTGTCTTGAAGGTCATGTTGCTAGACAAGAATGAACCTACGAGCTATGGAGAAGCAATGGTGGGCCCATATTCCAACAAATGATTAGAAGCCATGAAATCCGAGATAGGATCCATGTATTATAACAAAGCATGGACTTTGGTGGACTTGCCCGATGATCGGCAAACCATTGAGACAAATGGATCTTTAAGAAGAAGACGGACGTGGATGGTAATGTCACCGTCTACGAAGCTTGACTTGTGGCGAAGAGTTTTTTCACAAGTTCAAGTGTTGACTACGATGAGATTTTCTCATCCGTAGCGATGCTTAAGTCCATCGGTATCATGTTAGCATAAGCTGCATTTATGAAATCTGGCAGATGGATGTCAAGACGAGTTTCCTTACTAGTTTTCGTAAGGAAAGGTTGTATGTGATACAATCAGAAAGGTTTTCTCGATCCTAAGGATGCTAAAAGGTATGCTAGCTCCAGCGATCCTTCCATGGACTAGAGTAAGCATCTCGGAGTTGGAATGTGCACTTTGATAAGATATCAAAGATTTTGGGTTTATACAAAGTTTGTGAGAAACTTGTGTTTCCAAAGATGTGAGTGGGAGCACTATAGAATTTCTGATGAGTATATGTTGTTGACATATTGATGATCAGAAATGATGTAGAATTTTTTGTAAAGCATATAGGGTTATTTGAAAAGTGTTTTTCAATGGAAAACCTAGATTAAGCTACTTGAACATTAAGCATCAAGATCTATGAGGATGGATCAAAACGCTTAATGGTACTTTCAAAATGAGCACATACCTTGACATGATCTTGAAGGTGTTCAAGATTGATCAGTTAAAGAAGGAGTTCTTGCCTGAGTTGTAAGGTACGAAGTTAAGAGTTAAAGCTCGACCACGGCAGAAGAGAGAGAAAAGACGAATGTCGTCCCCTATGCTTCAGATGTAGGCTCTATAGTATGATATGCTGTGTACCGCACCGGAAGTGTGCCTTGCCATGAGTTAGTCAAGGGGTACAAGAATGATCTAGGAATGGATCATTGGACAGCGGTTAAAATTGTCCTTGGAGTAAATAAGGACACGTTTCTCGATTATGGAGGTGATAAAGAGTTCGGCGTAAAGGGTTACGTTGATGCAAGCTTTAAGACCTATCCGAATGACTCCGAGTAGCAAACCGGATACGTATAGTGGAGCAACCATTTGGAATAGCTTCAAGTGGAGCGTAGAAGCAGCATTTACAATATGACATAGTTGCAGACCCGTTGACTAAAACCTCTCTCACAAGCAAAACAAGATCAAACCCCAGAACTCAATGAGTCTTAATCACATGATGATGTGAACTAGTTTAATGACACTAGTAAACTCTTTGGATGTTGGTCACATGGCGATGTGACGTGTGAGTGTTAATCGCATGACGATGTGAGCTAGATTAATGACTCTAGTGCAAGTGGGAGACTGTTGGAAATATGCTCTAGAGGCAATAATAAATTAGTTATTATTATATTTCCTTGTTCATGATAATCATTTATTATCCATGCTATAATTGTATTGATAGGAAACTCAGATACATGTGTGGATACGTAGACAACACTATGTCCCTAGTAAGCCTCTAGCTGACTAGCTCGTTGATCAATAGATGGTTACGGTTTCTGGACCATGGACATTGGATGTCGTTGATAACGGGATCACATCATTAGGAGAATGATGCGATGGACAAGACCCCAATCATAAGCCTAGCACAAAGATCGTAGTTCGTATGCTAAAGCTTTTCTAATGTCAAGTATCTTTTCCTTAGACCATGAGATTGTGCAACTCCCGGATACCGTAGGAATGCTTTGGGTGTACCAAACGTCACAACGTAACTGGGTGGCTATAAAGGTGCACTACAGGTATCTTCGAAAGTGTCTATTGGGTTGGCACGAATCGAGACTGGGATTTGTCACTCTCTGTAAACGGAGAGGTATCTCTGGGCCCACTAGGTAGGACATCATCATAATGTGCACAATGTGACCAAGGGGCTGATCATGGGATGATGTGTTATGGAACGAGTAAAGAGACTTGCCGGTAACGAGATTGAACAAGGTATCGGTATACCGACGATCGAATCTCGGGCAAGTACAATACCGCTAGACAAAGGGAATTGTATACGGGATCGATTGAGTCCTTGAGATCGTGGTACATCCAATGAGATCATCGTGGAACATGTGGGAGCCAACATGGGTATCCAGATCACGCTGTTGGTTATTGACCGGAGAACGTCTCGATCATGTCTACATGGTTCCCGAACCCGTAGGGTCTACACACTTAAGGTTCGATGACTCCAGGGTTATAAAGGAAGTTTGTATGTGGTTACTGAATGTTGTTCGGAGTCCTGGATGAGATCCCGGACGTCACGAGGAGTTCCGGAATGGTCCGGAGGTAAAGATTTATATATGGGAAGTCCTGTTTTTGTCACTGGAAAAGTTTCGGGTTTTATTGGTATCATACCGGGACCACCGGGAGGGTCTTGGGGGTCCACCAAGTGGGGCCACCATCCCCGGAGGGCTGCATGGGCCAAGTGTGGGAGCGGACCAGCCCCAGGTGGGCTGGTGCGCCCCCCCACAAGGCCTAAGGCGCAATGAAGAGGGGAGGGGGGCAAACCCTAGGGCAGATGGGCCCTAAGGCCCACCCCAGGTGCGCCTCCCCTCTCTCCCCTTCTGGTCGCCACCCAGATGGCATCTGGGGCTACCGCCATCCCTGGGGAGGGAACCCTATAGGGGGTGCAGCCCCCTCCCCTCCCCTATAAATAGTTGAGTTGTGGGGGCTGCCCAACACATGAGTTTCACCTCTTCTTGGCGCAGCCCTACCTCTCTTCCTCCTCCTCTCCCGCAGTGCTTGGCGAAGCCCTGCAGGATTGCCACGCTCTTCCACCACCACCATGCCGTTTTGCTGCTGCTGGACGGAGTCTTCCTCAAACTCTCCCTCTCTCCTTGCTGGATCAAGGCGTGGGAGACGTCACCGGGATGTACGTGTGTTAAACGCGGAGGTGCCGTCCGTTCGGCACTAGGATCTCCGGTGATTTGGATCACGACGAGTACGACTCCTTCAACCCCGTTCTCTTGAACACTTCCGCTTAGCGATCTACAAGGGTATGTAGATGCACTCTCCTTCCCCTGGTTGCTGGTTTCTCCATAGATAGATCTTGGTGATTCATAGGAAAATTTTGAATTTCTGCTACGTTCCCCAACAATTTGACCCAACTCGGTTAGACGGAACCGAATAACTCGGCGAGACCGATTCAGTTCAAAACGTGAATGTTAGGAATCTCGGTGGGACCGATGTGATCAACTCAGTGGGACCAATGTGCTAGGGCTAGGGCGAAACCTCATCTTGGTGAGACCGATTTGAGCAAACAGAGACATGGTCAAGTAAACTTGGTGGGACCGATCGCTCCTTTCAGTGAGACGGAAATGTTACGAAGGGAAACAGAGAGTTTGCAATGCCATCTCAGTGAGACTGAGAGCCTTATCGGTGGGACCGAATTGACTAGGGTTTCTGGCAGTGGCTATGTCAACAGAACTCGGTGTCGTCGGATAGATCAAATCAGTCGGGCCGAGTTTGACCTTAGGTTTTGGACATATGTGGAAATGAGAATGTGGTTGAGGGTTTTGGAACAATATCACTAAGCACTTTGAGCAAGTAGACCATTAAGCAACACCTCACCCGCTTTTAATAGTATTGGTTTTCCTATGGACTCAATGTGATCTTGGATCACTAAAATGAAAATGAAGAGTCTTGAGCCTTTGCCAATCTTTGTCCTTACCATTTTGAGGGGTCCACATCTCTAGCCCATGCCATGCCAAAGATTGAACTTTCTGAAATATTTAAATTGAATGGATATTAGTTCAATGAGCTATATGTTGTTATGAATTACCAAAACCACCTGGGGATTAGTTGCACTTTCAATCTCACCCTTTTTGGTAATTTATGACAACATATAGATCAAAGCTTTGACAAATGATAATATGAATGAAATACATTATCCCTTTGAGAAGTATGTGATAAGCAAGATGTAGGATCAAAAGTATGTCTAGTGGGGGTGGTGTGATTTGTGACGCCCCGAGACAGATGCGCCAGTTGCCTTCCTTCCTTTTTAGTTGTTGTTGTGTGTTTGTTATGTTTGTTGCATTAAGATAATTGTTTTGCATATTTATTTTCCCTATGTTGTTGCCATGAGCATCATGTGCATTGAACTCATCCTTATGTTACATGTTACTTTCATGTTGTGTGTGCATCATCCCTTGCAATCTCTCTCTCAAGCCATGCCATGTATCATCACCTCCCACGTCCTTATCCTTTCTTTTATTGTTGCAAGTGTCATTTTTTCTGCTTTAATAAATGTTTATCTTTTCCCTATAAATCTTGCTCCATGCCAACAACGTCTCTGTCAAATTCAAGTGCATTTGGGTTCGGTTTGGTTGGGTTATAAATTCATGCAAGTTTGAATTAAATTCGAACATGTTTAAATTTATAGTCTGTAAAATCCCCACACCACTTTTATTTAATTGAGCATATTCCAAGGACCCCAGCCATATTTTTATCTCTCCCTAACTCCTCCCCTAGATCTCTGTGCTTTTCTTGTTTTATTTTTTGTTTGAAGAAAAGAAAAGAAAAGCAGCAGTGGGCAGCCGAGCGCAGCTGTAGCGCAGCCCAACATCACCCGTAGCCCGGCTGGGCCTCCCCTCCTCTAGGCCGGCCCAACTCCCTCTCCCTCACGGCCACCTACTCCCTTCTTAATGCCGTCCTCCTCCTCCAGAGACAGAGCGCTCGTGTCGTTGTCGTGAGCTTCACAGACGCCGAGGTCGTACCGTCTGCCCCCTCCCCTATATAACTCCCCTCGGTGTCCGCACCCACCCTAGGGTTTCCTCATTGCCGCCGCCACCTAGGGGTCTCTCCCCTACCCTCCTTCTCCTTCCTCATGAGCACCCAAGCGGAACAGAGAGCGCCGTCTTGATCGCCGGTGCGCTCTCGGTCAAGTCCAGCCGCAGCCAAGGTGCCCGGGAGTTTCGCCAAGTTCCTATTCATACCCGACATCCTCTGCATCGCCACGAGACGTCAAGGCCGCGACGCCTGCATCCTCTTCCTTCTCAGCTTCGTCTTCTTCAGGGACCGAGCACCATCGCCTCGATCAGCGCCGTCCCCTTTGTCTTCTTCCTCTACGGCAGGAGCTCATCACCGTCGGTCATCCCCGAGCTCGATCTACTCCACCAACCAACCCTATGTGAGCACGATCACCTCCCATGCGTGGTCCTCCTCTCGTTTGTGCCATGTTTCGGTCATGTCCTCTCGGACCCGAGAGCTTCTCCTCCACGGGATGGTCGCCAACATAGTTCCAGTGACCCCTGCTTGCGTTCTTGCTTCCGCTGCAATCGCGCCGACTCGTAGGACATAAGGGCTTCGATTTCCGTCGTTCGTTTGCTCTAGCTCCACCACCACGAGACCTCATCACCGACGAGGTTTCCATTCGTGTTTCGATGCACCCAGAGCACCTTTATGATCGCCTTGTAGGGAAACATATTTTGGTGCCCTCCTCTGCGAGTTTTGGTCACCGGAGTTCCTCCGACGAGCTCGCCCGCTGTTCTGCGCGCCCGCCTTGTCCTTCTCTGCTTCTTGCGTGCACTTGCGGCCACTTGCTTTCATGCTCATGCCGCTGCTCGCCTCGCTGGTCCACACACCACAGCACCCGCAGGTCATGTCCCATGCTCGCACAACACGGCTGCACCTTCGCACCACCCAGCACAGCCAGCGCCTCACCGTGCCTCGCTGCAGCGGCCGGGACGAGCTCTTGCTCAAGCTCATTCTCGAAGCGCTTCACCACCTCCGCACGCGCCCATCACTCCACACACACTCACCTATTTCTGCACCCCCGCCTTTATCCTGTGGTTGCGACGATCGCCGTCTTGCTCGCCGGCGCCATCACCCAGTTTGTCTGTGATCCGCGAAGAAGAAGGCCTAGCCTTCGATTCGGTTCAAGTTCAGTCACGCCCATGTTTGCATGAACATGCAACACCAGCGCACTGGTCGGCTCTCTGATCCTCTCTATCTAGGAGGTCTGGGGTTCGATTCCCAGGTGCCCCAATTTTTGCCCTGTTTTTCTCTGTTGCACACCCACATCCGCTTCGGGCCCTGCTACTCCTAGGCCGCTGCATAGTGCTGCTTCGGGCCCGTGCATATTTTTTTCCCAGTATGTACTTTAGCATTTTCTAATGCATTCTTATTTACTGATAATGCCACAGTTTTGCATTGTTAATAACTAAATATCCATGCATCCAAATAGATCATGTCATATATGTAAAATGCTCAGATTTTCTTATACTTTCATAATCTGCAACTTTCATCCATGTTTAACATGTTAAACTTGTTGTTTGCATTATATTGCATGAATGACATGCTAAAATGGTTTATTTCACAACTAATTAATCGTAGCTACGAATTTAATAAACTCTATATGTTTTTGGGGTAGAAAAATGCATAAATTAACGTGGTGCACTTTATTTCCCTGTTTAACAACAATAAAATAAGGTTTAGGCAGAACAGTACCAAAATCGTAGATTGCATATGGGGATTTTCCGGAATTGTTGTTTGTTATTTCTGGCCTCATTTAAATTGCCTAGATAGGTAGTTTTGTTGTGCATCAACTCTTCCCATGTTAACCAACATTTAATCTTGTCATGCGTCATACTTGGTTGTGCAACATGCCTTGTTCATGTGTTGTCTGTTTACTATGTTGTTTGCTTCTTTCCGGTTGTGCTTCTTCTCGATAGTTCCTATTTCTTCGCGATCGTGAGGATTCGTTCATCTACGCTTGGCTCCTCTTCGCTCATCCGTCTTCTTCATGGATTTGTTCTTCTTCCTAGCGGGATTTCAGGCAAGATGACCGTTACTCTGGATCTCACTACTATCATTGCTATGCTAGTTGCTTTGTTCTATCGCTATGCTGTGCTACCTATCACTTGCTCTTTAAGCCTCCCAAATTACCATGTCAGCCTCTAACCTTTTCACCTTCCTAGCAAACCATTGTTTGGCTATGTTACGGCTTTTTCTCAGCCCCTCTTATAGCGTTGTTAGTTGTAGGTGAAGTCGAAGATTGCTCCATGAGGGACAGGATTATGTTGGGATGTCACAATATGTCTTATTTAGTTAATGCATCTATATACTTGGTAAAGGGTGGAAGGCTCGGCCTTATGCCTGGTGTTTTGTTCCACTCTTGCTGCCCTAGTTTCTGTCATACTCGTGTTATGTTATTTGATTTTTCATTCCTTACGCGGTTGGGTGATTTATGGGAGCCCCTTGACAGTTCGCTTTGAATAAAACTCCTCCAGCAAGGCCCAACCATGGTTTTACCATTTGCCTACCTAAGCCTTTTTCCCTTGGGTTTCCGGAGCCCGAGGGTCATCTTTATTTACCCCTCCCCCCGGGCCACTGCTCGTCGTGAGTGTTGGTCCAATCTTTCAGCCGCCGGTGGCCACCATGGGAAACTCTGGGCTGGCCTACGAGAAGTTTGGACAATCTGGTATGCCCTAAGAACGAAATATGTGCAGATCCTATCGGGATTTGTCGGCACATTCGGGCGGCTTTGCTGGTCTTGTTTTACCATTGTAGAAATGTCTTGTAACCGGGATTCCGAGTCTGCTCGGGTCTTCCTGGGAGAAGGCATATCCTTCGTTGACCGTGAGAGCTTGTGATGGGCTAAGTTGGTACACCCTTGTAGGGTATAAACTTTCGAGAGCCGTGCCCGCGGTTATGTGGCAGATGGGAATTTGTTAATATCCGATTGTAGAGAACTTGACACTTGACTTAATTAAAAAGCATCAACCGCGTGTGTAGCTGTGATGGTCTCTTTTCGGCGGAGTCCGGAAAGTGAACATAGTTTTGGGTTATGTTTGACGTAAGCAGGAGTTCTGGATCACTTCTTGATCATTGCTAGCTTCACGACCGTTCCGTTTGTTTCTCTTCTCGCTCTTGTTTTCGTATGTTAGCCACCATATATGCTTAGTCGCTGCTGCAACCTCACCACTTATCCTTTCCATACCCTTTAAGCTTTGCTAGTATTGATACCCATGGTAATGGGATTGCTGAGTCCTCGTGGCTCACAGATTACTACAACAACAATTGCAGGTACAGGTTACGCGACGATCTTGATGCGAGAGTGATGCTTGCTTGTTTTTAGTTCTTCTTCTGCTTCGTCGTTCAGGGGATAGGTTCCTGTTCGGCAGCCTGGGCTAGCAGGGTGGATGTCGTTTGAGTTTTTGTTTGTGTTTCATCCGTAGTCGGATGTTGCTCTTATGTATTGTGTTGTTGTATTCATGTGGCATTCTATGCCTCTTGTATGTATCCCGAACTATTATGTATGTCGATGTAATGATATCCACCTTGCAAAAGCGTCTCTAATATGCGCTTCTATCCTTAGTGGGACCTTCGAGTTCCTTTAGGATAGGGTCACATATTGGGCGTGACAAGATTAGACTACTTGACCAAATAAAAACCTAGCCTTTTCCCAATTTTAATTCGTGGCAGATTTTAGCAACTTAGCACTAGTCAAGCAATCAACCTACACATGCAATTCTAAGAGTATAGCAGTGGAATGTAAGTCATTGCATATGAAGGTAAAGGGGAGGAGTTTGGAGGGAGCAAACGCAATGTTGACACGGAGATTTTTGGCATGGTTCCTATAGGTGGTGCTATCGTACATCCACGTTGATGGAGACTTCAACCCACGAAGGGTAACAGCTGCGCGAGTCCACGGAGGGCTCCACCCATGAGGGGTCCACGAAGACGCAACCTTGTCTATCCCATCATGGTCATCACCCACGAAGAACTTGCCTCACTTGGGTAGATATTTACGATGTAGGCGATCTCCTTTCCCTTACAAACATCTTGGTTCAACTCCACAATCTTGACGGATGCTCCCAAGTGACACCTAATCAATCTAGGACACACCACTCTCCAAAAGGTAATAGATGGTGTGTTGATGATGAACTCCTTGCTCTTGTGATTCAAATGATAGTCTCCCCAACACTCAACTCTCTCTCATAGATTTGGCTATGGTGGAAAGATGATTTGAGTGTAAAGCAACTTGGGGAAGGCTAGAGATTAAGATTCTTGTGGTTGGAATGGAATGTATTGGTCTCAACACATGAGTAGGTGGTTCTCTATCAGAAAAATGAATGTTGGAAGTGTAGGCACGTTCTGATGGCTCTCCCCATGGATAAAGAGTGGGTGGAGGGGTATATATAGCCTCCACACAAAACCTAACCATTACGCACATATTCCCAAACTCGATGAGACCAAATAGTGAAACTCGGTCAGACCGATTCTGTTCAAAATGGGAACATTAGGCTTTTCTATGGGACCGACCTGATCAACTCGGTGGGACTGATGAGCTAGGGTTAGGGCATAACTTGATCTCGGTGAGACCGATCACATGAACTCGGTGGGATAAGCAACAGAGAGTGTGTTTAGGCAAACTCGGTGGGACCGATCGCTCATTTTGGTGAGATCAAAATGTTACAAAAAGGAAACAGGGAGTTTGCATTGCAAACTCGGTGGGACTGATCGCTCATTTCAGTGAGACCGAAACGTTATGAAGGGAAACAGAGAGTTTGCAATCCCATCTCGGTGAGACTGATATCCCTATCAGTGAAACCGAAGTGATCAGGGTTTGTGGCAGTGGCTATGTCAAATAAACTCGGTGACGCTGGATAGATCAAATCAGTGGGGCCGAGTTTGAATTTTTGGTTTAGGACATATTTGGAAATGAGAAAGTGGCTGAGGATTTTGGAGCATATCACTAAGCACTTTGAGCAAGTAAGCCATTAAGCAACACCTCATCCCCTTTTAAATAGTATTGGCTTTCCTATGGAATCAATATGATCTTGGATCACTAAAATGAAAATGTAGAGTGTTGAGCTTGTTGCCAATATTTGTCCTTAGCATTTTGAGGGGTCCACATCTCTAGTCCATGCCATGCCAATCATTGAACTTCCTGAAATGATCATCTTGAAAGAGTATTAGTTCAATGAGCAATATGTTGATAAGAATTACCAAAACCACTCAGGGATTAGTTGCACTTTCAATCTCCCCCTTTTTGGTAATTAATGACAACATATAGACCAAAGCTTCCACAAATGATAATAAGAATGAAAAACATCATCACTTTGAGAAGTATGCGATAAGCAAGAGCCCCCCCCCCTAATTTGTGCATTATTTAAGATTTGCTTTTGAATGCAAATGCACAAACAATTAGGATCATGGGTTACTCTACCATGTCACATACATCTTTGTGGAGCACTCAAAATGATAGAAAGAGGAACATGCACTCATTACCAAGGCAAAGAGATCGAGAATATCATCAAACACATGACCATACAAGTATCTCACACACATAACCATAAAGTATCAACCAGGCATGCAAGCAAATTAGTAGCAAAAGAAGCAAAACTCTCTCTCTCTCTCTCTCTCAGCCTATGATCTATACACTTTCCCCCCCTTTGGAAACAAGTTACCAAAAATCTTGAAAATGCATAGTGCTATGCGGCTCTCTAAGCTTGATCTTCAGGAGGTGGCATTGAGAGGACTCCAAGGATGAATGCATCTGTTCAAGTTAATGGAGTTGGTGGAGTTGCAACCGGAGGGGGAGCTGAAGCTGTGGCTGCAGGTGCTGACGCGGTAGCTCTTGTGTCTATCACTGGCACTGCTGCAGATCTCTGTGCCCTAGGCACTCTCTCAAATACTTCTGTGGTTGCTTTCCCTTTCCTCTCTTCAGCTTTGTCTTGGAGCTGCTCAACTGGTGTTTGCATTTCTGTCACCTTCAAGTCAAGATCATAGAACTTTGTTTCAATGATCCTTTCCAGGCTCTCTTGATTCTGAGTCAGGGAGGCCGATCCTTTCTTAATCCTCAAAGTAGCTTGAATAAGATATCCAAGTTTATCTTGCTTCGACTTGAGGAAAACCTGTGAAGCCTCTTCAGCACTTGGCATCTTGGCTGCCTGCTCAGCTTTTGCTTTCTGCCTCTTCTCATGAGCCTCTATTGATGTGGGATCTTCAACATTCATGATAACTGTGTTGTCCTCAAAGTCAGGCCTCCAGGGAAGGTACTCTTTGTCCAACAAATACACACCTTTGCTCATCTTGGAGTTAATCAGCATCTGGATGTGTGGAGCATACCCACATGATCTTTTTTTTATCAGCAATTGTTCTCTTGATGGTCTCAACAATCAAACTCATCAGTTTAGTCTTCTGGGGCAAATCAAATAGCTGAAGAAAGTTGATGGAGTGGCCTCTGATCATCCCGTGATCTCCTGATTTGGGCAACAAGGTCTGCCTCTACATGGTGTTCATGGTAGCCAGTCCTGACATCAGATAGTACACCGAGCCTAGCTTATGTGTCTTCAAGGCTTTGTCAGGTATTTCCTTGTACATGTTGGCCATGGAGTTGTGTTCATTTTTGCGCTCAGCATAGAAATCAATGTCTTTCTCAGCTTCTTCAGGGGCATTAATGAGCTTGGCCCACTCAGCAACAGAAGACTGGTACCTAGTACCTTCAGACATCCAAACAATCTTGCCATCAGGGTAGAAGTGAGTTGTTGAATAGAACTGCATGATAATCTCATCATTCCACTTGGTCAATTTCTGACCCACAAAGGTGTCAACTCCATTGAGTCTGAAGCTCTCATGCACTCCTGGAAAATGGTCTTCATTGGCATCAATGTATTTACAGTCCACCCATTTCATGTCACACACAATGGGCTTCTTATCTAGGAGCACAGTCTCATAGAAGTCCTACTGTTCCTTGGTGTGAAACATGTACTCCACAATAGTTCTTCTCCTCACAACATAGGGATCTGCTTGTCTCCACAATCTGAGACATGCACCCTTTCTCTTCTTCATATTCTCAGCTAGTGGATGATTATAATCACGATATGGTATCTTTGGCTTCAATTTTCTGAGCACGTGGGCTTCTTCTTCTTCTTCTTCTTCTTCTTCTTCTTCTTCTTCTTGTTCAATCTCAGGCACCGGGACCTTGTTCTTCTCTGCAGCAGGAATGTTTCTAGTGCTTCTCTTTGGTGCAGACTTGCAAGCTTGAGCTGGAGCTTTGGGGGCAGTCTTGGGCTTTGAAGGAGCAGCCCCAGACTTGATGGCATCCCCCATCAGCTTTTGAGACTTGGCAGGAGGTGCATCTTCCTCTTCCTCCTCCTCTTCTGTAGAATCTCTCACCATTGATGGCTTTCTAGTCACTCTGGCAATAGTTTTCTTGACCCTTTCCTTTCTTTTCTTTCCATCTCCATTTTCTCTGGTCTCAAGAGTAAATTCCATAGTTTCTTGTGTTGATGCTCTAGCTTTTGACATTGGTACTCTTCTAGTAGGAGCTTTCTTGTTCAGACCTGGCTTTGTAGAAGCAGATGTGACAAATTCTTTCTTGACAACCTTCTTCTTTGAGGTCACTTCCTCAACTTCAAAATCTTCATCCTCTGAATCTGATGTTTTCTTCTTCCTCTACCTTGTTGTTGCCTTAGGCAGGTTGCTGGGCGTGCTTCTGCTCTCCTCATCATAGCTGCCAGAGGGACGAGTGCCCTCACTGAGATTCATCTGCTGTTGAGACTTACTCTGGCTGTCACTCTGATCAGACATTCTGTCACTGCAAACTGAGAACAGACCCTTTGAATAGTTATAGATGAGATAGGGTGGATGAGCATCACAAAATGCAGAGTTTTTGCAAAACAAATGAGTCAAAAACATAGTTTTAGTTTTTCACAGAAAGCATTTCGGAGCTACCGATTTGTTAAACTCGGTGACACTGAAGAAACTTTGGAGTCTAAACTAGTGGAATTGGTCAGACCGATACACAATTCGGTGACTCCGAGATTGTTAGGGTTTCACTGAGAGTCGAACTCGGTCACACCAATTTGCATGTTTCGGCCAAGCTGAAAATTACAAGTGCAATGGCCTAAGCCAAATCGGTGAGACCGATTTCCACAACTCTTTTGGTCCGAGATGTGTTCGGCGGAAACCTAACCCTAAATTTTTGAATCAAAACTACTCTAAAGGAAGATTTCTTTGGATAGATTGATCTCATATGCGGTAAGAATCATGGCATTGTCTTTGTGATAAGAATTAGAGGTAAAATTGCACAAAGAGTCGAACTCATACCCTAACTCGGTGATGAGCTCGCTACGGCGGCAACGACAGTGAAGATTTCCACTGACGGTGACGGAGACCAGCGGCTGGAGGTTGCTGGCAATGAGAGGACGATCCGGAGACCAGAGTCAGCAGAGCAGGACACGTGCGGGCGAATAGGTTTTGGAGAAATATCCAAAATTTGACCCGTCGGTATATATATCCTGAGCCTGTCGGTGTGAACGAGTGGAACAAGTCGGTGGCACCGAGATGCAGAACCGCAAGCGGTTACTGCAACTTGGTGTGACCGAATGGTTTATTTGGTTGCATCGAGATTGAAACCCTAGATCAACTCAGTGAACTCGGTATGACTGAAAAGGATGAATCAGTCAGACCGAAATGCAAAGAGAGGTTTTGGAAGTTTAAGTCTATGATGAATCGGTAACTCTGAGTGCTCCTTACCCAGAGGGTTCGAAACTGACTTGATCATAATTTGTGATGTAGCATGAATAGAGTTTGTGACGAGAAAAGCATATATAGCTAGAGGAAGTTCTTAGGCATTCTTGTCCATCCATTTGGCAAAATAGGAAGAGCCAAATAATCAAGGCAAAAAATGGATGTCCTGGAATGAGAAAAGTATGCAATCAACATGCTCACACAATAAAATGGCAAATGACATATGTGGCAAAGCATGCACAATCACTCTAGCATCTATCAAGCAATTGGCGATGGCTAGGTCATCTATATATGAGTATATTGACTTAGGAGTAAAATGAGAACATTTTATCATAGGTCATACTCATCGTTAAGCACAAGTCAGGTTACCACTTTTACATAAAGCATCATTGTGTTCACACCATTAGAGTTGCTTTAACTCAATTCTTAGAGTAAAGCTCCCCCTAGATGTGATATCCCCCTAAGAGGGATGAACTAACCTTGGGTTTTGTTGATGATGACTTCATGTAGGTGTTGAAGATGTGGATGCTCATTGTTGATGTATATCATTTGGAGCAAACCATTGGAGTGAGTTGCACTTTCAATACCTACATGGGTTGGTCCCACAACGAACAAACAAGGTTATCCATAGACATAGAGTGAAGCTCACACACGATGATGCCCATGAAAGCATTAGATTACCTTGTCCACAGTCTTATCAACAAGAGGGTTTGTGACTCCTTGAATTTGTGCATGATGTGGAAGTTGTTTGCACTTGTCCTTGCCAAAATGAATATGAGTGAAGTATGTTTGCGAAGTCACCCTCAAGAACTCTCTAGTTCTTCTTCTTCGGGATCCACATCATCTTGATGGGAATCCTTGGGGTTGTAGATGTACTTTATGAAGTAGAACTTGATGTAGACATGGGAACCCACTTGACCAACGCCTTTGGAGCATCTTCAAATGCATCAATCTCCTCTTGAAGCTTGTCTTTGCCTTTTAGCTTGTGGTCTTGTGGTGGAAGATCATCTTGAGCTTGTGTTCCCTTGAAGGAAGTAGGATCATACTTCTCTTGTTGAGGAACAAACTTCGTCTTGGGGTATTCATCTTCTTCCCACTAAACTCCATTGGCATTTAAGTTTCGTTCAAAACCAATACCTTGATTCTTCTGGTGCCTTCCTTGCTTGCGTACAATTTCCTCAAATTGTTTACTTCCGGCAAGGCTCTTGTAAACACATTTCTCTATAATTCCCTTCTGTTGGTGGGAAACAACACCTATGGGATCACAAGAATCCCTACTACGGTTGCGGGGCGCGAGGTTGTGAGAAGAGCAGGATTAGTAGTTGACATGAGGATCGTTTACCCAGGATCGGGCCGAGAGGATGCGTAAATCCCTAGTCCTGCTTGGTGGATGTATTGAGTGTTCTTGAGCTCACGAAGTAGCTACGGGTGCGAGCTTATCGCCCGTATTACATGACAAGATGCGTTTAATGCATGGTATAGGTGTCCCTCACTTTATCGGGGACGGGAGCGAGGCCCGTCCCGTCCGTCGCCGCTCCTCCTTGCTTCGACACGCGCCCTGGCCAGCAATGCATGCAGTGCCATGTAGGCAGGCAAGCAACTGAGGTGGCGCGGTGGTGGAGCCTCCACGAAGATATGCATGCTGCCACGCAGGTGAGTGCTGAGTTGGCCTAGAAGCTGCACGTTGCCACACAGGTGCCTGCCCAGCTGGTTGGGCTGGTAGCTGCATGCAAACAGCGGCGGGGAGTTGGTTGGTGCGGGCCTGGCAGTGGCCCTGCTGTCGCCTTTGGCAAGGGTCTTGTCGGGTGGCCCGGCAAGGGTCTTGCCATGGCGCGCTGGCGTCCCCGGCAAGGATCTTGCCGGGGGTCTTGTGGATTTCTTTGGTAAGGGTCTTCGGTGAGGATTGTTGCCTCTCAACCCCCATCTGGTCTTGAGCATTCTATGTCTTCACAAAGATCAGCATGCCACCACGGAGGTGCCTCCCGAACCCTGGTCCAACGTGGTTGTTAACATTGGAGGCCGTGGGTTCAAGGGTGGCTCGCTCTGCCGGTGTGGGCGAGCTGCCCCGGCAAGGGCCTTGTCGGGGCTGCTGAGGTTGCCCCCGGCAAGGGTCTTGCCGGGGAAACCTAATTCGTCCATCTGCACTTTGTGGCCTTGGTCCTTGATATAGCCTTGTTTTCATCGAGCCTTCGGCTTCTCTCCGGCTTCCCTCCTTTCCCTATTATGTGTGGCCACAACGCCTAGCTCTGACTGCCCGTGCACAAGTAAAGGGGTCAAATGAGAGCCCCTACTTTTGTACACCGATAGGAGCCCCCAGGCCTGGGCCATACATAAGCGCGACACGTTGTTGGGCCAGGCCCAGAACGGTGCGCGGGCAAGCGAGGCGGATTTTACCGTGGTAACTGCTCCGTCTGCTGCGTTTCCCCATGACCCGCCTTGAACGCGCAACGTGGGGGTCGCGCGTGCGTGCGTGACGGAAGCATGCTGGCGTCATCTTGTGGTGGACAGTAAAGAGGCGGCTTGCATGTCTCTTCGAGACCGCAGAGCCGCTGTTCATTTACTACCCTTGCTTGGGAACCGTCGCTCCACGCGTCCCACTGCGCCCATCCCTTGCGCCACGTTCGCTGCATGCACGATGCAGAGCGAATGACAGGCGCGCAGGATGTGGGAAGTGTCGCGCGCGTGTGGGTCGATCCCCACACGCCTTCAATGGAGCGGGGAGGGCGGTCAACGGCCCCGCTTGCTGTCACTTCAATGGGCCGGATTGGCCGAGAGGGGGCAGCTGAGCCTCGCCCCCGCCCCTTTATAAAGAGGGGAGCGGGAGGAACGGTGCCTCTCAATCCTTCGTCATCTGCCTCTCCCCATTCCCGCTTCCTCCTTTCTTCTGCCATGGCAAGGGGGCGTGGCGATCCTTCATCGGTGGCGGTGAGGGTCTCGGCTAGGAAATGCATCGCTCCTCCCCAAGAGCTCGTAACGGCGGAGCCGGCTGCTAGAGGGAGGGGGAGGGGGCGAGGCCGAGGCCGTCGTGGCGCTCGAGGGAGAGGAGGACGGGGCAGCAGATCGGCCTCGCCTCTGCCAGCGGTTCCTCCTCCGATGGAGGGCCACGTCGGGGACAACCCTTGCGAATTCTTCATCACGCTGCGCCAGCCACCGCGCCGTCATCTTCGCCTCCCGACTCCATTTGCGCCGGAGATGGACCTGGATCCGCCGCAGGCGTTGCGGCTGCATATGAGGGGTTGCGGGAACAGCGGCACATGGGTCAACATCGAGTTCCCTGCCCCTCACGTCATGTATCTCCGCCGAAGGTGGAAAATTTTCGCTCGCATGCACAGCTTGACGAAGGGGCTCACTCTCCATTTCAAACTAATGGAGAGTGGCCTCCTCTCCATCAAGATCTTCGGGAACTTCGGGACTCGCGTAAGGTGCTGCGTGGAGAGCTCTTCTTACGTTGAAGATTCCTCCTTGAGTGAGAGTGGCGAGGAAGACAACGGCAGCGACGACGAGGGTAGCGGGCGGCAGGATGACGGGTACGACAATGCGTCGGGCGCCGCTCTGGGCGGCACCGACGACCCCATCGTCTGTGTCGCCGACTCCTTGAACTTCTCGGGGTCGTCTCCTTTAGCGGCTGGCATTGGGAGGCTGTGGAAGAGGAAGAGGGCAGGCGGCAAGGCCATCAAGTCGGAGTACACGGGCACTGACGCCTTCATTGCGTATTGACGTCTTGCCGCCTCGTCTTTGAGCTCTTCCTCCGGCGCCGCCATCACCACCCAGCCTTCGGACGGCCACCAAGATGTTCTCTTGGTATCTTCTGCCACTCGTAGCTTGCCTAGGCGCCCCTTTTGCCCTTCTGCTTTCTTGTTTCATTTCCTGAGGCGAGGGACAAGAAAGGGATTATGGGCATCTTATCTCTTTTTAGTCTTGTAAGCCTTCGGGCCTTTTTTAATTTTAGAACTTGTAATTCCCTTGCTCATGTTTTTCATTTTGTATGAACTGTACCTGTACGGGATGTTTTTTTAATGAAAAAGGGATGTTTGCCGGGTTTTTCATTCGCGGGTGGAACCCACGGCAAGGAGCGAATCCTTCTAATTTTTTAAGATAAACATTTTTCGCCCGGCAATAGGCCTTCCCATCCCCTCACTTCGCTCGACCTTTATCATGCCCTTGGCGGAGGCAGGGATGAGGTGGGCTTAGGATCCTCGTTTCATTTCCTTGCTGCCGCGACTACGACCAAACTCGGCCCCAAGGAGATAGTCCTAGGGTACGGAAAGAGGGGAGCATGGTAGCCCAGGGATAAAATGGGGTTTCACATATCCTAGTCCATAATTACATGCATGATAGAGGACAAAAAACTTATCTGGATCTATAGCCCTCGGCTACCTTGGGTTGCCGTGGATGGATCCTTGTTCTTGCATCCCCCGGCAACTTTGGCTTGCTGGGGCCCGGACGTCGGTCCGTCCCCTTTCTTCCAAAGTAGCTCAGAAGGAATACTCATGTGCCCTGCGAACCAAAGAAGACAGAGAAGAACAGAGAGACGCGCGCTCGACCTCTAAGCTAGGGGTTAGCCGCCACCAAGCACTATCAACCCTAACCAAGGAAGAGACTCAACCTAGCATTCATGCTATAACTTAGGGCACCAGCGCTTCGTTTATTTATGCTTGGGGTCTGCGCCTGGCTTTGTACAAATGGTTACATGCCTTGCCGGAAAGGCTTGTACAAAAGGGTGGCTTGTCAGGAGGCCCGGCAGCTACGCCTTATGGGTAAAACATCCTGAGATGCTCGATGTTCCAGGAGTTGCTCACTGGAATGGCATCTTCGGTCTCCAGCCGGACTACGTCGGGCCTGGTGACTTGTGTTACCCGATAAGGGCCTTCCCACTTTGGCATCAACTTGTTGGAATTCTTGGCCAACTGAATGTGCCGAAGAACAAGGTCGCCTTCCTCAAAGCTCCGGGCATGAACCTTGCGGCTATGGTAGCGGCGCAAGGCTTGCTGGTAGCATGCTGCTCTCATAGCCGCCCGGAAACTATCTTCCTCAAGGAGCATTGCGTCATCTTGCCACAATCACTCTTGCTCAAGCTCATCATAAGCAAGCACTCGAGGTGACCCGTATATGAGTTCTATGGGGGGAACTGCTTCTGCCCCGTAGATTAGGGCAAAGGGTGTCTGGCCGGTGGCTCGATTTGGCGTCGTTCTGATCGACCAAAGAACCGCCGGTAACTCATCAATCCAGCGCCTTCCACTGTTGCGCAGCTTGTCAAAAGTCTTCATTCTTAAGCCTCGCAGAACTTCAACATTTGCTCTCTATGCTTGGCCGATGCTCCGTGGATGTGCCACGGAAGCAAAATAGACCCTGCTGCCGATATCCTCAATGTATTGCATGAAGGCACGGCTTGTGAACTGTGTGCTGTTGTCAGTGATGATCCTGTTGGGTACCCCAAAACGGCACACTAGTCCCTTGAAGAACATGATGGCTGACTGCACCGTCACCTTCCTCACTGCTTCCACCTCTGGCCACTTTGTGAACTTGTCAATTGCAATGTACAAGTACCCAAAGCTCCCGACAGCACGGGGGAAGGGGCTCAACATGTCAAGCCCCCAGACCGAGAAGGGCCAGGAGAGAGGTATAGTTTGAAGGGCTTGAGCTGGTTGATGAAGCTTCTTCGAATGGAACTGGCACGCTTCACACTTGGTTACTAGTGCCGTCGCATCCTGGAGGGCGGTGGGCCAGAAGAAACCTTGTCGGAAAGCCTTGCCAGCAAGGGCCCTCGACCCTATGTGGGAGCCACATATGCCTCCATGTATCTCTGCCAACAGCTTTAGTCCTTCCTCCCGGGAGATGCACCTTAATTTCACCCCATTCAGTCTTTTTCTGTACAATACATTATCAATGAATTGGTACAGAGCAGATAGGCTGGCTACTCTTTCTGCCTCTTCCTGCTCCTCAGGAAGCTCTCCCTTTTGGAGGAATCCAACGGTGTGCTGCGCCCATGCCGGAGCCTGCGGCTCGATGACAAGGACCAAAGGCATCTCTTCTGCCACGGGAGCGACCGTCTCTACAACCATGACCTGAGGCCCTGCCGGAGTCGGTTGCCGTGTGGTAGGATCGGCATCCACGACAACATCTTCGCCGGCGGCTCAGGGGAGCTCGGTGGGGAAGTACTTGCCGGAGCCTAGCTTCCTCCGCTGGTTCTGCCCGGTTGACGGCTCAATGGATGGTTGAGTTAACTGAAGCACAAAAGTACCTGGTTCCACAGGTAGCTTGAGGGCAACGCACTTTGACAGGTAGTCGGTGATGTCGTTCTCCGTCCGAGGGAGATGCTCCGCTTGTATACCGTCAAAGCGCTCCTCCAGTTTCCTCCCCTGATCTACGTAAGCTTCCATCAACGGGCTTTGATAATATTTGTTGATCTACCTGACGACGAGCTGTGAGTCGCCCCTGATGATGAGCTTTTTGACTCCGAGGTCCGCCGCGATCCTGAGACCGGCAACCAAACCCTCTTACTCGGTGGTGTTGTTAGTTGACATCTGCCGGGGGAAGTGCATCTGGATGACATACTTGAGGTGCTCTCCGGTGGGTGCGACAAGTAGCACACCAGCACCGACACCTTGCAGCGAAAAGGCCCATCAAAGTACATGATCCAGTTGTGGCTCGTTTCCTTGCCGGGGAGAGCGGTCTCCTGCACCTGTTCATTGGGCGTCGAGGTCCATTCTGCAACAAACTCCGCCAAGACTCTGGTCCCAATCGTCGAGGTACTTTCAAACTTTAAACCGAAACTTGACAACTCCAGGGCCCATTCCACGATCCTCCCCGTTGCATCTGGGTTATGCAGTATCCGCTGCAATGGGAGCTGGGTGACCACTGTGATCTCGTGCGCTTGGAAGTAATGGTGCAGATTCCTCGAGGCCATAAGAAGGCCGAAGAGCTGCTTTTGCACACCTGAGTACCTCGACCTAGCCCCCTGCAAGAGGGAGCTGACAAAGTAAACTGGGTGCTGCACCATTTTCTTCTTCTGTGCCTCCTCACCCGGTCGTGTGGGTCCTGTCGCACTGGCGTCAGCCTCTGTCGGGGACTCAGTCTTACCGGGATCGAGCCCTACCGGAGAGGGTTCTGGCTTGCCATCTGTTGACTCTGCCGGCACTGATGCCTCCTCGTCGACCTCTGTCTGCGCCATTAGTGCGGCGCTAACCACCTGATTTGTTGCCGCTAGATACAACAGCAATGGTTCTTGTGGTTTGGGCACAACCAGCACTGTGGTAGAGGAGAGGTATTTCTTCAAATCTTGCAGCGCTGCCTCGGCCTATGGGGTCCACTCCACTGGGCCCGTTTTCTTCAAGATCTTGAAAAAAGGAAGGGCACGCTCTGCAGACTTGGAGATGAATCGGCTCATGGCGGCAACGCAGCCAGTGAGTCGACGCACGTCCTTGATCCGTTTGGGTGCCTCAATATGTTCAATGGCCTTGATCTTATCTGGGTTTGCTTCAATCCTACGCTGGGACACAAAGAATCCGAGAAGCTTGCCAGACGGGACGCCGAAGACACACTTCTCATGGTTCAATTTGAGGTTGATCTTGCGTAGTTTTGCAAATGTTTCCTCTAGATCTTTTACAAGTGTTGCTTTGTCCTTGGTTTTGACCACTATGTCATCCGTATAAGCTTTCATATTTCTGTGTAGCTGGGGCTCAAAACCAATTTGGACCGCTCTTGCAAAGGTTGAGCCAGCACTCTTCAACCCGGAAGGCATCCATAAAAAATAATACGTACCACATGGGGTGATGAATATTGTCTTCTCCTCGTCCTCTTTCGTCATGAAGATCTGGTGGTATACCGAGTAGGCGTCGAGGAATGATAACAGGTCACACCCAGCGGTGGAGTCAACAATCTGGTCAATGCGCGATAACGGAAAGGGATCCTTTGGACAAGCCTTATTGATGTGTGTGTAATCAATACACAGTCTCCACTTCTTGTTTGCCTTGCGCACCACTACCGGATTGGCCAACCACGTCGGATGGAATACTCCTCTTACCAAGCCTACTGCCTCTAGTTTTCTGATATCCTCCGTGATGAAATCCTGCCTTTCTAGAGCTTGCTTCCTGACCTTCTGCTTGACGGGCCGCGCATGAGGACAGACAACAAGATGGTGCTCAATCACTTTCCTGGGAACGCCGGGGATGTCGGAGGCTTTCCATGCAAACACATCGACATTTGCCCGCAGGAAAGTGACGAGCTCGCTTTCCTATTTGCTGTCGAGGGTGGAGCTTATGGTAAAAGCTCTCCCCGTGCCGTCCTCCTTGACGGGCACCTTCTTGGTCTCTGGTGGTGCAGCTCTGGACTTCTTGCTCTTGCCGGCGGAGCTCTCTGGCACGTCCTCAACGGGAGCGCAACACCCCGAAGAGGTGCGCTTGCCGGACTAGGTGCGAGGGTGATATGTCCATTTTGCATCATGCTTTTATATCAATATTTATTGCATTATGGGCTGTTATTACACATTATATATCAATACTTATGGCTATTCTCTCTTATTTTACAAGGTTTACCATGAAGAGGGGGAATGCCGGCAGCTGGAATTCTGGCTGGAAAAGGAGCAAACGTTGGAAACCTATTCTGCACTGCTCCAAAAATCATGAAACTCCACGGAACTTATTTTTGGAATTAATAAGAATTATTGAGAGAAAGAAACACCTGAGGGGGCCCACACCCTGGCCAGGAGGGTGGGGGGCGCGCCCACCCCTACTGTGCACGCCCCCCTGTCTCCTGGGCTCCCTGGTGGCCCTCCGGTGTCCATCTTCTGCTATATGAAGGCTTTTACCCTGGAAAAAATCGTGGGCAAGCTTACGGGACGAAACTCCGCCGCCACGAGGCGGAACCAATCTAGAGCTCCGGCAGAGCTGTTCTGCCAGGGAAACTTCCCTCCGGGAGGGGGAAATCATCACCATCGTCATCACCAACGATCGTCTCATCGGGAGGGGGTCAATCTCCATCAACATCTTCACCAGCACCATCTCCCCTCAAAACCCTAGTTCATCTCTTGTATCCAATCTTGTATCAAAACCACAAATTGGTACCCGTGGGTTGCTAGTAGTGTTGATTACTCCTTGTAGTTGATGCTAATTGGTTTACTTGGTGGAAGATCATATGTTCAGATCCTTAATGCATATTATTACTCCTTTGATTATAAACTTGAATATGCTTTGTGAGTAGTTACATTTGTTCCTGAGGACATGGGTGAAGTCTTGCTATTAGTAGTCATGTGAATTTGGTATTCATTCGATATTTTGATGAGATGTATGTTGTCTTTCCTCTAGTGGTGTTATGTGAACGTCGACTACATGACACTTCACCATTATTTGGTCCTGAGGAAGGCATTGGGAAGTAATAAGTAGATGATGGGTTGCTAGAGTGACAGAATCTTAAACCCTAGTTTATGCGTTGCTTCGTAAGGGGCTGATTTGGATCCATATGTTTAATGATGTGGTTAGGTTTACCTTAATACTTCTTTTGTAGTTGTGGATGCTTGCAATAGGGGTTAATCATAAGTGGGATGCTTGTCCAAGTAAGGGCAGTATCCAAGCACTGGTCCACCCACATATCAAATTATCAAAGTACCGAACGTGAATCATATGAGCGTGATGAAAACTAGCTTGACGATAATTCCGATATGTCCTCGGGAGCTCTTTTCTCATTATAAGAAATTGTCCAGGCTTGTCCTTTGCTACAAAAAGGATTGGGCCAACTTGCTGCACTTTATTTACTTTCATTGCTTGTTACTCGTTACAATTTGTCTTATCACAAAACTATCTCTTACCTACAATTTCAGTGCTTGCAGAGAAAACCTTACTGAAAACCGCTTATCATTTCCTTCTGCTCCTCCTTGGGTTCGACAGTCTTACTTAACAAAAGGACTACGATAGATCCCCTACACTTGTGGGTCATCAAGACTCTTTTCTGGCGCCGTTGCCGGGGAGCGTAGCGCTTTTGGTGAGTGGAACTTGGTAAGGAAACATTTATATAGTGTGCTGAAATTTTCTGTCACTTATTACTATGGAAACAAATCCTTTGAGGGGCTTGTTCTGGGTATCTTAACCCCGACCAGAAGAGCAAAGAGTTGCTCCTCAACCTACTGAACCTATTGAAAATATTTACTTTGAGATTCCTTCGGGTATGATACAGAAACTACTAGCTAATCCATTTGCAGGAGATGGAACATTGCATCCCGATTTACACCTTATCTTTGTGGATGAAGTTTGTGGATTATTAAAGCTTGCAGGTATTCCCGATGATGTTGTCAAAAGGAAGGTCTTCCCTTTATCTTTGAAGGGAGATGCATTGACATGGTATAGGCTATGTGATGATATGGGATCTTGGAATTATAAATGATTGAAGTTGGAATTTCACCAGAAGTTCTATCCTATGCATCTTGGTCATTGTGATCGTAATTACATATATAATTTATGGCCTCGCGAAGGAGAAAGCATCGCTCAAGCTTGGGGGAGGCTTAAGTCAATGTTATATTCATGCGCCAATCATGAGCTCTCCAGAGAAATGATTATTGAAATTTTTTATGCTCAGCTTCCTCTCAATGATCACAACATGCTCGATACTTCCTGTGCTAGTTCTTATATGCTAAGACTATTGAATTTAAATGGGACTTATTGGAAAGAATTAAACGCAACTCTGAAGATTGGGGTTCTGATGATGGTAAGGAGTCAGGTATGACACCTATGTTTGATTGTGTTAAATCTTTTATGGATACCGATGCCTTTCATGGATTTAGCACTAAATGTGGACTTGACTTTGAGATAGTAGCTTCATTCTGTGAATCTTTTGCTACTCACGTTGATCTCCCTAAGGAGAAGTGGTTTAAATATAATCCTCCCATTTAAGTAAAAGTAATTGCACCTATTACAGTTGAAGAAAAGACTGTCACCTATAGTGATCCTATTATTCCTACTACTTATGTTGAGAAACCTCCTTTTCCTGTTAGGATAAAGGATCATGCAAAAACTTCGACTGTTGTTCGAAAGAGTAATACTAGGACTTATACACCTCTTGAACATATCAGAGTTGAATCTAGAATTTCTATGGTTAAAGATCTCTTGGATGATGATTTAGATGGGCATGTTATTTACTTCTGTGAACAGGCTGCTAATATTGCTAGACCAGATGCTAAGATACATAGACCAATTGTAGGCATGCCTGTTATTTCTGTTAAAATAGGAGATCATTGTTATCATGGCTTATGTGATATGGGTGCTAGTGCTAGTGCAATTCCCTAGGACTTATATAAAGAAATTATGCATGATATTGCACCCACTGAAATAGAAGATATTGATGTTACTATTAAGCTTGCTAACAGGGATACCATTTAACCAGTTGGGATAGTTAGAGATGTTGAAGTCTTGTGTGGGAAGGTTAAATATCCTGCTTATTTTCTTGTTCTTGGTTCCCCACCAGATGACTTTTGTCCCATTATTTTTGGTAGACCCTTCTTGAATACAGTTAATAAGATTGATTGTGAAAAGGATACTGTACAATTGTCTTAGAGGGTATGTCTCATGAGTTTAATTTTTCTAAGTTTCGTAGACAACCTCGTGATAGAGAATCACCTAGTAAGGGTGAGATTATTGGTCTTGCTTCTATTGTCGTGCCTCCTACTGATCCGTTAGAACAATATTTGCCACGAAATTGATATATTTATGAAGGAAAGAAGGGAAATAGATGAAGCATTCCTTCAACAGGAACCTATTCTGAAACACAACCTTCCTGTTGCAATTCTTGGGGATCCCCCTCCACCCAAGGGTGATCCCGTGTTTGAACTCAAACCATTACCTAATAATCTTAAGTATGCTTATCTTGATGAAAAGAAAATATATCCTGTTATTATTAGTGCTAACCTTCCAGAGCAAGAAGAAGAAAGATTGTTGAAAACTCTGAAGAAGCACCGTACTGCTATTGGATATACTCTGGATGATCTCAAGGGCATTAGTCCCACGTTATGCCAACACAAAATTAATTTGGAGGACGATGCCAAACCAGTTAGAGATCCTCAACGATGACTTAATCCTAAGATGAAAGAAGTGGTAAGAAAGGAGATACTAAAGCTCCTTGAGGCAAGTATAATTTATTTTGTTGCTAATAGTGATTGGGTAAGCCCTGTCCATTGTGTTCCTAAAAAGGGAGGTATTACCGTTGTTCCTGATGATAAAGATGAATTGATCCCGCAAAAAATTATTACAGGTTATAGGATGGTAATTGATTTTCGTAAATTAAATAAAGCTACTAAGAAAGATCATTACCCTTTACCTTTTATCAATCAAATGCTAGAAAGACTATCCAAACACACACATTTATGCTTTCTAGATGGTTATTCTGGTTTATCTCAAATACCTGTACAACAAAGGATCAATCTAAAACTACTTTTACATGCCCTTTCGGTACTTTTGCTTATAGACGTATGCCTTTTGGTTTATGTAATGCACCCACTACCTTTCAAAGATGCACGATGGCTATATTCTCTGACTTTTGTGAAAAGATTTGTGAGGTATTCATGGATGATTTCTCCGTCTATGGAACCTCTTTTGATGATTGCTTGAGCAACCTTGATCGAGTTTTGCAGAGATGCGAAGACACTAGTCTCGTCTTGAATTGGGAAAAGTGCCACTTTATGGTTAATGAAGGCATTCTCCTGGGGCATAAGATTTCCGAGAGAGGTATTGAAGTTGACAGACCTAAAGTTGATGCTATTGAAAAGATGCCATGTCCTAAGGAAATAAAAGGTATATGAAGTTTCCTTGGTCATGCCGGTTTTTACAGGAGGTTCATTAAGGAGTTTTCTAAAATCTCTAGGCCTTTGACTAATTTATTGCAAAAAGATATTCCTTTTGTATTTGATGATGATTGTGTAGAAGCATTTGAAATACTTAAGAAAGCTTTGATCACTGCACCTATTGTTCAACCACCTGATTGGAATTTACCCTTTGAAATTATGTGTGATGCTAGTGATTATGATGTAGGTGTTGTTCTAGGGCAAAGAGTTGATAAGAAATTGAATGTTATCCAGTATGCTAGTAGAAACTCTTGATACTGCCTAGAGAAATTATGCTACTACTAAAAATGAGTTCTTAGCAGATGTGTTTGCATGTGATAAGTTTAGACCTTATATTGTTGATTCCAAAGTTACTATTCACATGGATCATGCTGCTATTAAATATCTTATGGAAATGAAAGATGCTAAGCCTAGAATTATTAGATGGGTTCTCTTGCTGCAAGAATTTGATTTGCATATTATTGATAGAAAGGGAGCTGAGAACCCCGTTGCAGACAACTTGTCTAGGTTAGAGAATGTTCTTGATGACCCAATGCCTATTGATGATATCTTTCCTGCTGAACAATTAGCGGTCATTAATGCTTCTTGTACTGCTCCTTGGTATGCTGATTATGCTAATTAGATTTTTGCTAAATTTATACCACCTAGATTCACATACCAGCAAAAGAAAAAGTTCTTTTATGATTTAAGACATTACTTCTAGGATGACCCACTCCTTTATAAAGAAGGAGTAGATGGTGTTATTAGACGTTGTGTACCTGAGCATGAACAGGAATAGATCCTATGCAAGTGTCACTCTGAATCCTATGGAGGACACCACGCTGGAGATAGAACTGAACATAAGGTATTGCAATCTAGTTTTTATTGGCCTACTCTCTTCAAAGATGCTCGTATGTTTGTCTTATCTTGTAATGAATGTTAAAGAATTGGTAACATTAGTAGACGTCAAGAAATTCCTATGAATTATTCTGTTGTTATTCAACTGTTTTATGTTTGGGGCTTTGATTATATGGGACCTTTTCTTGCCACTAATGGTTACCCACATATTTTAGTTGCTGTTGATTACATTACTAAGTGGGTAGAAGCTATTCCAACTAGTAGTGCTGATCATAACACTTCTATTAAAATGCTTAAAGAAGTTATTTTTCCGAGGTTTGGAGTCCCTAGATATCTTATGACTGATGGTGGTTCACATTTTATTCATGGTGATTTCCGTAAGATGCTTGCTAAGTATGATATTAATCATAGAATCACATCTCCTTATCACCCACAGTCTATTGGTCAAGTAGAGTTGAGCAATAGAGAGCCCAAATTAATTTTGCAAAAGACTGTGAATAGATCTAGAAAGAATTGGTCCAAAAAACTTGATGATGCGTTATGGGCCTATAGAACTGCATACAAAAATCCTATTGGTATGCCTCCGTAAAAGATGGTTTATGGAAAAGCATGTCACTTACCTCTAGAACTTGAACATAAAGCATATTGGGCTATTAAAGAGCTCAACTATGACTTCAAACTTGCCGGTGAGAAAAGGTTATTTGATATTAGCTCACTCGATGAATGGAGAACCCAAGTCTATGAGAATGCCAAGCTATTCAAAGAAAAAGTCAAACGCTAGCATGACAAAAGGATACAAAAGCGTGAGTTTAACATAGGTGATTATGTGTTATTATTCAACTCTTGTTTCAGATTTTTTGCAGGAAAACTTCTATCTAAATGGGAAGGTCGTTACGTTATCGAGCATGTCTATCATTCTGGAGCCATAAAAATCAACAACTTCGAGGGCACAAGTCCGAGGGTGGTGAACGGTCAAAGAATTAAACATTATATCTCAGGTAATCCTATCAATGTTGAAACTAATATTATTGAAACCGTAACCCTGGAGGAATACATAAGAGACACTTTCCAGAATGTTCCAGACTCCGAAAAGGAATAGGTATGTGGTACGGTAAGTAAACCGACTCCAAAACAATTCTAATGGCAATTTCTATCAGTTTTGGAACATTTAAGATTTTTAGAAAGAAAGAAGTAGTCCGGGAAGGACACGAGGCCTCCACGAGGGTGGATGGCGCGCCCCCCTGTCTCGTGGCCACCTCGTGTTCCTCCCGGACTCCGTTTTCTTGCACGTTACGTATTTTGGTCGGTAAACATTCATTATATAATCTCCCGAAGGCTTTGACCACCGTATCATGCAAATATCCTCTGTTTTTGTTTCGAGCTGTTTCTGTTACAGATCTAGAGCATCATGACGTCTCCAAGCGCTCCCAAGGACATGTTTTTTGAGAGGGTTATCAACTCCTATCTCGCAAAGGTGCTGCAACACCCTTAAACCATTGTGATGCGTGAGGGGGTGCTGCACATCCGCGATGTGGAGGGACCAAGGCATACCGGAAGCGTGGAGACAAAGCTCGAAGCCATGGAGCAACAAGTTTTCAAGTGCCAAGGGATGGTGGAGCGTGGACTCAACGCCAACGAGATGATGATCTCGGAGTTCACCAACAACTACAAGCTGGATGCCAAGGTCATTGGGGAGACCATCTTCAAGCTTCAAGAGAAAATCGAGCACCTCGAAGCCTAGATCTATGACCTGCAAAACCAAAACTGTGAGTATGAATATAGATTCAAGAGGATGAGTTTGGCTGCAGATTTAAGGATCCCGGAGACTCGATCATCCTTCTATGATGGTGAGCCTATGCCTTGGAAGATGGACGACAAGCCTATATCATCAACAACTCCTACCTCACCACCTCCGAGGACATAATCACATGGGTATGGGCACTCCCCTTGGCAACTGCCAAGCCTGGTGGAGGTGCCCCGGTATCGTATCACCATCACACTCCTATCTTTACCATTTTATTTAGTTCGATCCTTTTAGTAGTATCTTGATATAGTAGATTTAAGTTTAGTATCAAGTAGTTTTGATTTTTTTCTTTGTGATCTCTTTATGTAATCGAGTCCATGAGCTATCTATAATAAAGATTAGTGTTGAGTCAAGGGCTTTGCTATCTTGCTATGATCTTGACAAAGTAGAAAGAATAAAAGAGTTCATATTGATCTTATGGATAGTAATAACTTCACACATAGAAAGTATGAGGTATAAAAGTTGTTGAGAGTTGACAAACGTAGTTTTGGTCATCGTTGCAATTAATAGGAAATAATAAGGAAAGAGAGGTTTCACATACAAATATACTATCTTGGACATCTTTTATGATTGTGAAGCACTCATTAAGTATAACATGCTAAAAGAGTTAATGTTGGACAAGGAAGACAACGTAATGGTTTATGTTTTCTCACATCTCAGTTAAAGTATATTGTCATTGACCTTCCAAACATGTTGATCTTGCCTTTCTCCCTCATACTAGCCAAATTCCTTGCACAAAGTAGAGATACTACTTGTGCTTCCAAATATCCTTAAACCCAGTTTTGCCATGAGAGTCCACCATACCTACCTATGGATTGAGTAAGATCCTTCAAGTAAGTTGTCATGGTTTATAAGTGCAGAGAAAATAAGCTTTATACGATCTTGTTGTGGAATCAATAAAAGCGACGAACTGCATAATAAAGGTCCACATACAAGTGGCAATACAAAGTGAAGTTCTTTTGCATTAAGATTTTGTGCATCCAACCCTAAAAGAACATGACAACCTCTGCTTCCCTCTGCGAAGGGCCTATCTTTTACTTTATGTTTTTACTTTATGCTTGAGTCAGGGTGATCTCCACCTTTCCCTTTCTCATTTTATCCTTTGGCAAGCTCCTCGTGTTTGAAAGATCTTGATATATATATATATCCAATTGGATGTAAGTTAGCATGAATTATTATTGTTGACATCACCTAAAGGTAAATATGTTGGGAGGCAACACAATAAGCCCCTATCTTTCTGAGTGTCCGGTTGAAACTCCATAACCACAAGTATATAGTGAGTGTTAGCAATTGTAGAAGACTACATGATAGTTGAGTATGTGGATTTGCTGAAAGGCTCTATTCTTGACTCTTTCTGATGTTATGATAAATTGCAATTGCTTCAATGACTGAGATTATAGTTTGTTAGTTCCCAATGAAGTTTCTGAACCATACTTGACATTATGAATTGATCATTACTTGAGCATAAGAAATTACATGAGAAAATCTATATATGTTGTTGTTATAAGAATGATCATGATGCCCTCACGTTTGTATTTTATTTTTATCAACACCTCTTTCTCTAAAAATGTGGTCATATTTTTCGATATCGGCTTCCACTTGAGGACAAGGGAGGTCTAAGCTTGGGGGAGTTGATACGTCCATTTTTGCGTCATGCTTTTTATATCAATATTTATTGAATTATGGGCTGTTATTACACATTATATATCAATACTTATGGCTATTCTATCTTATTTTACAAGGTTTACCATGAAGAGGGGGAATGCCGGCAGCTAGAATTCTGGCTGGAAAAGAGGCATACATTGGAAACCTATTCTGCACTGCTCCAAAAATCCTGAAACTCCAAGAAACTTATTTTTGGAATTAATAAGAATTATTGAGCGAAAGAAACACCTAAGGGGGCCCACACCCTGGCCAGGAGGATGGGGGCACACCCACCCCTACTGGGTGCGCCCCCTGACTCCTGGGCCCCCTGGTGGCCCTCCGGTGTCCATCTTGTGCTATATGAAGGCTTTTACCCTAGAAAAAATAATGGGCAAGCTTACGGGATGAAACTCCACCGCCATGAGGCGGAACCTTGGCGGAACCAATCTAGAGCTCCGGCAGAGCTGTTCTCCCGGGGAAACTTCCCTCCGGGAGGGGGAAATCATGACCATCGTCATCACCAACGATCCTCTCATCTGGAGGGGGTCAATCTCCATCAACATCTTCACCAGTGCCATCTCCTCTCAAAACCCTAGTTCATCTCTTGTATCCAATATTGTATCAAAACCACAATTGGTACCAGTGGGTTGCTAGTAGTGTTGATTACTCCTTGTAGTTGATGCTAATTGGTTTACTTGGTGGAAGATCATATGTTCAGATCCTTAATGCATATTATTACTCCTCTGATTATGAACATGAATATGCTTTGTGAGTAGTTACATTTGTTCCTGAGGACATGGGTGAAGTCTTCCTATTAGTAGTCATGCGAATTTGGTATTTGTTCGATATTTTGATGAGATGTATGTTGTATTTCCTCTAGTGGTGTTATGTGAACGTGGACTACATGATACTTCACCATTATTTGGGCCTAGAGGAATGCATTGGGAAGTAATAAGTAGATGATGGGTTGCTAGAGTGACAGAAGCTTAAACCCTAGTTTATGTGTTGCTTCGTAAGGGGCTGATTTGGATCCATATGTTTAATGTTGTGGTTAGGTTTACCTTAATACTTCTTTTGTAGTTGCGGACGCTTGCAATAGGGGTTAATCATAAGTGGGATGCTTGTCCAAGTAAGGGTAGTACCCAAGCACCGGTCCACCCACATATCAAATTATCAAAGTATCGAACGTGAATCATATGAGCATGATGAAAACTAGCTTGACGATAATTCCCATGTGTCCTCGGGAGCTATTTTCTCATTATAAGAAATTGTCCAGTCTTATCCTTTGCTACAAAAAGGATTGGGCCAACTTGCTGCACTTTATTTACTTTCATTGCTTGTTACTCGTTAAAATTTATCTTATAACAAAACTATCTGTTACCTACAATTTCAGTGCTTGCAGAGAAAACCTTACTGAAAACCGCTTATCATTTCCTTCCGATCCTTGTTGGGTTCGACACTCTTACTTATCAAAAGGACTACGATAGATCCCCTACACTTGTGGGTCATCAGAGGGTTCTCGCTGGTCTTCTTCCCTCCCGGGGCTCCGTTGGCAGGAGCAGGTGCCTTGGCGGCAGCTGCTGCAACTGCTTCCCAGTAAAGTTGGTCGGTGCAAATCAACACCTCTTTCTTGTCGGAGGGGAGGGTGATGATGTTCATCGGCCCGGGCATCTTCAGCATGTTGTAGGCGTAATGTGAAGCCGCCATGAACTTGGCTAGTGCCGGGCAGCCGAGGATCCCATTGTAGGGCAAGGGGATCTCGGCTACATCAAAGATAATCCTCTACATCCTGAAGTTTAGCTCGCCTCCGAACGTCACGGGCAGTGTGACCTTTCCTTTCAGCTGGATCATCCCTTGGTTGACCCCTTGGAATGTGCCCGTCTCCTCGAGGTCTCTGTCGGTGTCAAAACCGGCGAATCTCGGGTATGGGGTCCTGATATGTGCGTCTAAGGCTAATGGTAACACGAGGCAAGGGACACAATGTTTTACCCAGGTTCGGGCTTGATTGATCTTGATGATATGAGTATTACAAGAATTGATCTACCACGAGAGTGTAGAGGCTAAACCCTAGAAGCTAGCCTATGATGATTATGATTGTCCCTATACGGATCAAACTCTCCGGTTTATATAGACACCGGAGGGGGCTAGGGTTTACATAGAGTCGGTTACAAAGAAGGAGATCTAATATCCGGATCGCCAAGCTTGTCTTCCACGCAAAGGAGAGTCCCATCGGGACACGGGACGAAGTCTTGAGTCTTGTATGTTCATGACTCAACAGTCCAGCCAAAGTATATAGTCCGGCTGTCCGGATACCCCCTAATCCAGGACTCCCTCAATAGCCCCTGAACCAGGCTTCAATGACGATGAGTCCGACGCGCAGTTTGTCTTCGGCATTGCAAGGCGGGTTCCATCTCCGAATACTTCAAAGTAAAATCTGAAGTATCTGTTGTAATGAATAGTGTCCATCTTCCCATCAATGGTGTACTCATCGGCTTCTGTGCTTCAATAATGGCCATCTCCATGTGTCGAGTGAATACGAGGAGCCGGGGCATTTTTGCATTTGCCACCCCAGCCTTGCAGGCAAACCGTCTATTTGAAGGGACGGGGATCCTCAGATCCAAACCTGACCTTCTTCCCTTGAGCAAGCACGCAACAGAGCGCTCCCGGATAAAACCATTCTTACATGGCTGGTCACCGCAACTCCTCTTCTCGCTCCCTTAGCTCTAAGCCGGGTGATTGGGAAAAGTGTTTTGTTCCCCATAGCCATTTCGTAGAGTTGCAGACCCAAGGGTTTCTTCCACCAGCATTCTTGGTCCCCGTCTGAGACGGACTAGCCACCTATGATGGCGGGGAGCAAGCAGAGAGATTTCCCAGCCCATCTCAGGGGGAGCGAGTATGCCTCATCCCATATTTGCTAAGAGGCGTCGGGTTTCCAATTCACCCATTCCTTCGCGGGCTCCTAGAGTTCTATGGCCTCCAGCTGCACAACTTCACCCCCGCCTCCGTACTCCATATCTCAGGATACGTTGCCCTTTGTGAATTATTTCTGGGCTGCGAGGCTCACTTCGGGTTATGGAAGAAGTTTTTCTACCTTGTCCCTCGCAACCAGGGGGAATCCATATGTCAAGTGGGCGGAGCCGAAATATGGCGCGTTGCCGAGACCGGATACCTGTCCGGTACTCCCAAGAAGGCACCTGAAAACTGGCCCTCAAAATGGTTTTATGTTGATGATGTTCCCCTCCCAGATCCAATCCGGCCGGGCCTCCCTGGGTTCAGTAACGCTCCGCCGAAGACACGCCGAAGTTGGCGCCCTCGGGGCCCCCAAGAGGAAGATGCGAGAGAAGTCCACTTCCTGATGAGCAGGATAAAGAAACTAGCTAAATCAGGGCTAACAATAATCGAGGTTATAGCAATATGCATAATGCGGGGGGTGCAGCCACTTCAATATCGGGGGAAGCCCATGTGGCACTTCAATGGGGAAGATGATGCCACCCGTTGTGGTCGTAAAGGTCCGGACTCTGCCACTGCTCTGGCGAGAATATTGTCCGATTTGTATAAAGGGGAAGAAGAAGAATTCCTTTGTATTAAACCGCGGGATGGATTTTCCATGTACAACCCCCCAAGCTGGGTAAGTCGTCACTCTTTCCCCTGCTCCATTCATTCTGGCGTCCTTCAACACGATTATTTATCTCGACATTTCTAAGCAGGAACTGAGGAGGGCCATTGAAGGATTCAATAGCCCCTCCCCGCAGCTAGAGGACCCCGGAAGGGCCTTCGATCCAGGACTTGAAGAAGATCCGGATATATATGTGGAGCTTGTCAACGGGACATTTTATCAGGCCAGCTGCGATGGCGCCTCAGTGGCTATTATCACTGACTATCCCAGACTGCTACCTGTATCGCGTGTAAGCAAAGTCGAAACGTTATCCTCTAAAGAGGACTCTTTTCTGATATCATGCCTTATGCATAAAATATTATATTTTTATAGAGACGACTATCAGAACGCGGCGCCGATCCCCTGGCGGCTCATCGGCAAAGGGTGTCCGGGTCAGGCAGGCTTAAGAGGAAGGTGGTTAGGGCCGAAACACCGTTACAGAGGTATGGTAAAAAGCTGCTCTATGGTTCTTATGTTTGAAATGTAACAACATCCTTCGTGTTCTGGCAGAAAGAGGAGTCGGCAGACTATATCCGGAGATCCTACCGATTACGCCTCCACCAGCCAGATTCGAGAACCGTCTTCGAGAGAGGAGGCCAATGAGGGGTCGATGCCGAATTGTCCTGCGATAGAGGATGCCGATATGCTCTCCGCCATGAATTCTGAAGTAGATAGTGCCATGAATCACCGTGCTGATGGGCCGTACTTTGCAATAGCATCTTTTCCGAAGAGGCATTTAATGCTTTCAATTCTGGAGACGCATACATCCGAGCTGCTCACGGCGGGCTCGCCCGAGCGACGGGCCAGTATGCAAAAGATATACGGGTAAGGAAATTTGATAAGCATGTATAGTAGTAGCCCCTGAGACATGAAACGGTTGGAACAACTGATTTAAGGATCATTTTATGCACAAGTCCTTGTAGAAAAGAATACCCAATTGTCTCAAGAGCTGGAGGAGTGCAAGACCCAGTTGAGTGCCTCAGTTGCCAAACTATAGGAATCCCAAAAGGCCTCACCTAGTAACATTCGTCTTTAATAATGAAATTTTATGGAAATATATCGGTTAGTAATTGGCTTGTTTGATAAGTCTAACAGAAAATTCTGTAGACAATCCCGGGGAGAATACGGAGATCGTAAGAGATAGCGAGTCACATCTCCAAAGACAGCTAAAAGCTGGCGAGCGTGTGCTTACGCAGGTTAGGCAGGGGGAAAACAATCTCCAAGATGCCAACGTCTGGCTGGGTGTCGAATTAGGAGATGTTCGATCTCACCCGGCGGACTCCATAAAGGAGAACAGGAGGCTTCATCGCGGCATTTATGGTAAGTGCTTAAACGAACTGCAGTACAGTTCGGCGAGGAAGCATTTTTTAAAAAAAAGAGTTATATCTGTAGGTATGCTGACGGGTCGTCCTGAAGAGGAGATGCCCAGCTCGGTAGGTGATTTACTGCAAGATATCTCACAGCTTCACGAACGAGTTCGGCAGGTGATGCAGGGTATTGCCCAGGCCTTGTGGCAAGCCACGTCCCTGCCAGGAGGCATGGGGGAGCTCGTGGATATGCTCCAAGGAGCATGGCGGCGCTTCCGGTTGTGGAAGATGTCAGCCTGCCGACAAGGTGCAAGGGAAGCCCGGGCCATGGTGAAGGCGCGCTACACCAAGCTTGACCCAAACCATATGGCCGAAGTCAGACCGGCGAGGCCAGATGGGCAAGAAATTCCCGTGAGTCTGGTGTATGACCAGGGAGCGTTACCCGCAAAGTATTCCCAATAGGATTGCATGCTATATAGCCTGTTGGACGGTATAGAGGAAGAATATAGTCAGTCCAAGTGACTATGTAATTCAATGGACATGTGTAGTCCCTAGCCGGATTAAAAATCATTTGTCATGGCGGACCTTTTTGCTTCAGCCCCCGGATCTGACAGTCCGGGGTGTATCTGAATACCCGCTCAATTATGCAGAACCGAGGTATGTGTGGAAACCAGGCGTAGGGGTCATAAGTGCTTGAACAGACAAGTACCCAACTAGTTATGTTATATTACATGGGTAGTAAGAAACATCTTCCAGGGAGAATAGTTCTGCTAGGGGTTCCTTTCCCTCGGTACGCATGCATCGATGTGCATGTTCGGACTGCGAACAAGAACGCAGGATACAAAACATCTGGGGGTTCATGTTGTAATAAACAAAAGAAACATCTTTTGTACACCGGCCGAATATTCCCTTAAGAACGCTAGCTTTCGGCTTCACCCAGTCTGAGGTACACATCCGGCTCAACCGGCAGTAACAATCGCAGAGGTGCTACCCTTATGTCCTAGCCAAATTAACGGGAACGTAGGGCATAAATACAAGAGCCAGGCAACCCAGCATGGCCACATCTTAAGTCATATCGATGCACATAATGGTGAAGAAAAGGCACATATGGAAAAAGGACGCATATGTGATAGGCAAGATGTCGTGGAAGTAATTATATTTAGCTTCCGTATAGGAAGCCCCCAGGTATGGTTTACACACATGGTGCGGCCGGAGTGATCCGAGCATCCGCACTGTATTGAATGCTTTGTGTGAAGAAGGGAAAAAGGGCGAGAAAGGAAAAAAGGGGAGGAACATAATTAAAAGAGCGGGGGTAAGGAGACAAACACTGAGTTCAACACTAGGCGTAGAATCTTCGGAGTCTGGCCGCGTTCCATGGGTTCGGCTCGAGTCTGTTGTCGGATGCATTATGCAGGTGGTACGCTCCTCCAGTGAGAACTTTATCAATAATGAAGGGACTCTCCCACTTAGGTTTGAGCTTGTCCTTCTTCTTCTCCGGTAGGCATAGAACGAGTTCGCCAACATTATAAGTTTTGGCCCGCACTTCTCTGCTTTGATACCATTGAGCCTGCTGCTGATAGAATGCGGAACGGGCTTTTGCAACGTCGTGCTCCTTCTCCAGGGCATCTAGGTTGTCCTACCGATCTATCTCGGCTTCCTTCACTTCGTACATGCGCACGCGAGGTGAGTCGTGGATTATGTCGCAGGGTAGTACTGCTTCTGCGCCTTACACCATAAAAAATGGTGTGTATCCGGTGGTGCGATTCGGCATGGTCCGCGGCCCCCAGAGTACGTTTTCGAGCTCCTCGACCCAGTGCATGTCCGATTCTGTCAAGGACCGCACTAGTCTGGGTTTGATGCCGCTCATGATGAGACCGTTTGCACGTCCGACCTGGCCTTTTGTTTGGGGATGGTAGACGGAGGCGTAATCGAGCTTAATGCCCATGTTGCCACACCAGGTTTTCACTTCATCGGTTGTAAAGTTTAAGCCATTGTCAGTGACGATGCTATGGGGGACGTCGTAACGGTGTACAACCCCTGATATGAAGTATATCACTGGTCCGGATTCGGCCGTTTTAACTGGTTTGGCTTCTATCCATTTGGTGAACTGTGGGGACCGATTCTCCGGATATTAATTTCCAGAAAATGCCCCTTGTGCTCACCAGCCCCAGGATAACTGATAGCTGATGAGGCACCAACTTGATACAGAAATTCCAAGAAAAATACAAAATATGTAGTACAAGACCATTCTGGCCTGTGAGTACAACAAATGGTTTCTAATGGTTGATGGCGGAAGCGGTTTGTGGATCATCAGTGTCTTTGGGACTCCAATTTCCATAGGAATAGCTGACCAGGTTAACTCCTATCTTCGCGAGGCTGCTATCACCGTTGCTTAGGTTCCGGGAGTGTCGGCACGGTCGCTCCTCTCCGTGCAAGAAAATCTGGCCAAGACAATAGCCAGGGACAAGCCAGTGAGTACTTTGAATGTACTCGCAAACATTATGAACATAGGTATAATATAACAATGATGTGCTGAAAATATTTTATGCTCATGACGTCAGTCGCAAAAGATAAATAAAACTCTGATGCGTACAAGCATGTTAATTATGAATATGCAATAACATAGCAATATTAAAATTATGAAATAAATAACAAACATGCCACAGTCGGGCGTCTTAGCGACACCACATAAAGGGCTTTAAAAGAAATGCCATAGTCGGGCACCTGAGCGACACCACATAAAGGGCTTTAAAAGAAATGCCACAGTCGGGCGTCTTAGCGACACCACATAAAGGGCTTTAAAAGAAATGCCACAGTCAGGCGTCTGAGCGACACCACATAAAGGTCTTTAAAAGAAATGCCACAGTTGGGCGTCTAAGCGACACCACATAAAGGGGTTTAAAAGAAATGCCACAGTCGGGCGTCTGAGCGACACCACATAAAGGGCTTTAAAAGAAATGCCACAGTCTGGCGTCTGAGCGACACCACATAAAGGGCTTTAAAAGAAAACACAGTGAATATCCAGGAGGTAGAACCATCCCAGGGATATTCAATAATACCAATAATATCACGGGTTAGTCCACAACAAAATAATAATCATAAATATCACAAGTCACAAGTTGTGTTTCGAGTTCTGGTTTAACAGTTTCACCTCTGAAGACCGACACTAAGACCGACACTTGACCCATCCCAGACTGTAGTCCTTAACCATGGACACGGCTATTCGAATAGGTTTAATCTCTGCAGAGGGTGTACTCTTTACCCACGAGTTACGGATTCCTTTAGTCCATCAAGACTAATTCCGTCCACGGGCTTTTAGTGGCAAACACACCTAACTTGCACACACCAGCTTAACTCACATGTGTCTGGAATCACCCATGACACCTGTCAAGCAAAACTCTTAGTGGGGAGGCTACAACCTCGACGTAAGATGGGATCACAAAATTTATACCGCGCGCAAACTGGGGAAGCTACCCCCTTCGGCTACAACCGAAACACCCATGCTCCCGGACCCGGTGGCATGACTACCGGATGCCTCCAGTATCTTCCACCATGGCCTCTCTGTACGGTGTGTGCTAGGAAAGGGGTTGACAACTTACTGAACCGTACCCTACTTATAGTAGAGACGAGTGGCAATACGAAGCAAGTATGGGGGTTACTGGCACAAGACTCGATCTATGGTCGACTCGGGAGGTTCAAATATTTCCTGCATGGTTAGCATAACAATACATATACTTCAACCAACAGATAGAAACACCATGCGACATACCCCATCATGCCATACCGGACACGACCGTCTCGACGGAGGACTAGGGACAAGACCGCGTCTACCCAAGACAGAGGCCTTCTCGGCTTTCCTTCCGATATGCATGAAAGGCGTATGACGGTGATTTCCATCACAAATCATGTCAACTTCATCAGCATAAAAATCATTAATATGCACTTATGAATAGGATCACATCCTCACATAAAATGACGCATGCACGTGTCGGGGTGGTGTTGTCACCGAGTCAAACAACACACACAAAAATTACACCAGGGTTCAGAATGCTTGCCTTCAGGTCATGGGAAAGCAGGGTGCATTCCAAAACATCTTGAAATCTTCAAAAATCACGTCGAAGGCGCATTTTGGAAATGCGTTTCCACTTATCCCATGTGGACGGGACGGGGTCACTGACAGTGGGTCCACGGGGGCCACTGGTCAGGTTTGACCAGTCCAATATATTTTTGGAAAGCTCCACTTGGAAAAAAGTTTCTTAACATCAAAAGAAAAGTACTGAAATCAGCAGAAATAAAATTTTTAAAACTCCTGACAAAATTTTAAATAACAAAAACCTGGTTAAAATTTTGGGGTGTTACATGAACTTGTCCACCATGACCAATAAGTATTTTTTCTTATGGCTTCCCCCTTTAAGGGGTCCGACCATATCCGTCCCCCAGACCACGAAGGGCCAAGTAATGGGGATTGTTTGGAGAGCGGTACGGGGCATATGGCTCTGATTGGCAAAGAGCTGGCAACTGACGTAGTGTTGCACAAGGTCCTGTGCATCTGCTCGGGCTGTCGTCCAATAAAAACCTGTACGGAAGGCCTTGCTGACAAGTGCCCGTGCCGCAGCGTGGTGCCCGCCGAGTCCGGTATGGATTTCAGCCAAAAGCTGTCGCCCTTCCTCTTCGGAGATGCATCTTTGGAGCACTCCGGTTGCACTTTTCTAATAGAGTTCTACCTCATGGACTTTGTAGGCCTTGGAACGCCGCACAAGACAACGTGCTTCGTTTTGGTCCTCGGGGAGCTCCTGCATATTTAGGTAGGCCAAGAAAGGCTCGGTCCACGAGGCGATTACAGCCATGATTTCATGGGCTAAAGGTGTTATTTCGGTGGCGGAGCCCCCGATTACAGTAGATGGTTCGAAATCTAGGGTTGTATTCAGATCCAGGGTTGTATTGCCGGACTCCCCTTCCCATACCATGGATGGCTTGAACAGCCTCTCCAGGAATATGTTAGGAGGGACAGGGTCGCGTTTAGCGCCGATGCGAGCAAGAATATCCGCCGCTTGATTGTTTTCTCGAGCCACATGGTGGAATTCGAGCCCCTCGAGCCGAGCTGACATTTTGAGAACGGCGTTGCGGTAGGCCGCCATTTTCGGATCCTTGGCATCAAAATCTCCGTTTATTCGTGATATTGTGAGGTTTGAGTCCCCGCGCACCTCCAGGCGTTGAATGCCCATAGAGACTGCCATCCGAAGACCATGCAACAAAGCCTCGTATTCGGCTGCATTGTTGGAGTCTATGCATAATATTTGGAGTACGTATTGGACCGTGTCTCCGGTGGGGGAGGTCAGGACTACACCTGCTCCCAATCCGGCCAACATTTTAGAGCCATCGAAGTGCATGATCCAATTAGAGTACGCGCCGTAGTCTTTAGGGAGTTCGACTTCTGTCCATTCGGCGACAAAGTCAGCCAATACTTGCGACTTAATGGCCCGCCATGGTTTGTATGTTATGTTGAACGGGAGGAGATCAATGGCCCATTTAGGAATCCGTCTCGTGGCATCACGGTTGTTTATTATGTCGTTGAGTGGTACTTCATAGGCCACCGTAATCGAACACTCCTGGAAGTAGTGTCATAGCTTCCGGGATGCCATGAAGACCGGTATGCTATCTTTTGATAGTGTGGGTATCGGGATTTGCATGGGGTGAGGACAGTGGACACGTAATATACCGGCTTTTGGAGCGGGAATTTGTATCTGTCTGCTTCTCGCTCGATGACGAGCACTGCGCTTACAACTTGATGTGTTGCATCTATGTACAACAACATAGGTTCGCCAATATTTGGCAGTGTTAGGATTGGACTACTGGCCAATAGGGTCTTCATTTCATCCAGTCCGTCCGCGGCTGCATCCGCCCACATGAAGTATTCGGTGCGTCGAAGACGGCGGTAGAGAGGTAGTGCCTTTTCTCCTAATCGGGAGATAAAGCGGCTTAAGGCAGTCACACATCCAGCTAGTTTCTGGATATGCTTGAGGTCTTTTGGGATAGCCAACTGTGATAGAGCTCGGATTTTTCCCGGATTTTCTTTGATTCCTCTATTGGAATGATGAAGCCGAGGAACTTCCCAGAGGGTATGCCAAAAACACACTTTTCTGGGTTTAGCTTGATGTCATATGTTCGGAGGTTGCCGAACGTAAGCCTCAAGTCATCTATTAAGGTTTCAACGTGTCTTGTTTCTATGACCACGTCATCCACATATGCCTCCACTATTTTGCCCATTTGCTTCTCCAGGCATGTTTGAATCATGCGTTGATAGGTTGCGCCGGCATTTTTAAGCCCGAAAGGCATAGTGTTGAAGCAGAAGGGACCATATGGCGTTATGAAGGCCGTTGCGGCTTGGTCAGACTCTGCCATCTTTATTTGATGGTATCCGGAGTATGCGTCGAGGAAACATAGTGAGTCGTGTCCTGCGGCGGCGTCGATGATTTGGTCGATGCGAGGGAGGGGGAAGGGATCCTTGGGGCAAGACTTGATGATGTCTTTGAAATCGACGCATAGGCGCCAGGATTTGTCCTTCTTTGGTACAATTACCAGATTTTCCAGCCAATACGGATGCTTGATATCTTTGATGAATCCTGCCTCAAGTAGCTTGGCTAGCTCTTCTCCCATGGCTTGTCGTTTAGGCTCTGAGAAGCGCCTAAGAGTCTGTTTGACGGGCTTGTATCCTTTTAGAATATTGAGGCTGTGTTCGGCCAGCCTGTGTGGGATGCCCGGCATGTCTGAAGGATGCCAGGTGAAAATGTTCCAATTCTCACGTAGGAAGTCTCGGAGTGCGGCGTCCATTGTGGGGCTCAACTGTGTCCCGATTGAAGCTGTCTTTGTGGGGTCCATTGGATGGACCTGGAATTTGACTATCTCGTCTGCGGGTTTAAATGAGGTGGACTTGGGTCGTTTGTCGAGTATCACGTCGTCCCTGTCCACAGTGGCACGCAGCGTTGTTAGTTCTTCGGCCGCTAGGGCTTTGGATAATGCTTCCAGGGCGAGTGCTGCAGTTTTATTTTCGGCGCGGAGTGCGACGTCCGGTTCACTAGCTAGAGTGATGATTCCATTGGGTTTGGGCATTTTAAGCTTCATGTACCCATAATGGGGTATAGCTTGAAAGCTCGTGAATGCGTCCCACCCTAAAAGGGCGTGGTATCCACTGCTGAAAGGAGCCACTTGGAATGTGATTTCTTCGGACCTGTAATTCTCCGGGGTGCCGAATACCACATCAAATGTGATTTTTCCCGCACACCGTGCCTCCCGACTAGGGATGATTCCCCTGAAGGTCGTGCCGCTTTGCTCAATGTGGCTTTTATCAATTTGCACCTTGTTGAGTGTTTCTTCATAGATCAAGTTTAATCCGCTTCCGCTGTCCATGAGTACTTTAGTGAGACCAAAGCTGTCCATGATTGGGCTAAGGACCAAAGCGGCGGGTGCCCAGACTATATGGAATTGAGGTTCGTCACTGGCACTAAAAGTTATAGCAGTTTCATTCCACGGATTTCTTTTTGCCACGTGGCAGATTTCAGCGAAGTTTCGATGAGCTCGCTTGTGCCTATTATTTGAGGCGGAAGTCTCGAAGACTGTCAGTACCGCATTGTTGTCTTCGGCGGGATTTTGCTCTACTTTATGGTCTACAAGAAGATCCTCTCCGCTTTTTGCTACCTGCCGGAGTATCCAACATGCTCTAAGGCTATGAGTTGGCGTAGTGTCCGGCGTGCTGTGAATTTTGCATGGCCTATTGAGCCATTCTTCCAATACGTCTCCACGCCCTGGGGTGGGCTTTCCTTTTTTGGGAATTGGATCGTCTAACTTACGAGAGTTTGCCCTTTTAGCTCGGAGGAAGGGTTTAATGAGAGCCGGATTATCCCAAAAGTCTGTTTGGGTTTTCCAAGCACTTTCCATCGCACAATACTTCTGTACTATGGCTGCTAAGTCGGCAAAGTGTACTATGTCACGACAACTTATAGCATTAAGGATCCCTTTACTCGTGCAATTTTTGCAAAAAAGTGAGATTGCGTCCTCCTCGCGACAGTCCTTGACCTTGTTTATCACAAGGAGGAATCTGGCCTAGTAGCGATGTACTGTCTCTTGGGGCTCTTGTCTGATATGGTGGGCGGGTATAGTTAAATCTGGATTCTGATCCGATCTAATGCCCAGGGGCAGAGGAGCTTCCGGGCTTGGCAGCTTGGGCTCCGCGGTGCTGCCCGATTTTTCCGGCCCGTTGCCCAATTCTAAGTTCGGGGTCTGGGTCATGTCCTCTCGCGAGCGGGTATCCGGCTTGGAGAGCCCGGTAATCCAGACATAGTTCGTCCTCAAAAAAGAGGGATAATCCACGTGCGGCTCTTCCATTACCGCTATCTCGTGGGTGACCGGTTGGGATTTAATATCCCTTTGGTCGGGTATAAGCCCAACCCGATCATAGTCTATAGCGACTCCCAAAGCAGCGATGCGATCCAAGAGCTCATTAAGGGAGGAGAGCTCCATTGGATCCATGTGTGCAGCGAATTCTGAGTTGACGTGAAGGCTGTTTTTGATGACCCAAGAGGTCATCGTCGGCGCGAAGCCGACCGAGCGGTCATGATGAAGCCGCCTAGCCGGAGAGTTTGGCCTACCGCCAGTGCTCCCCCAGAGGTGATGTTGTCCTTGACAACGAGACGGGCCATCGAGCCTTGCAGGGACGACACAGAGGAACTCTCAATGAAAGCACCAATGTCGGTGTCAAAACCGGCGGATCTCGGGTAGGGGGTCCCAATCTGTGCGTCTAAGGCTAATGGTAACAGGAGGCAAGGGACACAATGTTTTACCCAGGTTTGGGCCCTCTCGATGGAGGCAAAACCCTACTTCCTGCTTGATTGATCTTGATTATATGAGTATTACAAGAGTTGATCTACCATGAGATCATAGAGGCTAAACCCTAGAAGCTAGCCTATGATGATTATGATTGTCCCTATACGGATCAAACCCTCCAGTTTATATAGACACCGGAGGGGGCTAGGGTTTACACAGAGTCGGTTACAAAGAAGGAGATCTAATATCTGGATCACCAAGCTTGTCTTCCACGCAAAGGAGAGTCCCATCCGGACACAGGACGATGTCTTGAGTCTTGTATCTTCACGGTCCAACAGTCCGGCCAAAGTATATAGTCCGGCTGTCCGGATACCCCCTAATCCAGGACTCCCTCAGTCTTCATCAGGGGTTTGCAGCCTCTTGATCACAACGAACGAGATCAAGTTTAGACCGGCCCCGCCATCAACCAACATCTTCGTTACCTTGAGGTTGCGGATTGTTGGTGAGACCAACAACGGCAAGCACCCGACCGCAGTAGTGTGGTCAGGGTGGTCCTCGGTATCGAAGATGATAGGCGTGCTGGACCACCTCGGCGGCTTCTGTGCGTCAACCGACGGCTCTACCGCTGTGATCTCATGCGCCTACTGCTTGAGCTGGCGGTGGGAGGTATGCAGCTAGGCCCCACCATCGACACACATGGCTTCTGTGGCTTTCTGAACCTCGTGGTCGCCGGACTCATCGTCCTCGCCGTGATCATCGTCTTCCTGCTTCTTGTTGCGGCCCTGGGCGGGCCTCTCCTGCTGATTGTCCTTGCCGCGGCGGCCCCCTTGGCTACCATGTTTCTTGCCGGATCCTTCGGCACCTTCTTTGCCTTTCTCCTTGTCCAGCCGTTTGGCTTTCTGCTTCTCAGCGAGCAGCTCTACTTGCCGGCTGTTCTGGAGATCGTGGCCTTTGGTGCGATGGATCTTGCAATACTGCTTGTCAGAGCCTCCTGGCTTTTCGGCAGCCACCAAGGCCCGGTAACCGGTACACCCAGCAACCTCCTTGCCGGGGTCACTCGCCTTGTGTTTTTTGGTGGCGCCGATATCCTCGGATCCCTCGACGGCAAGCACGATCTTTCTCCTGCGCTTCCTGTTACGGCGCCGGCCCTTCTTCACTGGGGTGGCGGTATCATCCGTGGAGTCGGCTTCCGCACAGGCGTCTTCACCGGGGTGACAGTATCATCCGTGGAGTCGGTTTCTGCGCCGGCGTCTTCGCCGGGGTACTTCCTTCCCTCTTCAGCGCGAGCGCACTGATCGGCCAGAACATAAAGTTTGGCCACATCTCTGACCTTGTTCATCTCCAGCTCTTCACGTATCTTATGATTGCGCACATTCTGATGGAATGCACTGATCACGGAGGCAGGATGAACGTCAGGGATGTTACTACAGTCGGTTGAACCTCTGGATGTACTTCCTTCTAGGGGATGATATGCAGATCACTCGCCTGGCCATGAGCTTCGTGGCCTCCGGTAAAGGCGCCAACAAACTCATGATATAGATCCGCCCAAGAAGAAATGGAGTCTACCGGGAAGTGCATCAACCATGACATAACATTGGGCTTGAGTGCCAACGGAAAGTAATTAGCAAGCACCTTGTCGTCGCGGGCCCCAGCAGCTTGCATCACGATGGTGTAGATGCTTAGGAACTCCGACGGATGAGTCTTGCTGTTGTACTTTTCGCCAACGTCGGGCTTGAACGTGCGGTGGGAGGGCCACTAGAACTGCCGCAGATCATGGGTGAAGGCCGGACAACCTAGCCCGTAAGGTAGGCCACCGTAGCCTCCCGGTGCTGGGTGGTCCGTAGTGGGCCCTGCCCGCTTGTCCGACTGGTGGCGCGTGTCACACCGGCGCTCGATGGTGGTTCGAGCGTCTTAATGAACTCGCTCCCGAAGAACTTGGCGTTGGTCGCGGTGGGTTTGCGGGTGGGACGATGCTATGGAGATATCATCACGAGCGTCATCGCGACGGACTGACACCTGCGGTGGTCGGGATGGAGGAGGGGAGTGCATCGTGGCCGCATCGCCTCCGGCCCGGCCTCCGCTGGCATACGGTGGCCCGACGGGGCGACGGCCTACAGGACCCGCCGGCCGCAACTCATCGTTGTTGGCGATGCCGGCGAGGCTCCGGACGGTGGCCCTCCATTTGTCGAGCTTCTCCACGGCAAGAGGAAAATCGAGGAGCACCTGCGCGCGTGCTAGGGCTTCTGCTGGCGTGGGTGGTGGCGAAAGTTGTGTGGACCGCGATGCACCTCAATTTCTAACCGCTTTAGAAGGAGCCGCGTCACGGCCCTGCAGTCGTTCGCCATCCCCGTCAGCACCTCGGCGCGCATGCTGGCCTTCCTCATCATGTGAAGGGCGCATGGGACTCTTCCCAGGACGGCGCCCAGGGTCACCAGCAGGGGCGGCGCTGCTCGTCATGCACAACCTGAGAAGAGTGTGTCGTGGGCGCCAGTGTTGGTGACTTGGAGACCTCCGCGCCGCCGTCTGGCGGGATCACGGTGCCCCTGGAGGGCCACGCGCCGTCTACGGGGGGCCCGACTCCGTCTCTGGAGCCCGTGAGTGATGGCTCGTCGCCTGGTGCATGAAGACGCCGCTCGCCAGGTCTGGACCACCGCGGTGATGTGGATGTTCGCGGGCCGCGCCACGGGTTCTCTCCGCGACTGGCCCGCTACTGGTCCGCATCGGTACTGGCAATCCAGTCCCGGATGAACCGATCACCGTGGTCGTCTTCTTCTTAGGAGCCATGGCGATGAAGAATAGCTAGGTCAACTGCTAGACCAGATTCTCACAATTGCGCGCCCCCTACCTTGCGCGCCAAAGATGTCTGTGGGAAACGACACCTATTGGATCACAAGAATCCCTACTATGGTTGTGGGGGTGGGGTTGTGAGAAGAGCAGGATTGGTAGTTTACACGAGGATCGTTTACCCAGGTTCGGGCCGCGAGGATGCATAAAACCCTAGTCCTGCTTGGTGGATGTATTGAGTGTTCTTGAGCTCACGAACTAGCTACGGGTGCTGCGTGGTTTGAAAGAGCCGAATCACTCTTCTGTATGCCATGGGAGGTGACACACAGGAGGTGGAAAAGAGCCTATAGTGTTGCAAGCTTATCGCCCTTATTACAGGACAAGATGCATTTAATGCATGGCTTAGGTGTCCCTAACTTTATCGGGGACGGGAGGGAGGCTCGTCCCGTCTGTCGCCGCTCCTCGTTGCTTCGACATGCGCCCTGGCCAGCGATGCATGCAGTGCCTAGCAAGCACCTAAGGTGGCCCGGTGGTGGAGCCCCCTCGAAGATCTGCATGCCGCCACCCAGGTGCGTGCTGAGTTGGCTTGGAAGCTACATGTTGCCACGCAGGTGCCTGCCCAGCTGGTTGGGCTGGTAGCTGCATGCGAACGGCGGCGGGGTGTTGGTTGGTGCGGGCCTCGCAGTGGCCCTGCTATCGCCTCTTACAAGGATCTTGTCGGGTGGTTCGGCAAGGGTCTTGCCAGGTGGCCTGGCAAGGGTCTTGCCGTGTCATGCTGGCATCGCCGGCAAGGATCTTGCTGGGGGTCTTGTGGATTTATTCGGTAAGGGTCTTCGGTGTGGATTGTTGCCTCTCAACCACCATCTGATCTTGAGCATTCTATGTCTTCACAAAGATCTGCATGCCACCACGGAGGTGCCTCCCGACCCCTGGTCCAACGTGGTTGTTGACATTGGAGGCCATGGGTTCAAGGGTGGCTCACTTTGCCGGTGTGGGCGAGCTGCCCCGGCAAGGCTGAGGTTGCCCCCGGCAAGGGTCTTGCCGAGGAAACCTACTTCGTCCATCTGCACTTTGTGGCCTTGGTCCTTGATGTTGCCTTGTTTGTCTCAAGCCTTCGGCTTCTCTCCGGCTTCCCTCCTTTGCCCTCTTATGTGTGGCCATAGGGTGTGGCTCTGACTGCCCGTGCACAAGTAAAGGGGTCAAAAGGAGAGCCCCTACTTTTGTACACTGACACCTTCAATAAGCTATTTTCTAGCTCAAGTGTAACTTGGCTAAGAGAATCATTACTGGAATCAAGAGAACTACTAGAAGCAACAACATTGGATTTAACACGATAATTCTTACTACTAGAAGAAGAATCTTTCTTACTCTTGTGCTAGATTTAACTTGTGGCATGTAAGTAGACAAGAGTAAATGTTTGGCAATGTAAGAAGAACTTTTCTTGTGAAGATCATCATTGATGGCTTTTAAGAACTCATGTTCTTGCTCTAGATTGAGCTTCTCGAAGCGTAGCTTCTCATGAGTTTTCAAAAGTTCTCGATGATCTTCTAAAGTAGTTTCATGAGCTAACTTAGGAGTGTTTAGTTTTTTAGTTAGACGCTCAATCTCCTTCTTATCATTGTCATTTGTTTCATCTTGATTAGAATGATTAATAGCATTTTTATCCTAGTATTCATCACTAGAGTTGTCAACAAGTAAATCATCATCACCTAGAAAATCATCTTCATCACTATTAAAATCAACATACTTGTGTGATACCTTGGGTCCTTTAGCCATGAAGCATTTTCCAATTCCTTCATTTGGTGACTCAAATATGTCATAGGAGTTGGTTGACACAAGTGCTAGATGGACAACACCTTCATCTTGAGTATATTCGGAGTTGGAGTGATAACTTCTCTTGGAGTGGTGGTCGGAGTCAGAGTCGGATACCCATTCACCAACATGAGCTTGATGTCTTTGTTTTGTGTAGCTCCTTGATGACTTGTCCTTCTTTTTTGAATCCTTGTTTCTTCGAGAGATTCTTCATTCATAGAGATCATCTCTACTCTTTCTCTCTCTTGGAGGTGATTCTTCCCATTTTCTTCTCCTTTTAGGTGAGTCTTCTCTTCTTTTGCATGGAGCCGTACACTCATTGTAGTAGTGTCCGGGTCTTCCACAATTGTAGCAATTTTTCTAATGACTAGAAAATCTTTTGTCATTGTAGGACCTTGACTTGGAACTTCTTTCCTTGCTTCTACTCTTGTAGAATTTGTTGAAGTTCTTCATCATTAAGCTCAATTCTTCATTAAAGGATTGTTTCTCACTTGATGATGTAGGAGCATCACATGAGGCTTTTTAAGCACCACTAGACTTATTGTGAAGCTCTTATTTATCCTTGAGTGACATCTCATGAGCAACAATTCTTCCAATGACTTCGGTTGGCTTGAGATCTTTGTAATTTGGCATCATTTGGATCAAAGTGCACACGGTATCATATTTTCCATCTAAGGCTCTTAGGATCTTGTTGATGATGAATTTGTCGGTCATCTCTGCACTTCCTAAGCTCTCCTCGAGCTGCGATCAGATCAATCGTGATCTGGTCGAACAATGCCTCTAGTGCACTTACATAGCGCACTAGGTGCAACAATGCGGGATCCGTCTCGTGATCTCCGTTGGCAACTTGGGGTGGTCTACCATACCCTTCACGCCTGGGGTAGTAGTAGAATGAGCGACAGTTAACTCTGGGCGACAACTGCCAGAGTTGAACTATAACCTCTCGAGCAGCTAGCTGGATGGCTTGTGGCTCGAAGGAAGTTGTTCTTCCAGTGAACCTGTAGGGGCGTTCTGGTGACGGACCCCTGCCGTAGATGTGCACAGTGGCCCAAAATTGGCGGTCCTCACCGCTCATGGATCCTTGGTACAAAACATATTCTGGGGGCTCTTCTAACGCATAGGCACGACGAGTGAGGTTTGCGGGAATGGTCACGAAACCTCCAAGATTGGTTGCTGTGGTCTCATTGTGCACTATGGGACCAGGCATTGTGGCTGTCACATCCCTAGCTGCTGGTAGTGCTCTAGGCTAGCTTCATGTTTGCATCATGTTTAAATTTTTCCTAAAATTGAAATGGGGATGTTCAAACCCTAGCATTAAATCAACTCAACTAGGGTGAATTAAAATCTTTTCAATAAACCCAAAAGGTTCCTAAGAAAAGTTCATGATTTCTGGTTAAGGTGGAAACCTCTGCCAAAAATGATGATTATATTCCTAGGTCATTTTTGGATTTTTGAATTAAATCATATTGTATTTGACTTTGGGCATTTAAATACTATAAATAATTTAAATGCTCAAATAAATGTTGGAAATTGATAAGGGTCACTGAAATAATTCAGAAAGTACCCATAATTATTTCCAGGATTTTATAAAATGATTTGATATTTTAAAACAAATCCTAAAACAAATTGCAGAAATAGAAAAATATAAAACAGAATAGAAATAAAAGAGAGGAGAGAAACATTACCTGCAGCCCAC
>NC_041385.1:290570234-290575141 GCF_002162155.2 Triticum dicoccoides
GAGTCCTGCTAGCCCAGTGCTACAGCCTGGATTCACTCGCTGATGACCGACACGTTCGATGCTGGGTCATGGATGCCTGTCCCTGTAAGTCTGTGCCACTTTGGGTTTACGACTAGCCATGTCAGCCCGGGCTCCTTATCATATGGATGCTAGCGACACTGTCATATACGTGTGCCAAAAGGCGCAAACGGTCCCGGGCAAAGGTAAGGCGACACCCGTGGGAATACCGTGCGTGAGGCCGCAAAGTGATATGAGGTGTTACATGCTAGATCGATGTGGCATTGAGTCGGGGTCCTGACAGCGTTGGTATCAGAGCTTGACTGCCTGTAGGATTACCAAGCCAAACTGGTCAAAGTTGAGTCTAGAAATTCTTTAGTTATATAAGGGAATTGATTGTGGGATGGAACGTAAGGCTCTTTTTACTCCTTATACCTCATGCCCTTCTGATCTGAGTCATCTTATCTTTCCTGCGGGGATTAAGAACTAGGCTATCTCTTCTTTCTATTAGGATCACGTGTTACTAATCAGTAGACTTATAAGATTGTTGGATTTAAGTCTCAGTTCAGTTCCTACTACTTCCGTATGTTAATTGTTGATCTCGGAACCTTGATATTGTGCTTCTGAGTGGTTATGCCACCATTTTTGTGATTGTCTCAAATCTTTTTGAGCAATTATAGCCGTTATGCTGTCCGAGTCATCCCAGGTTTCTAAATAGTCCGATGCATTTGCAAATCCCTTCCTTCTGTTTCCGATGTTCCCATGGGCCAGATTAACCACACTAATCGGTGTGTTGAGGTAATTATTGCCTTGACATATATGTTGGAATTATTATTATGACCCTAAGTGCTTAGGGGATCATCTAGTGGTCTAGCCATGATTTGTGTCCCAGTGTGAAGATTCTGGCCATCAGTCTCGAAAGCATCCCGTGATGCTACTTAGTAGTAGGTATTCTACTCCTGGGTTCTGAACCCGAGATTCACTCTACCTACTTCATGTGGATAATAATTGCTAGTGCCTTTAGGATATTAGTAACCTTTGCGATAGTTCTTGAAGTCCGTGGTATCTTCTTCTTCCAAATACCATGAACTACTTATGGCAGATGTTTATTGGATCAAAAAAAAAATCACAATTAGAGTACTCTTGAGGAGTTCTCCATTCATAAATCGTGACTCTGCCAGTTCTACCTTTCTGCATGGGTTATCCGGAAGAAATATGTTGAACTTGGTTCGACATACTAATCTATGCATCCACAACTCAGAAAGTTATATGTTCCTTTGAGTTGTTCTCTTTAGTTGCATTCTGACCCTCGTCTATCAATTGATAGTCAAGAGTATGCGTGCGTTCGTTCATCGATGCCTATGACTCTTGTGGTCTGTCAAGCCATTCTATTCCGGAATGACTAGGAGAAACAAACTCCAGTACCTCTTCCATATCTAGGATTGGGTCAAAGTAGTTGTATTCCGCAGATCAAATGCCAATCCAGCTTTTGGTCCTGCTCTACCTTGGAGTATTACATATTTTATATCGAGATTGTTATAGGAATTGCACACCATCCCATGAACTCTTGGTACAGTGACACTTCTTGCCATCACTGTTCATTCCTCGGCCCTCGTGTTGATGCAACCGGAATACCGACAAATGAATTGTGATGTGTGAAATCAATACTGCTAGCAACTCTGTTGCTTGGTAGTTAAAGGATAATAATTTCATTCTTAGTATGTTGGTTTTCGAATCATCCTTCTAAGACTGATCGTGCTACCTAGTCCTTATTTCGGTGCACCCTTCGATTGATGAGTTAGGATCTTGTCAAGTCCTCACTCATTTGATCATATCGTCTTGCCCTCAAAAGCAAGATTGTTCTCGAGCTTAGTAACATACCGGTGGTTCGTGACTTTCCAAATATCTTCTTGGAGGTGTTACCGGGTTGTCACCTGACCGCTATGTCGAGTTCGTGATCAAGTTGGTTTCTTATGAACCACCTTCTTTCCAAGAATCGGTGTTAGATATCCCTGAGCTAGTTGGTTAAGCTAGACAACAACTTGGAGAGTTGGAAGATAAAAGCTTGCCTGACTTAGTTCGTTCCAAAGGGATATTCTTGTGTAGTGTGTGTTGAAGAAAGATGATATCTTCATCGATTGGTCCTTATGATCAGTTGCTGGACCTATTGTCTTATCAATCCTTTGATTTGAGTGTGGGCTATCGTCAAATCAAATCAGTACCAACGATGCTCGTAATGTTGTCTTATTCGTGATTGATCCCTCGAGCATACACCATTATATCTTTTGGGTCTGACCAATGCTATCACTTGTTCACTTAACTATGGAATTCCTTTTAAAAGGAAACCTAGATGAATTGTTGTTGAGCCCATTGACAACATCCTTGTCTTCTCCATAATTTTGCTGAACATTAAGCTAGTGTTGGAAACTTTTGAAAGCATTTGTTCATGCTAGCAAATGAAGCATATGTTTGGATGAAGGTAGTGACTTCCTTTAATTCATGTGCATCTGATGCAAGTTGCCGCCGTGGATTCGAGAAAGTCAATGTTGCTTTCTTTGGAATCATTCCAAATCAGTCATGCACACGTGCGAAGAATGCTGTGGTTTGAAGACTTGCAACCTTCAATCTATATGTATCCCTAGCACACCAAGCCACTGATTGATTTGTTCAAGGAGAAGGAGTTCCTTCATAAGAGCTAATCCGGACTTATGTAAGGACTTCGATACCCTCGTTGATGGTTCCCCCTCCTGAACTCGGTAGTGTTTTATTATAAGACTACCACGTGGTCATGCTTGTCTGGGACAACGTGTTCACATGTTTGTAGCAGAACCAGCTCATGTTTTGGAGCTTGCTATCGTAGTTCATCTCCCGAGAATCCCGCAACGTCATCTCGTCGATTTGTGTTGCAAACTTTCATTTTTCTTCCTAAGACTCGATGAGCCTGGAATATCCTAACACCAACCAGAGCTGAATCTCAGGCAGATATGATGGTTGGAACATTTCCCTAAGAACTAAAATATTGGTCTCTCGATAACCGGTAAGGTGGATGTCGTGGCCAACACACCCATCCGGTAGACCTATTATTATAGTATCTTGTTTGAGGAAGTTGGCCACCCCCCCCATAGGGATTTCGTAGGATTTACTCCCTAGTTGCCCCTATGGATTTTCGTGTTCCCGAAGTCCGACCTTTTACTTGATGTTTTAGATATCAAACCATATCTATGAATGGGTTATACTAGCACATCAAGGAGAACATTAGAAGCGGAGTGCTAAATGTCTCTCGGTCGATCATCCAGATTTTTATTTCCTTGGCCTCGCTAAGGTGAAATCTGAGAAGGTGTTATCTTCCTTTGCATCTGCATCGTCCATCGATGTTCATCATGGTGGTATGTTGTGTTGCCAGGATCCTTGACACGGATGTTGGTAAAACCTTGATGAATATGGAAATGCTCAAGTTCTTGAGAGCACGCACAAGCGCTAGGTGTTATCATCAGCACTAACTGGGTTTGCTCTCAGTTTCCTCGGCAATGCTATGATCTTTTCAAACAGTGAATTCACTCCCTATTGTTGGGTTCTTCCCCAGTTACCAGAATCATTCCCATCATTTGCATTTTGTTCCCAGCTTGCACCGCCAATGTGCCATTCTACCATGGGTCTCTTCCATTTCCGGTGATAAGCAAAAATCATCCATTACGTTGTCTTCAACAAGGTAATCCACATCATCCAAGTCCAAGTATGCCATTCTACCGACCCCGCCAATCGATTGCTGTGATTTGCCTTAGGCTGATATAGAGGGTCTTAACGATCTCTATATCAAAGGTAATTCTTTTTGCCACTTAAGATAATAATCTACGAATCACCCCCCTCCAGGATGTTTCGTTGTGGTATCATGGCAACTCAACTCCTCGCTACGTTGACAACCGTTCACCACCTTCTTAGGTGTGGAATCGTTGTCTACCTAGTGAACCTTCGTCATCCGTTTCTTTCCACCCCTCTTGATGTGTATCTCGTGTCTCAACCCGAGAGATGGCTCTATGTCTCATTCCGTGAGTTGTTCGGTCTTCTAGAAGATCGATCCTGCTAGAGTTTCCCTTTCCTCTCATTGTCATGTCAATTGGAGTTCTCAGAACAAGACGACAAGACAAAGATGGTGATCGAAACAACGTTCATTTGGAGTGCAACCTGGATCGTGAAGATTATACTAGTTTGCGTTCCCCTTTTCACCCTACCCTACGCTTGAATCTCGAGACGAGATTCTTGTTTAGTGGGGGTGAGTTGTCACATCCCTAGCTGCTGGTAGTGCGCTAGGCTAGCTTCATGTTTGCATCATGTTTAATTTTTTCCTAAAATTGAAATGGGGATGTTCAAACCCTAGAATTAAATCAACTCAACTAGGGTGAATTAAAATCTTTTCAATAAACCCAAAAGGTTCCTAAGAAAAGTTCATGATTTCTGGTTAAGGTGGAAACCTCTGCCAAAAATGATGATTATATTCCTAGGTCATTTTTGGATTTTTGAATTAAATCATATTGTATTTGACTTTGGGCATTTAAATACTATAAATAATTTAAATGATCAAATAAATGTTGGAAATTGATAAGGGTCACTGAAATAATTCAGAAAGTACCCATAATTATTTCCAGGATTTTATAAAATGATTTGATATTTTAAACCAAATCCTAAAACAAATTGCAGAAATAGAAAAATATAAAACAGAATAGAAATAAAAGAGAGGAGAGAAACATTACCTGCAGCCCACCTGGGCCACTTACCTGCTTACCAGAGCCGGCCCAGTTCCCCCAGCCGGCCCAGCCCACCTCCTCCTCCTTTGTCCTCTTCCTCCTCTGCCAGGAGGACGAGCAGAGGCGAGGCGTGGCGCTCGCCGACGCTGCCCCGGCCACCTCCTGCTT
>NC_041385.1:290578642-290580154 GCF_002162155.2 Triticum dicoccoides
GAGCCATGGTAGCTTGCTACTGCTCCGGAACACTTAGGCTGGCCGGCATGTGTCCTTCTTCGTTCCTGTGTCTGTCCCTTCGGGGAAATGTCACGCGATGAATACCAGAGTCCTGTTAGCCCGCTACAGCCCGGTTCACCAGAGTCCTGCTAGCCCAGTGCTACAGCCTGGATTCACTCGCTGATGACCGACACGTTCGATGCTGGGTCATGGATGCCTGTCCCTGTAAGTCTGTGCCACTTTGGGTTTACGACTAGCCATGTCAGCCCGGGCTCCTTATCATATGGATGCTAGCGACACTGTCATATACGTGTGCCAAAAGGCGCAAACGGTCCCGGGCAAAGGTAAGGCGACACCCGTGGGAATACCGTGCGTGAGGCCGCAAAGTGATATGAGGTGTTACATGCTAGATCGATGTGGCATTGAGTCGGGGTCCTGACAGTGGCTAGGTTGGGGAAGAGGCTGTGATGTGCTGGGTTGAGGCTAGCGTGCCCTTTTTATAGAAAAGGGGATGGAGTCTTCCTTCGCACGCTTGCGAATGAGACATTTTAGCCATCGGTCTCTAGCGTGTGATCGACAGGCTAGGCTGATAGGTTAGGCACCAACTGCCAAAAGTGTCGGGATCACTGTGTGGCTATCTTGCATAGGGAGCTTGGCTGGGGTTTTGGTTAGGATCTGGTGGGTTGGTTTGCCTAAGTTTATCGACCTGGCTAAGATAGGATTAGCCAATGGTCAGCCTGGCTCTGGTACCAAGTCTGTGGGGACCGATTCTCCGGGTATTAATTTCCAGAAAATGGCCCTTGTGCTCACCAGCCCCAGGATAACTGTTAGCTGATGAGGCACCAACTTGATACAGAAATTCCAAGCAAAATACAAAATATGTAGTACAGGACCATTCTGGCCTGTGAGTACAACAAATGGTTTCTAATGGTTGATGGCGGAAGTGGTTTGTGGATCATCAGTGTCTTTGGGACTCCAATTTCCACAGGAACAGCTGACCAGGTTAACTCCTATCTTCGCGAGGCTGCTATCACCGTTGCTTAGGTTCCGGGACTGTCGGCACGGTCGCTCCTCTCCGGGCAAGAAAATCTGGCAAAGACAATAGCCAGGGACAAGCCAATGAGTACTTTGAATGTACTCGCAAACATTATGAACATAGGTATAATATAACAATGATGTGCTGAAAATATTTTATGCTCATGACGTCAGTTGCAAAAGATAAATAAAACTCTGATGCGTACAAGCATGTTAATTATGAATATGCAATAACATAGCAATATTAAATTTATGAAATAAATAACAAACATGCCACAGTCGGGCGTCTTAGCGACACCACATAAAGGGCTTTAAAAGAAATGCCACAGTCGGGCGTCTGAGCGACACCACATAAAGGGCTTTAAAAGAAATGCCACAGTCGGGCGTGTGAGCGACACCACATAAAGGGCTTTAAAAGAAATGCCATAGTCGGGCGTCTTAGAGACACCACATAAAGGGCTTTGAAAGAAATGCCAC
>NC_041385.1:290580321-290597811 GCF_002162155.2 Triticum dicoccoides
CACCACATAAAGGGCTTTAAAAGAAATGCCACAGTCGGGCGTCTGAGCGACACCACATAAAGGGCTTTAAAAGAAATGCCACAGTCGAGCGTCTGAGCGACACCACATAAAGGGCTTTAAAAGAAATGCCACAGTCGGGAGTCTGAGCGACACCACATAAAGGGCTTTAAAAGAAATGCCACAGTCGGGCGTCTGAGCGACACGACATAAAGGGCTTTAGAAGAAAACACAGTGAATATCCAGGAGGTAGAACCATCCCAGGGATATTCAATAATACCAATAATATCACGGGTTAGTCCACAACAAAATAATAATCATAAATATCACAAGTCACAAGTTGTGTTTCCAGTTCTGGTTTAACAGTTTCACCTCCGAAGACCGACACTAACACCGACACTTGACCCATCCCAGACTTTAGTCCTTAACCATGTACACGGCTATTCGAATAGGTTTAATCTCTGCAGAGGGTGTACTCTTTACCCACGAGTGACGGATTCCTTTAGTCCATCAAGACTAATTCCGTCCACGGCCTTTTAGTTGCAAACACACCTAACTTGCACACACCAGCTTAACTCACATGTGTCTGGAATCACCCACGACACCTCTCAAGCAAAACTCTAAGTGGGGAGGCTACAACCTCGACGTAAGATGGGATCACAAAATTTATACCGCGCGCAAACTGGGGAAGCTACCCCCTTCGGCTACAACCGAAACACCCATGCTCCCGGACCCGGTGGCATGACTACCGGATGCCTCCACTATCTTCCACCATGGCCTCTCTGTACGCTGTGTGCTAGGAAAGGGGTTGACAACTTACTGAACCGTACCCTACTTATAGTAGAGACGAGTGGCAGTACGAAGCAAGTATGGGGGTTACTAGCACAAGACTCGATCTATGGTCGACTCGGGAGGTTCAAATATTTCCTTCATGGTTAGCATAACAATACATATACTTCAACCAACAGATAGAAACACCACGCGACATACCCCATCATGCCATACCGGACACAACCGTCTCGACGGAGGACTAGGGACAAGACCGCGTCTACCCAAGACAGAGGCCTTCCCGGCTTTCCTTCTGATATGCATGAAAGGCGTATGACGGTGATTTCCATCACAAATCATGTCAACTTCATCAGCATAAAAATCATTAATATGCACTTATGAATAGGATCACATCCTCACATAAAATGACGGATGCACGTGTCGGGGTGGTGTTGTCACCGAGTCAAACAACACACACAAAAATTACACCAGGGTTCAGAATGCTTGCCTTCAGGTCATGGGAAAGCAGGGTGCATTCCAAAACATCTTGAAATCTTCAAAAATCACGTCGAAGGCGCATTTTGGAAATGTGTTTCCACTTATCCCATGTGGACTGGACGGGGTCACTGACAGTGGGTCCAGGGGGGCCACTGGTCAGGTTTGACCAGTCCAATATATTTTTGGAAAGCTCCACTTGGAAAAAAATTCCTTAACATCAAAAGAAAAGTACTGAAATCAGCAGAAATAAAATTTTTAAAACTCCTGACAAAATTTTAAATAACAAAAACCTGGTAAAAATTCTGGGGTGTTACATGAACTTGTCCACCATGACCAATAAGTATTTTTTCTTATGGATTCCCCCTTTAAGGGGTCCGACCATATCCGTCCCCCAGACCACGAAGGGCCAAGTAATGGGGATTGTTTGGAGAGCGGTAGGGGGCATATGGCTCTGATTGGCAAAGAGCTGGCAACTGACGTAGTGTTGGACAAGGTCCTGTGCATCTGCTCGGGCTGTCGTCCAATAAAGACTTGTACGGAATGCCTTGCTGACAAGTGCCTGTGCCGCAGCGTGGTGCCCGCCGAGTCCGGTATGGATTTCAGCCAAAAGTTGTCGCCCTTCCTCTTCGGAGATGCATCTTTGGAGCACTCCGGTTGCACTTTTCTTATGGAGTTCTCCCTCATGGACTTTGTAGGCCTTGGAACGCCGCACAATACAACATGCTTCGCTTTGGTCCTTGGGGAGCTCCTGCATATTTAGGTAGGCTAAGAAAGGCTCGGTCCACGAGGCGATTACAGCCATGATTTCATGGGCTGAAGGTGTTATTTTGGTGGCGGAGCCCCCGATTACATTAGATGGTTCGGAATCTAGGGTTGTATTCAGATCCAGGGTTGTGTTGCCGGACTCCCCTTCCCATACCACGGATGGCTTGAACAGCCTCTCTAGGAATATGTTAGGTGGGACAGGGTCGCGTTTAGCGCCTATGCGGGCAAGAATATCCGCCGCTTGATTGTTTTCTCGAGCCACATGGTGGAATTCGAGCCCCTCGAACCGAGCTGACATTTTGAGGACGGTGTTGCGGTAGGCCGCCATTTTCGGATCCTTGGCATCAAAATCTCCGTTTATTCGTGATATTGTGAGGTTTGAGTCCCCACGCACCTCCAGGCGTTGAATGCCCATAGGGACTTCCATCCGAAGACCATGCAACAGAGCCTCGTATTCGGCTGCATTGTTGGAGTCTGTGCGTAATATTTGGAGTACGTATTGGACCGTGTCTCCGGTGGGGGAGGTCAGGACTACACCTGCTCCCAATCCGGCCAACATTTTAGAGCCATCGAAGTGCATGATCCAATTAGAGTACGCGCCGTAGTCTTTAGGGAGTTCGACTTCTGTCCATTCGGCGACAAAGTCAGCCAATACTTGCGACTTAATGGCCCGCCGTGGTTTGTATGTTATGTTGAACGGGAGGAGCTCGATGGCCCATTTAGCAATCCATCTCGTGGTGTCACGGTTGTTTATTTTGTCGTTGAGTGGTACTTCAGAGGCCACCGTAATCGAACACTCCTGGAAGTAGTGTTGTAGCTTCCGGGATGCCATGAATACCGCGTATGCTATCTTTTGATAGTGTGGGTATCGGGATTTGCATGGGGTGAGGACAGTGGACACGTAATATACCGGCTTTTGGAGCGGGAATTTGTATCTGTCTGCTTCTCGCTCGATGACGAGCACTGCGCTTACAACTTGATGTGTTGCAGCTATGTACAACAACATAGGTTCACCAATATTTGGCAGTGTCAGGATTGGATTACTGGCCAATAGGGTCTTTATTTCATCCAGTCCGTCCGCGGCTGCATCCGTCCACATGAAGTGTTCGGTGCGTCCAAGAAGTCGGTAGAGAGGTGGTGCCTTTTCTCCTAATCGGGAGATAAAGCGGCTTAAGGCAGCCACGCATCCAGCTAGTTTCTGGATATGCTTGAGGTCTGTTGGGATAGCCAACTGTGATAGAGCTTGGATTTTTGCCGGATTTGCTTCGATTCCTCTATTGGAACGATGAAGCCGAGGAACTTCCCAGAGGGTATGCCAAATACACACTTTTTTGGGTTTAGCTTGATGTCATATGTTCGGAGGTTGCCGAACGTAGGCCTCAAGTCATCTATTAAGGTTTCGACGTGTCTTGTTTTTATGACCACATCATCCACATATGCCTCCACTATTTTGCCCATTTGCTTCTCCAGGCATGTTTGAATCATGTGTTGATAGGTTGCGCCGGCATTTTTAAGCCCGAAAGGCATAGTGTTGAAGCAGAAGGGACCATATGGCGTTATGAAGGCCGTTGCAGCTTGGTCAGACTCTGCCATCTTTATTTGATGGTATCTGGAGTATGCGTCGAGGAAACATAGTGAGTCGTGTCCTGCGGTGGCGTCGATGATTTGGTCGACTCGAGGGAGGGGGAAGGGATCCTTGGGGCAAGACTTGATGATGTCTTTGAAATCGACGCATAGGCGCCAGGATTTGTCCTTCTTTGGTACAATTACCAGATTTTCCAGCCAATCCGGATGCTTGATATCTCTGATGAATCCTGCCTCAAGTAGCTTGGCTAGCTCTTCTCCCATGGCTTGTCGTTTAGGCTCTGAGAAGCGCCTAAGAGTCTGTTTGACGGGCTTGTATCCTTTCAGAATATTGAGGCTATGTTCGGCCAGCCTGCGTGGGATGCCCGGCATGACTGAAGGATGCCAGGTGAAAATGTCCCAATTCTCGCGTAGGAAGTCTCGTAGTGCGGCGTCCATTGTGGGGCTCAACTGTGTCCCGGTTGAAGCTGTCTTTGTGGGGTCCATTGGATGGACCTGGAATTTGACTATCTCGTCTGTGGGTTTAAATGAGGTGGACTTGGGTCGTTTGTCCAGTATCACGTCGTCCCTGTCCACAGTGGCACGCAGCGTTGTTAGTTCTTCGGCCGCTAGGGCTTTGGATAATGCTTCCAGGGCTAGTGCTGCAGTTTTATTTTCGGCGCGGAGTGCGACGTTCGGATCACTAGCTAGAGTGATGATTCCATTGGGTCCGGGCATTTTAAGCTTCATGTACCCATAATGGGGTATAGCGTGAAAGCTCGTGAATGCGTCCCGCCCTAAAAGGGCGTGGTATCCGCTGCTGAAAGGAACCACTTGGAATGTGATTTCTTCGGACCTGTAATTCTCCTGGGTGCCGAATACCACATCAAATTTGATTTTTCCCGCACACCGTGCCTCCCGACTAGGGATGATTCCCCTGAAGGTCGTGCCGCTTTGCTCAATGTGGCTTTTATCAATTTGCATCTTGTTGAGTGTTTCTTCATAGATCAAGTTTAATCCGCTTCCGCTGTCCATGAGTACTTTAGTGAGCCGAAAGCTGTCCATGATTGGGCTAAGGTCCAAAGCGGCGGGTTCGTAGACTATATTGAATTGAGGTTCGTCACTGGCACTAAAAGTTATAGCAGTTTCATTCCACGGATTTGTTTTTGTCACGTGGCAGATTTCAGCGAAGTTTCGATGAGCTTGCTTGCGCCTATTATTTGAAGCGGAAGTCTCAAACACTGTCAGTACCGCATTGTTGTCTTTGGCGGGATGCTGCTCTGCTTTATGGTCTACAAGAAGATCCTCGCCGCTTTTTGCTACCTGCCGGAGTATCCAACATGCTCTAAGGCTATGAGTTGGTGTAGTGTCTGGTGTGTTGTGAATTTTGCATGGCCTATTGAGCCATTCTTCCAATATGGCTCCACGCCCTGGGGTGGGCTTTCGTTTTTTGGGAATTGGATCGTCTAACTTACGAGAGTTTGCCCTTTTAGCTCGGAGGAAGGGTTTAGTGAGAGCCGGATTATCCCAAAAGTCTGTTTGGGTTTTCCAACCACTTTCCATCGCACAATACTTCTATACTATGGCTGCTAAGTCGGCAAAGTGTACTATGTCACGACAGCTTATAGCATTAAGGATCCCTTTACTCGTGCAATTTTTGCAAAAAAGTGAGATTGCGTCCTCCTCGCGACAGTCCTTGACCTTGTTTATCACAAGGAGGAATCTGGCCTAGTAGCGATGTACTGTCTCTTGGGGCTCTTGTCTGATATGGGAGAGATGCCTTAAGTCAGGGTGGGCGGGTATAGTTAAATCGGGATTCTGATCCAATCTAATGCCCGGGGGCAGAGGAGCTTCCGGGCTTGGCAGCTCGGGCTCCGCGGTGCTGCCCGATTTTTCTGGCCCGTTGCCCAATTCTAAGTTCGGGGTCTGGGTCATGTCCTCTCGCGAGCGGGTATCCGGCTCGGAGAGCCCGGTAATCCAGACATAGTTTGTCCTCAAAAGAGAGGGATAATCCATGTGCGGCTCTTCCATTACCGCTATCTCCTGGGTGACCGGTGGGGATTTAATATCCCTTTGGTCGGGTATAAGCCCAACCCGATCATAGTCTGTAGCGACTCCCAAAGCGGCGATGCGATCCAAGAGCTCATTAAGGGAGGAGAGCTCCATTGGATCCATCTGTGCAGCGAGTTCCGAGTTGACATGGAGGCTGTTTTTGATGACCCAAGAGGTCATCGTCGGCACGAAGCCGACCGGGCGGTCATGATGAAGCCGCCTAGCTAGAGATTTTCCCTACCGCCAGTGCTCCCCCAGAGGTGATGTTGTCCTTGACAACGAGACGGGACATCGAGCCTTGCAGCGACGACACAGAGGAACTCTCAATGAAAGCACCAATGTCGGTGTCAAAACCGGCGGATCTCGGATAGGGGGTCCCAATCTGTGCGTCTAAGGCTAATGGTAACATGAGGTAAGAGACACAATGTTTTACCCAGGTTTGGGCCCTCTCGATGGAGGTAAAACCCCACTTCCTGCTTGATTGATCTTAATTGTATGAGTATTACAAGAGTTGATCTACCATGAGATCGTAGAGGCTAAACCCTAGAAGCTAGCCTATGATGATTATGATTGTCCCTATAAGGATCAAACCCTCTAGTTTATATAGACACCGGAGGGGGCTAGGGTTTACACAGAGTCGGTTACAAAGAAGGAGATCTAATATCCGGATCACCAAGCTTGTCTTCCACGCAAAGGAGAGTCCCATCCGGACACGGGACGATGTCTTGAGTCTTGAATCTTCACGGTCCAATAGTCCGGCCAAAGTACATAGTCCGGCTGTCCGGATACCCCCTAATCCAGGACTCCCTCAGTCTCCATCAGGGGTTTGCAGCCTCTTGATCACAACGGACAAGATCAAGTTTAGACCGGCCCCGCCATAAACCAACATCTTCGTTACCTTGAGGTTGCTGATTGTTGGTGAGACCAACAATGGCAAGCACCCGACCGCAGTAGTGTGGTCAGGGTGGTCCTCGGTATCAAAGATGATAGGCGTGCTGGACAACCTTAGCGGCTTCTGTGCGTCGACTGACGGCTCCACCGCTGTGATCTCATGCGCCTACTGCTTGAGCTGGCGGTGGGAGGTATGCAGCTGGGCCCCACCATCGACACACATGGCTTCTGTGGCTTTCTAAAACTCGTGGTCGCCGGACTCATCGTCCTCGCCGTGATCATCGTCTTCCTGCTTCTTGTTGCGGCCCTGGGCGGGCCTCTACTGCTGATTGTCCTTGCCGCGGCGGCCCCCTTGGCCGCCACGTTTCTTTCCGGATCCTTCGGCACCTTCTTTGCCTTTCTCCTTGTCCTGTCGTTTGGCTTTCTGCTTCGCAGCAAGCAGCTCTACTTGCCGGCAGTTCTGGAGATCGTGGCCTTTGGTGCGATGGATCTTGCAATACTGCTTGTCGGAGCCTCCTGGCTTATCGGCAGCCACCATGGCCCGGTAACCGGCACACCCAGCAACCTCCTTGCCGGGGTCACTCGCCTTGGGTTCTTTGGTGGCGCCGGTATCCTCGGATCCCTCGACGGCAAGCACGGTCTTGCTCCTGCGCTTCCTGTTACGGCGTCGGCCCTTCTTTGCCGGGGTGGCGATATCATCCGTGGAGTCGGTTTCCGCGCCGGCATCTTCGCCGGGGTGGCGGTATCATCCGTGGAGTCGGTTTCTGCGCCGGTGTCTTCGCCGAGCGCACTGATCGGCCAGAACATAAAGTTCGGCCACATCTCTGACCTTGTTCATTGCCAGCTCTTCACGCATCTTATGATTGCGCACATTCTGATGGAATGCACTGATCACGGCGGTAGGATGAACGTCAGGGATCTTGTACTACAATCGGTTGAACCTCTGGATATACTTCCTTCTAGGGGATGATATGCAGATCACTTGCCTGGCCATGAGCTTGGTGGCCTCCGGTAAAGGCGGCAACAAACTCATGAAACAGATCCGCCCAAGAAGAAATGGAGTCTACCGGGAAGTGCATCAACCATGACATAACATTGGGCTTGAGTGCCAATGGAAAGTAATTGGCAAGCACCTTGTCGTCGCGGGCCCCAGCAGCTTGCATCACGATGGTGTAGATGCTGAGGAACTCCGACGGATGAGTCTTGCCGTTGTACTTTTCGCCAACGTCGGGCTTGAACGTGCGGTGGGAGGGCCACTGGAACTGCGGAGATCACGGGTGAAGGCCGGACAACCTAGCTCGTAAGGTAGGCCACCGTAGCCTCCCGGTGCTGGGTGGTCCGTATTGGGCCCTGCCCGCTTGTCCGACTGGTGGCGCGCGTCACACCGGCGCTCGATGGTGGTTCGAGCGTCTTCATGAACTCGCTCCCGAAGAACATGGCGTTGGTCGCGGTGGGTTTGCGGGTGGGACCATGCTATGGAGATATCATCACGAGCGTCGTCGCGACGGACTGACACCTACGGTGGTCGGGATGGAGGAGGGGAGTGCACCGTGGCTGCATCGCCTCCGGCCCGGCCTCCGTTGGCATGCGGTGGCCCGACGGAGCGACGACCTACAGGACCCACCGGCCGCAACTCATCGTTGTCGGTGATGCCGACGAGGCTCCGGACGGTGGCCCTCCATTCGTCGAGCTTCTCCACGGCAGGAGGAAAATCGAGGAGCACCTGCGCGCGTGCTAGGGCTTTTGCTGGCGTGGGTGGTTGCCAAAGTTGTGTGGACCGCGATGCGCCTCGACTTATAACCGCTTTAGAAGGAGCCGCGTCACGGCCCTGCAGCCGTTCGCCATCCCCGTCAGCACCTCGGTGCGCATGCTGGCCTTCCTCATCATGTGAAGGGCGCATGGGACTCTTCCCAGGACGGCGCCCAGGGTCACTAACAGGGGCGGCGCTGCTCGTCACGCACAACCTGAGAAGAGTGTGTTGTGGGCGCCGGTGTTGGCGTCTTGGAGACCTCCGCGCCGCTGTCTGGCGGGATGACGGTGCCCCTGGCGGGCCACGCGCCGCCTACGGGGGGCCCGACTCCGTCTCTAGAGCCCGCGACTGGTGGCTCGTCGCCTGGTGCATGAAGACGCCGCTCGCCAGGTCTATACCACCAGGGTGATGTGGATGTTCGCGGGCCGCGCCACGGGTTTTCTCCACGACTGGCCCGCTACTGGTCCGCACCGATACTGGCAATCCAGTCCCGGATGAACCGATCACCATGGTCGTCTTCTTCTTAGGAGCCATGGCGATGAAGAACAGCTAGGTCAACTGCTAGACCAGATTCTCACAATTGCGCGCCCCCTACCTGGCGCGCCAAAGATGTCGGTGGGAAACGACACCTATTAGATCACAAGAATCCCTACTATGGTTGTGGGGCGTGGGGTTGTGAGAAGAGCAGGATTAGTAGTTGACATGAGGATCATTTACCCAGGTTCGGGCCGCGAGGATTCGTAAAACCCTAGTACTGCTTGGTGGATGTATTGAGTGTTCTTGAGCTCATGAACTAGCTACGGGTGCTGCGTGGTTTGAAAGAGCCAAATCACTCTTCTGTATGCTATGGGAGGTGACACACAGGAGGTGGAAAAGAGCCTACAGTGTTGCAAGCTTATCGCCCTTATTACAGGACAAGATGCATTTAATGCATGGCTTAGGTGTCCCTAACTTTATCGAGGATGGGAGCGAGGCCCGTCCCGTCTGTCGCCACTCCTCCTTGCTTCGACATGCGCCCTGGCCAGCGATGCATGCGGTGCCTGGCAAGCACCTAAGGTGGCCCGGTGGTGGAGCCCCCACGAAGATCTGCATGCCGCCACGCAGGTGCGTGCTGAGTTGGCTTGGAAGCTACACGTTGCCACGCAGGTGCCTGCCCAGCTGGTTGGGCTGGTAGCTGCATGCGAACGGCGGCGGGGAGTTGGTTGGTGCGGGCCTGGCAGTGGCCCTGCTGTCGCCTCTTACAAGGATCTTGTCGGGTGGCCCGGCAAGGGTCTTGCCGTGGCATGCTGGCATCCCCGGCAAGGATCTTGCCGGGGGTCTTGTGGATTTCTTCGGTAAGGGTCTTCGCTGTGGATTGTTGCCTCTCAACCACCATCTGATCTTGAGCATTCTATGTCTTCACAAAGATCTGCATGCCACCACGGAGGTGCCTCCCGAACCCTGGTCCAACGTGGTTGTTGACATTGGAAGCCATGGGTTCAAGGGTGGCTCGCTTTGCCGGTGTGGGCGAGCTGCCCCGGCAAGGCTGAGGTTGCCCCCGGCAAGGGTCTTGCCGAGGAAACCTACTTCGTCCATCTGCACTTTGTGGCCTTGGTCCTTGATGTTGCCTTGTTTGTCTCAAGCCTTCGGCTTCTCTCCGGCTTCCCTCCTTTGCCCTCTTATGTGTGGCCACGGTGTGTGGCTCTGATTGCCCATGCACAAGTAAAGGGGTCAAAAGGAGAGCCCCTACTTTTGTACACGGACACCTTCAATAAGCTATTTTCTAGCTCAAGTGTAACTTGGCTAAGAGAATCATTACTAGAATCAAGAGAACTACTAGAAGCAACAACATTGGATTTAACACGATAATTCTTACTACTAGAAGAAGAATCTTTCTTACTCTTGTGCTAGATTTAACTTGTGGCATGTATGTAGACAAGAGTAAATGTTTGGCAATGTAAGAAGAACTTTTCTTGTGAATATCATCATTGATGGCTTTTAAGAACTCATGTTCTTGCTCTAGATTGAGCTTCTCGAAGCGTAGCTTCTCATGAGTTTTCAAAAGTTCTCGATGATCTTCTAAAGTAGTTTCATGAGCTAACTTAGGAGTGTTTAGTTTTTTAGTTAGACACTCAATCTCCTTCTTATCATGGTCATTTGTTTCATCTTGATTAGAATGATTAATAGCATCTTTATCCTAGTATTCATCACTAGAGTTGTCAACAAGTAAATCATCATCACCTAGAAAATCATCTTCATCACTATTGAAATCAACATACTCGTGTGATACCTTGGGGCCTTTAGCCATGAAGCATTTTCCAATTCCTTCATTTGGTGACTCAAATATGTCATATGAGTTGGTTGACACAAGTGCTAGATGGACAACACCTTCATCTTGAGTATATTCGGAGTTGGAGTGATAACTTCTCTTGGAGTGGTGGTCGGAGTCAGAGCCGGATAACCATTCACCAACATGAGCTTGATGTCTTTGTTTTGTGTAGCTCCTTGATGACTTGTCCTTCTTTTTTGAATCCTTGCTTCTTCGAGAGATTCTTCATTCATAGAGATCATCTCTACTCTTTCTCCCTCTTGGAGGTGATTCTTCCCTTTTTCTTCTCCTTTTAGGTAAGTCTTCTCTTCTTTTGCATGGAGCCGTACACTCATTGTAGTAGTGTCCGGGTCTTCCACAATTGTAGCAATTTTTCTAATGACTAGAAAATCTTTTGTCATTGTAGGACCTTGACTTGGAACTTCTTTCCTTGCTTCTACTCTTGTAGAATTTGTTGAAGTTCTTCATCATTAAGCTCAATTCCTCATTGTGAAGCTCTTATTTATCCTTGAGTGACATCTCATGAGCAACAATTCTTCCAATGACTTCGGTTGGCTTGAGATCTTTGTAATTTGGCATCATTTGGATCAAAGTGCACACGGTATCATATTTTCCATCTGAGGCTCTTAGGATCTTCTTGATGATGAATTTGTCGGTCATCTCTTCACTTCCTAAGCCGACACTCTCATTTGTGGTAAGAGCAAGCCTAGAGTACATTTCAGTGACACCGTCACCATCCTTCATTTTGAACTTGTCAAGTTGACTTTGAAGCACATCCAACTTGAATTCCTTGACGGATTCGGTACCTTCGTGCATATCTATCAAAGTATCCCAAATTTCCTTTGCCTTCTCAAGACGGCTGATTTTGTTGAATTCTTCGGGGCACAATCCGTTGAAGTGGAAATCGCAAGCTTGAGCATTGTATGGCAACATCTTCAATTCTTCCACGGTAGCTTCACAAGTTGGTTCTCTCCCATCGAAGAATTCACCTTCCAATCCAATACACACAATAGCCCAAACGGCGGGGTTATGTCCAAGAATATGCATTTTCATCCTAAGTTTCCAACTAGCAAAATTAGTACATGAAAGTAAGGACCTCTATGGTGGTAATTTCCCTCACTAGACGCCATACTGTCCTTGGTAGTGAAACCAAGGCATGATCACCAAAGCTATGGAAATCAAGTCAAAGGGAGAGGCGGCCTCCATACTTCCGATGTTTTGGTTCTACGACGGTGGCGCCGGTCGTCTAGTGGGGTCGGTTGTCCGGGCGCTAGGAGGTGTCAGACGTCCGATCATGGTTGGTCGTCCAGCCGCTGGAGCGTGCACAGGCTGGGACTTGGCTGGCCGGCTAGTGCCTCCAGGCGTTGGATGCCCGATAGGTGTCGGTGTCTGAGGGCTATAGCTTCGTGGTAGTTGCTCTAGGTCCTCGCCCTTGGTGTCCTCGTCGTCTTGTCTGTTGGGTGTAGCTGCTCTGTGGCCTTCCTCCAAGTACCTGATCTCACATAGGGTCTCCGCTTGAGGTAGTAGCCATGTCTCATATGAAGAAAGTGGTAGTTCAGAGAGGAGCGGGTTCACCTTAGTTTCAATAGCCTTTGCTCGAGCTCTTGTCATTGGTCCAATTTGTATCGTGGGAGACGTAGGTAGGTCCATGGGGATGACCGTGGGATGATCTGCATCATCCTGCCATGGTTAGCAGCAATAGAAACACACAAGAATCTGATCCTACAGACTACTAAAATGTGGTGGTGGTGGGGTGTCACAAATCTGTCAAGCAAATCTCAAATTCTTACCAATTCTTACTCAGCAGCAGGTGGTAATCGGCAACCATTGTAGTCAAAACTCTCAAAGCTTGGACGGAGCGATTTTCATGTGGTGTCAAACGCATGATGTAGATGTATGTGGAGCTAGGAAGGCTTATGATATGTTAGCGAAAATGTCAGAATAATCAATTCAGAGATGCAAAGTTGAATACACGCTCAACGATGGTACTGTGCTGGTCCTAGGCTAGACCATTCTAGAGACACGAGGCTCGAACACTAACAAAATCACGGCATGACACAGAAACAAGGGAAAGTACACTCTAGATTTTTTTACGCTCTTTTTTTTGTGCTCCCTTTTTTTGCCGAAATTGCGCTCCCTTTTTTTGCCGAAAACCACTATAGTGGCGAGTGTCTCAAAACTCTTCCCAAGTCAAAATAACTGGATAGGCACGATATTTTTTTGACAATATTTTTTTGGAAATCAGGGCAGCTACGGCCAAAAAGTGTGATAAAAACTCAATATGATGGCAGAACTCGAAACTCTAAAGGATTAGACGCTAAGACGAGCTACTAGACATGACGATGCAACCGCAAATTCAGCGAAGCAAAACCCTAAAAGATTATGCAAAGGCTCAGATTGGTTTGGATATGATGAACTAACCCTATTTTTTGGCTTTTTCGTGGACTATAGGTATGAAGAATAGACTTGATCTAAACTACGAAAAACTGGAAAATCTCTTCGACCAACCTGGAAATTTGATAACATTTGATAGAGGCGAAGGTGTCCTGATGTTTCCATGATATAGCTATCGTTTTCTGTGGGAGTCGACCTTGACGATCCATCTACGAACATGCGAGACATCGCGCCTTAGCAATCACTAAACCAACGTACGAGGGGTTATTGACGACGTCAGAGCATGATCAACCTGACCACGAGTTTAATTCCTGCGAGCAAACGAAGAACAAGCAAGAAACCGAGATTGCAATCTGTATATTGCGAATATAAGAGGAAAGCTTTATTGATGAAAGTGGGGTTCTGTGACGTCATGGTCTGGTCGTTGAACACAAATGAAGTACGTGAAGTTGCAGCTATGGCGAACTTTTAATCTAAACAAAACCCATAGTCTAAACGATGCCCTAAGGGCTGTACATATGGAGGAAGAGGGGGGGGGGGATTTCGTCGCCCTTCGAGGAGGGGTCCGAAACCAACCCTAACTCATGTTTCCCCACAGATACAGACTCTAAAAGGAGCCTACAACCTAGTATTTCGGAATTACATAGGCTTGGCCCAATAATAACGTGACGCATCACCTATAATAGCATCTGGACGAAATTTGTTAAGTGGCATTTTATATATTTTGTCCAAGCCTTCATGCACTCATTATGGTGGCTTCAAATTCCTGAAATCATCAGTTGAAACTATGTTCTTGTTCCCCTTGCACATGCCATCAACTCCATGCTTGTTCTTGCTCTGATGTTCATCCTTCTTGTCCAAGCTAGGCCCTTCAATAGTAAGCAAAACAAATGTATCCAATTTAGGTAGCATCATTGTCATGCCCAATATGCGACCCTATCCTAAAGGAACTTGAAGGTCCCACCAAGGATAGAAGCGCATATTGGATATGCTTTTGCAAGGTGGATATCATTACATCGTACCATTACATAATAGTTTGGGATACATACAAGAGGCATACAAATGCCGCAAGGGTTCAACAATACATCATACATAAGATCAACATCCGACTACGGATGAAACACAAATAGAAGCTCAAATAACATCCACCCTGCTAGCCCAGGCTGCCGACCTGGAACCTATCCCTTGAACAAAGAAGAAGCAGAAGAAGAACTCCAAAACAAGCAATCATCGCTCTCGCGTCATGATCATCGCATAACCTGCACCTGCAACTGTTGTTGTAGTAATCTGTGAGCCACGAGGACTCAGCAATCCCATTACCATGGGTATCAAGACTAGCAAAGCTTAATGGGTAAAGGAATGGATAAGTGGTGAGGTTGGAGAAGCGGCTAAGCAAAATATGGTGGCTAACATACGCAAATAAGAGCGAGAAGAGAGCAAACGGAACGGTCGTGAAACTAGCAATGATCAAGAAGTGATCCTGAACTCCTACTTACGTCAAACATAACCCAAAACCGTGTTCACTTCCCGGACTCCGCCGAAAAGAGACCATCACGGCTACACACACGGTTGATGTGTTTTAATTTGAATCTGGTGTCAAGGTATCTACAAACGGACATTAACAAATTCCCATGTGCCACATAATCGCGGGAACGGCTCTCGAAAGTTTATACCCTGCAGGGGTGTCCCAACTTAGCCCATCACAAGCTCTCACGGTCAACGAAGGATATTCGTTCTCCCAGGAAGACATGATCAGTCTCAGAATCCCGGTTTACAAGACATTTAGACAATGGTAAAACAAGACCAGCAAAGCCACCCGATGTGCCAACAAATCCCGATAGGAGTCGCACGTACCTTGTTCTCAGGGCAGACCGGATAAGTCAAGCTACGAGTAAAACCAGACCTCGCTCAAGTTTCCTCAAGGTTGCCCTGCAGGTTGCTCGGTTCAGACCAACACTCGAAGTAGCACTGACCCAGGGGGGGGGGTTAAATAAAGATGACCCTCGGGCTCCGAAAACCCAAGGGAAAAAGGCTTAGGTAGGCAAATGGTAAAACCAAGGTTGGGCCTCGTTGGAGTAGTTTTATTCAAGGCGGGGGGGTCCCATAAATCACCCAACCACGTAAGGAATGCAAAATCAAGGAACATAACACCGGTATGATGGAAACTAGGGCGGCAAGAGTGGAACAAAACACCAGGCATAAGGCCGAGCCTTCCACCCTTTACCAAGTATATAGGTGCATTAATTAAATAAGAGATATTGTGATATCCCAACAAAATCCTGTCCATCATGGAGCAATCTTCTACTTCACCTGCAACTAACAATGCTATAAGAGGGGCCGAACAAAGCGGTAACATAGCCAAGCAACGGTTTGCTAGCAAGGGTGAAAAAGGTTAGAGGCTGACATGGTAATTGGGAGGCTTGATGGACAAGTGATAGGTAGCGCAGCATAGCGATAGAATGAAGCAACTAGCATAGCAATGATAGTAGTGAGATCCAAGGTGATGGTCGTCTTGCCTGAAATCCCGCTAGGAAGAAGTACGAGTCCATGAAGAACATGAAGCCACGAAGACGAACCAAGCATAGACGAACGAATCCTCACGACCACAACGAAACAGGAACTAACGAGAAGGAGCACAATCGAAAAGAAGCAAACAACAAGGTAAACACACAACACATAGACATGGCATGTTGCACAACCAAACATGATGCATAGAAGAGCAACACATCAAAGCAATTTTAAATGAGGCCGGAAACGACATATAACAAATCCGGTAAGTCCTCATATGAAAATTTCGAAATTTGTCCAGATCCGAATAAACCTTATGTTCAAGTTGTTAAACAACAAGTTAAAAATGCATCAAGGTGATCTACACGAAATTCTAGTCAAGTTACATATAAAGTTCATTTGGTTCGGAGCTACGGCCTAGAAGATATGAGCAAAACAAGTTAAACATGACATTGATGCAAAATGCATTCAAACATCAAGTGAACACTCTCAAAACATTGATGCAACATGATAAGATGAAACTACATGCGAAATCAAGCAAGTTTCATATAAGGCACACTTAAAACGGAGCAACGGTTCAACACATACACATGAAACAAGTTTAAAGGACAAGCTGTTCAAAACAGCAACTAGACATTTAGCAAGCATCAAAATAATATGCTACAACAACTCAACATTAAAACAAAAGGAATGGACATGATGTATAGGTTAAGAATAACAAAATATGAACACTGAGATATCTCCATAAATCAATAGAACATGCTCAAAAGGACATGGCAAGATTGCAAATAATAATAGTTTCATAGACTTAGCAGAAATCACTGGACATGGCAGAAATAACATCAGGTTGCAAGGTTTAGAGCTATCAAATAACATGCTATTGGAACTTATCATGGCAAACAAAGGCATGGAGTGCTAGTGCCAAAGACAAAGAACAAAACACCCTTAATGAACTTATTCCAAAGATCAACAGAAAATATGGAAGCATCCATGCAAACATGGCAAGTGATATGACAGATTCAGACATGGTAGGAACAACGAGAAGTAGGCATGTTGGTGAGCTTGTACAACTCACCACATAGCAATACTGGCATGACAAGGTGACCAACAGTAAGATGACACAAGTATGAAGCTACACATGGCAAGATCAAGTTCATAGAGTGCATGGATCACTAGCAAGACACATGACAAAACTGAACTTAATGTTAACAGCCTGACAACAACATTATTTAGCAAATTTGGAGCATGATATGAACAACCTACATCAAGCTATAAATGCAACCAAGTGAATGGATGGATAGAGAATGACATTTATAACAAAACATCCATAGTGAACGTCTCCAGATTATGCATAGAATGACTTGTAGCAGCAGGTTCACATAGCACCATGATATAACAGGTTCAGCCCAGCAAAACAGTAACAACAAGTACCCTACTACACAAGCTTGGTGCACTCACCACGAGGCACACAAAAATACATGGATTGCAGAACCTTAAAGATGGCATGATGTAGCTCAAAACTCATGTAGACATGAAGCTCATAGGATGAACACATAAAATGCAATGAAAAAGACAAAACAACAAGTTCTGTTAACAGACAACAGTTAACATCATATAGCACTCTTGCAACGATGATAATGGAATCAAGATGAACTCAAACAGGCTTGTCAAAGTGTAACAAAATGAAGAGCATCTCACAATGAACAATTTGACATATTGCACGCACAAAATGGAGCAGCACACAAGAAGTTATGATGCAATGATCATGGCATGATAAAGTTGCACATCCGGGGACTTGGCGAAAATTACCCTCCGAAAACAGATCTAGGGTTTGACCCAGCGCGGACTTCTAGGCAAGCGGCGGCTCGCCGGAGTTGGGGGAGAGGTCGCCAGATCCGGGGCCGGTGAGGTCTGAGGCGGCACGGGCCGCGCCAGCGGACAGGGGCGGCGGCGTAGGCGAGGTCGGCGGGGAGCTGCGGGGTGGCGCGGTGTAGGG
>NC_041385.1:290598374-290609183 GCF_002162155.2 Triticum dicoccoides
CACGTGGCGGCGGCGGATTGGGTGGGGGGCGGCGTAGACATGTCCGACCGTCGGTGGAGGATCTGCCCAGCGGCGGGGAGGAGTTTGAACTAGGGTTTCATCTGCGCGAAATATCGGGGGGAGCGGGGGTTTATATAGGTAGAGGGAGCTAGGAGACTCCAAATGAGGAGCGGTTTTTGCCTACACGATCGTGATCCAACGACCAAGAGCATGGAGGGGGTTCGGATGGGCTCATGGGCTGTGGTGAAGAGGGGATGGGCTGCAAAGAGAGAGGGGTTTCAGGCAACGCGGTTAACCGTTGGGGCGTCAAACGGACTCCGAATGCGACGAAAATTGACAGGCGGTCTACCTACTCTAAAACAACACCGCACGCCAAGTTTCATCCCATTCCGAGAACATTTTTCTCCTGCTCATGAAACAAGGTCTGAGAGGTGTGACAGGCGTGTGCGAGTGTGCCGGATCGCGAAACGGACAACAGGGAAAATGAGCGGATGCAAGTTTTGAAAAACATGCAGATGAAAGTGCAGATGATGACATGGCAAAATGCAACACGCAAGCACATGACATGGCAGCGACGGCAAATAACTGGAAGACATCTGGCGCATCAAATCTGGGGCATTACAACTCTCCTCCACGAACAAGAGATCTCGTCCCGAGATCTTTGGAACAAGACGGAAGAGAAAGAGGAAGAGGTGAAGTAATAACGCAAGAGAGAAGATGAACAAAGTCGAGAGCTCTCGGTTAGAAAAGATGAACGGCAAATATGACGAGAATCAAATGCTCATGGAAAAAAGAGAGACTCTGAAACCACTTCGGTTAGAACAAGATAGAAAAAGAATGAACAAAAGAATTTAGGCAACACTCCGACTGAAAATGGAAGGAGTGGAGACCTGAACTTCACCCTATGGGATGACACTTGACGAGATGAACAATGCAAAGCCTCCGTAAGAATTGAAATAATGGAATGAAAAGAACTTAGATGGAAGGGTCGAATGGAGTTGTTGAGAAAATGAACAACGAAAGAATAAGCTTGTTGTGGACTTATCAAAACAACTCAAAACTTGAGGTGAAATTATACCACAACCAAAAGTCTGAATAGCTGACAAGAAAGAAGAAATGCAAAACTCCACTTCAGAAGAAAAAGAAGAATTATTTACACTTCAAGACGCGAGAAGAAAAGATGCTTGAACTCCTCCAACAAAATCTTGATGAACTCTTGAAGAATGAATTTAATCATGAAGAACCACCATGAAGAACTCCGGTGACAAAAGGATGATGAGATAGAAATGAAGGATGAAAGAATAAGATTCAAGCCTTGCGGTGATTTAGATGGAGGTTCCGACGAAATGGCCTAGGGAATTTTTGAACTCCAGAAAAGAAAAGATGAAAACACTTGGAACTAGAATTTATTCATCACGAACAAAGTCCAAAGAAAGGGATTAATCACTTTGAGGAAATAAGAATAAGATTTATTGTATGCTTATCCTTCATCAAATTAAATTGATGACAAGCAATGGATTTTTGCATACTACTTATTCTTATTGAAAATGATTGAGAAGTGACATATCGCAAACTTGATAAGGTCTTCGTGAACCACATGTAGATTGAAAAGAACGAGTGAACTAATATGATAACAAAGGAAAAAGTATCTGAAGGAACCACCGTAAGAATTAGAAAAATGACTGATGAAAGAGAATGAATCACCAGGAAGAATTAGAAGAACAAATATGCCAGAGGGGATTTAGATGCAAAATAATGAAGAGATAACATGCTGATTAAAGAACATTTGAACGAAGCGCCGGGGTAAATAGAGAACGATGACTGGAATGATGGCCTCCGGTGAAGTGAAACAGAAATGAACTCATGAAATACTACGGATAGGTGAGAAAAAGGAATATCTGACAATTGGAATAGTTCGAGAGGATAACATGAAGCTAGAACCACGAAACTTCGAGAGAATAAGACTTAAGAGGAACTCTTTTTCGATCTTCAAATGACGATGAGAAAACACCAACAAAATTACTGAGATACTCCAGGAGGATGAAAAAGAGGAAGGGTTGAACCAAAGATGAAAAAAATTGAAAATTATCTTGGAGAAGGCATGTGATTGATGAAATTCATTCTTAAGTCAAACTCGAAAAGAATTAGGAATGGCTCTGGAATAATTAGAAGAGTCAGTAAGATCCTGGGAAAAGACCTATGGGTTAGGGCCCACTGAAGAGAAAAATAACATTGGGAAGGATTGTTCAAGAGATAGATGATACACCGGAACAATCGAAATATTTGAATGAGGTGATAACCTCAAATTAATTGGAACACAGCCGAATCTCCTGAGATGTCTTGAACGCTCCGGAAGGATAAACTGGCGAGAGGCAAACGAATAGGGAGAACACTTGATGCAAGGAAAATAATATGATCAACCCAAAAAATGTGAATTGAGTCCACCGGAGAAGAAAAAGACATGAAGAATGTCGAACAAAACGAGAATTCACCAGTTGAAACAATTGACAAAAGACTGAAGAGGATCCACACGAATGAAATGGATGCTCGAAACAGACTCAGGCTCCGGGAAGAAGAGGGTGAGAGGGCAGGAAAACAAAGGCAACTTAGAAGGGGAAAAACCGATGAATAACTTAAAGAGGAAACTTCAGTTGAAAGAATGCAAATGCTTCGCAAAAGTAGGATGGATAATCGAGTACGGACTCCGGATTCGAGAAGAAAAGGGTGGGCGGGTGGGAAAAAGAAAACAACTGAGGATCGAACTTGCAAAAACGGAGAGGGTCGAATCACCTTGACGAGAAATGCACCGGATGCAAAGAGCTGGGGAACAACGATCGAAAAACTAACCGCGTGATCCTAAAGAAAGATTTGAAGGGGAAGATGAGTAATTCAAAACACCTACGTCAAGATTCCTCACCAGATCGACGAAGGGGCTGAGGAGTAAAAAGAATTCCTACTCTCCAATATAACTAGACTCCGAAAACAGTTTTCTTCTAGAATCAACAACGACCAAACTACACGATCAATCAAGGGGCTCCTATGGTTGGTCCAGGCTCTGATACCAACTTGTCACGCCCAATATGCGACCCTATCCTAAATGAACTCAAAGGTCCCACCAAGGATAGAAGCGCATATTGGAAACGCTTTTGCAAGGTGGGGATACATACAAGAGGCATACAAATGCCGCAAGGGTGCAACAATACATCATACATAAGATCAACATCCGACTATTGATGAAACACAAACAGAAGCTCAAACGACATCCACCTTGCTGGCCCATGCTGCCGACTTGGAACCTATCCCGTGATCGAAGAAGAAGTAGAAGAAGAACTCCAATACAAGCAATCATCGCTCTCGCGTCATGATCATCGCATAACCTGCACCTGCAACTGTTGTTGTAGTAATCTGTGAGCCACGAGGACTCGACAATCCCATTACCATGGGTATCAAGACTAGCAAAGCTTAATGAGTAAAGGAATGGATAAGTGGTGAGGTTACAGCAGCGGCTAAGCAAAATATGGTGGCTAACATACGCAAATAAGAGCGAGAAGAGAGCAAACGGAACGGTCGTGAAGCTAGCAATGATCAAGAAGTGATCCTGAACTCCTACTTACGTCAAACATAACCCAAAACTGTGTTCACTTCCCGGACTCTGCCGAAAAGAGACCATCACGGCTACACACGCGGTTGATGCGTTTTAATTCGAATCTGGTGTCAAGTTATCTACAACTGGACATTAACAAATTCCCATCTGCCACATAACCGCGGGCACGACTCTCGAAAGTTTATACCCTGCAGGGGTGTCCCAACTTAGCCCATTGCAAGCTCTCATGGTCAATGAAGGATATTCCTTCTCCCAGGAAGATCCGATCAGTCTCGGAATCCCGGTTTACAAGACATTTCGACAATGGTAAAACAAGACCAGCAAAGCCGCCTGATGTGCCGACAACTCCCGATAGGAGTCGTACGTACCTCGTTCTCAGGGCACACCGGATAAGTCAAGCTACGAGTAAAACCAGACCTCAAGTTTTGTAACACCCACGATGCGCCTATATCTCCCTCGTGTCGAAGCACGACTTAGAGGAATAACCGCATGGTGGTTTTGTCGCAAGAAGGGTCATCTTCACACAATCCCATGTAATGAACAATACTTGGATAAAGAGTTGGCTTACAATCGCCACTTAACACAAGTACTTAAATAAATCATACATCATTCAGAGTACACACATAGTCCGACTATGGGCGAAGCCAAAAGAAAAGAAGATAACCCAACTGCTAGATCCCCGATCGCCCCAATTGGGCTCCACTACTGATCAACACGAAACAAAATATAGCAACAACCAAGATCTTCATTGAGCTCCCATCTGAGCTCGGTTGCATCGCCTGCACTGGTATCATCGGGACCTACAACTGTTGTGATAGTATCTGGTGAGTCACAAGGACTCAGCAATCTCAAAACCCGCGAGATCAAGAGTATTTAAGCTTATGGGTACGAAGTGGTAAAGAGGTGGAGTTGCAGCAAGCACTAAGCAAATATGGTGGCTAACATACGCAAATAAGAGCGAGAAGAGAGCAAACGGAACGGTCATGAATCTAGCAATGATCAAGAAGTGATCCTGAACTCCTACTTACGTCAAACGTAACCCAAAACCGTGTTCACTTCCCGGACTCTGCCGAGAAGAGAGCATCACGGCTACACACACGGTTGATGCATTTTACTTAAGTCAAGTGTCAAGTTATCTACAACCAGACATTAACAAATTCCCATCTGCCACATAACCGTGGGCACGGCTCTCGAAAGTTTATAGCCTGCAGGGGTGTCCCAACTTAGCCCATCACAAGGTCTCACAGTCAACGAAGGATATTCCTTCTCCCAGGAAGACCCGATCAGACTCGGAATCCCGGTTTACAAGACTTTTCGACAATGGTAAAACAAGACTAGCAAAGCCGCCTGATGTGCCGACAAATCTCGATAGCAGCTACACATATCTCGTTCTCAGGGCAACACCGGATGAGACTAGCTATGAGTAAAACCAGTCCTCAAGTTTCCCCAAGGTGGCCCCGCAGGCAGCTCAGTTCGGACCAACACTCGAAGGAGCACTGGCTCGGGGGGGTTAAAATAAAGATGACCCTTGAGTCTGCAGAACCCAAGGGAAAAAGGCTTCGATGGCAAATGTTAAAACCAAGATTGGGCCTTGCTGGAGGAGTTTTATTCAAAGCGAACTGTCAAGGGGGTCCCATAAATCACCCAACCGTGTAAGGAACGCAAAATCAAGGAACATAACACCGGTATGACGGAAACTAGGGCGGCAAGAGTGGAACAAAACACCAGGCATAAGGCCCAGTCTTCCACCCTTTACCAAATATGTAGATGCATTAATTAAATAAGAGATATTGTGATATCCCAACATAATCCTGTCCATCATGGAGCAATCTTCAACTTCACCTGCAACTAACAACGCTATAAGAAGGGCTGAGCAAAGCGGTAACATAGACAAGCAACGGTTTGCTAGGAAGGGTGAAAAGGTTAGAGGCTAACACGGCAATATGGGAGGCATGGTAAACAAGTGATAGGTAGGGCAACATAGAGATAGAATGAAGCAACTAGCAAGCAAAGATAGAAGAGATATCGAGGGTAATGGTCATCTTGCCTGAAATCCCGTAAGGAAGAAGAACGAGTCCATGAAGAGGACAAGCAGACGTAGTCGAACGAATCCTCACAACTCCGGAACGAAACCGAAGCTAACGAGAGAAGCAAACCGGAAAGAAGCAAACAATATGGTAAACACACAAGCATAAACATGTCATCCTGCAGAAAGAAGTATGATGCATGTCTGGTTTAATGAGGCATGGCATGGCAAAGTGCAACAAACAATACTACAAGTTAAGTGGAGCTCAATATGCAATGAGTTGCATATTGACGAAACACCACATTCAAATATTTAGTTCTCTCTCGTTTAGGACCACAACAATATTAAATATTGTTAAACATGGCAAGGGGTGAAGCATAATGAAACTACCTATCTAGGCAAGTTTAAATGAGGCCAGAACAGCCAACAACCATTCCGGAAAATCCCCATGTCATTTAGTAGTTTTAGAGCAAACAACAATTTTCAGCATTTAAAAGTTGTTATCATGATGCGGATGACATATGCAAGTTATATGCATTTTTTATGAAAATGTTGACATCTAATATGATAGGGCGCATTTGGTCACCATGGAGAAACCAAAGGGGTGCCACGACAATGATAAAAAAAATGGTGCCACGGCAACATATCGTTTCCGGTAGCTCATGGAGATACCGGTGCAAAAGAAGTGGGCGTGAGCGTGTCATGCAAGGATGGTGGGGTGCTCCCGGATTCCGGGTTCCCACGGGACGGCGGCAGGGCAAACGAGGAACGTGCAAGGAACAATTCGGACACGGTCCAAACATAGGGTGCATCTCATACAACACATGCATTCGGTCGACGGGTGATCATCTCGGGAATATACCTTCGAAGCGTGCGTTTCGGAGCGCGTCGAGTTCGACGAAGGAAGTAGTCGTTCACGGGTCATCGTGGGAAGTAGTCGTTCACGGCGAAGAGGAACTTGACGTTTCTGCTACCTGGGTCTTCGGCGACGGTAGGTGTGCATGTTCCAACATCAAACTTGGAGGGACACTGACATCGTCGTACTTGGTGAATCCCGGAGACGGCGATAGAGGTACTTGATGGGCCATCGCGTAGTCGTACTTGAGGTCCTCGTGCACATGATGACTTCGGAAGAGGAACTTGGCAATCCAGGTTGTTGCGGCCACGGTCTTGACATCAACAGGGCCAGGCAGCGGACAGAACGCACAACAGGGCATGGCAGCCACGGGTCATCCAAAGGCAGAGGCCATGGCGTAAAGGATGAGCGACGCGAAGCAGAGGTAGATGCGGGCGAGCGGGAGGCTCGCAGGGCCTCGGGTGCTCGAGGAGAGGCCGAGGGCGGTTGATCCGGCCGGAGGCGATGAACGGGTGGCGGCCATGGCAGGGCTTGAGCTCTTGGTTTCCTGCTGCTGGTCGGGACGGCGAGGGAAGGTGAGGGAGCGGCTTGGGGCGGCGACGATGGGTGCAGGCGCGACGCTGAAGGAGGAAGGCCATGGTAGAGGAGGAGCGGCGTGGAGCAGAGGTGAGCTGGCGCAGCGGCAAAGATGGAAGGGCGAGGAAAGGTGGCCACGGCAAGGAAGGCTGTGGCCTCGGACGCCGGCAGGGAAGAAGCAGAGGACTCGAGGATGCAACTGTTGTCTCCTGTGGGCGCGGACGACGACGGCTACAGGCGGACGGACACGTCCAGGAGCATGGGAGGAGGAGGCACCAGGCTGCGCTGGGATCTGACGAGGCTGGAGAAGGAGCTGCAGCTACGGCGAGCGTCGAGGGCCATAGGCGCGGGGAACAGGGGCGCCATGGGGATCGGGCGCGTGCGCTCCTCTCCTGTGCGAAGCATGTGAGTGGCGGCGGGACAAGGGGACGAGGGAGAGAAGAGGGTCGGGCCTAGGGTTAGAGAAACTGGTGGGCTGCGGGGATGAGGTGGGCTGGCGCTGGGAGGAGGCCGAGCTGCAGTAGCTAGGAGGCCCAGCTGGGCTGGCTCTCTCCCTTCTCTTCTAAATAAAAAAACAGAGAGAAGAAAGAAAAGAGAGAGAGGTTAGGGGTGGAGCTTGGGCAGGAGGGCAATTTTCTTGGATTCGCAAAAACGAGCGTGACCCAAGAAAATAGGAGTGTTAGAATTCGAACTCATTGGAATATAATTCAAATGGTCTTGCATAGGAAGTAGGTGCTAGGGAGGTCCAAAAATGTTGAGACTTTAGGAGGAGCCTTAATAAAAGAGATAAGAATTGTTGGCAAAGTCTGGGGACCAAACTTGAAGTAGAAAGGGCATGGGAATTTTGCAAGTGTGTTACGGTTAATTCCAAGCTAATGGAATATTTTATAGTAGCTCGCTAAATATTGGGAGGATATGTTATAAAGAGAAATCACCATGTGAATTCCCTCAATTTAAATAGATCAAAAGATCTATGCAATTTATTTAGTTGAGGTTTTAAAAATTAAATGACATGCTGGCATGATGACATGATGCAATGCAAGAGATGACATGATGAAATGCAACAACCAATAAATAAATCACACGGCAAAACTCGGAATAGCTGGAAGTCTTCTGGAGCGTCGGTCTCGGGGCGTTACAAGTTTCCCCAAGGTGGCCCCACAGGTTGCTCGGTTCGGACCAACACTCGAAGGAGCACTGGCCCGGGGGGGGGGTTAAATAAAGATGACTCTCGGGCACCAGAAATCCAAGGAAAAAGTGTTAGGTAGGCAAATGGTAAAACCAAGGTTGGGCCTTGCTGGAGGAGTTTTATTCAAAGCAAACTGTCAAGGGGGTCCCATAAATCACCGAACCATGGAAGGAACGCAAAATCAAGGAACATAACACCGGTATGACAGAAACTAGGGCGGCAAGAGTGGAACAAAACACCAGGCATAAGCCCGAGCCTTCCAACCTTTACCAAGTATATAGGTGCATTAATTAAATAAGAGATATTGTGATATCCCAACAAAATCCTGTCCATCATGGAGCAATCTTCAACTTCACCTGCAACTAACAATGCTATAAGAGGGGCTGAGCAAAAGCGGTAACATAGCCAAGCAACAGTTTGCTAGGAAGGGTGAAAAAGGTTAGAGGCTGACATGGCAATTGGGAGGCTTGATGGACAAGTGATAGGTAGCGCGGCATAGCGATAGAACGAAAGAACTAGCATAGAAATGATAGTAGTGAGATACAAGGTGACGGTCATCTTGCCTGAAATCCTGCTAGGAAGAAGAACGAGTCCACGAAGAAGATGAAGCGTAGACGAACGAATCCTCACGACCGCAACGAAACAGGAACTAACGAGAAGGAGCACAACCGGAAAGAAGCAAACAACAAGGTAAACATACAACACATAGACATGGCATGATGCACAACCAAACATGATGCATGACAATGCTAGATGAGGCTACTCATGGCAAGAGATGATGCATATAAGAGCAACACATCAAAGCAAGTTTAAATGAGGCCGGAAACGACATATAACAAATCTGGAAAGTCCTCATATGCAAATTTCGAAATTGGTCCAGATATGAATAAACCTTATGTTCAAGTTTTGAAACAGCAAGTTAAAATGCACCAAGGTGATCTACACGAAATTCTAGTCAAGTTACATATAAAGTTCATTTACTTCGGAGCTACGGCCTAGAAGATATGAGCAAAACAAGTTAAACATGACATTGATGCAAAATGCATTCAAACATCAAGAAGACACTCACAAAACATGGATTCAACATGATAATATGAAACTACATGCGAAATCAAGCAAGTTTCATATAAGGCACACTCAAGACAGAGCAATGGTTCAACACATACACATGAAACAAGTTTAAAGGACAAGCTGTCCAAAACAGCAACTAGGCATCTAGCAAGCATCAAAACAATATGCTACAGCACCTCAACATGAAAACAAAAGGCATGGGCATGATGTACAGGTAAAGAATAACAAAACATGAACACTGACCTATCTCCAAAAATCACTAGAACATGCTCAAAAGGACATAGCAAGATTGCAAATAATAACAGTTTCACAGACTTGCAGAAATCACTGGACATGGCAGAAATAACATCAGGTTGCAATGTTTAGAGCTATCAAATAACATGCTACATGAACTTATCATGGCAAACAAAGGCATGGAATGCTAGTACTAAAGACAAAGAACAACACTCCCTTACTGAACTTATTCCAAAGAGCAACCGAAAAGATGGAAGCATCCATGCAAACATGGCAAGTGATATGACAGATTCAGACATGGCAGGAACAACGATAAGTAGGCATGTTGGTGAGCTTGTACAACTCACCACAGAGAAATACATGGCATGACAAGTTGATCAACAGTAATATGACATAAGTATGAAGCTACACATGGAAATATCAAGTTCATAGGGTGCATGGATCACTAGCAAGACACATGGCAAAACTGAACTTAATGTTAACAGGCTGACAACAACATTATTTAGCAAATTTGGAGCATGATAAGGACATGCTTCAGCAAGCTATAAATGCAACCAAGGGAGTGGATGGATAGAGCTTGACATATATAACAAAACATCCTTAGTGAACATCTCCGGATTATGCATAGAATGACTTGTAGCAGCAGGTTTACATAGCATCATGATATAACAGGTTCAGCCCAGCAAAACAGTAACAGGAAGTTCCCTACTACATAAGCATGATGCACTCACCACAAGGCACACAAAAATACATGGGTTGCACCACTGTAAATATGGCATGATGTATCACAAAACTCGTGTAGTCATCGAGCTCATAGGATGCACATATAAAATGCAATGAAAAAGACAAAACAGCAAGTTCTGTTAACAGACAGCAACTGACATCATATAGCACTCTTGCAACGATGATAATGGAATCAAGATGAGCTCAAACAAGCATGGCATAGTGGAACAAAATGAAGAGCATCTCACGGTGAACATTTTGATATATTGCACACACAAAACGGAGCGGCACACAAGAAGTTATGATGCAATGAACATGGCATGATAAAGTTGCAGATCCGGGGACTTGGCAAAAATTACCCTCCGAAAACAGATCTAGGGTTCGACCCAGCATGGACTTCGAGGCAGGCGGCGGGTCGCCGGAGTTGGGGGAGAGGTCGCCGGATCCAGGGCCGGCGAGGACCGAGGCTGCGCGGGCCGCGCCAGCGGACAGGGGTGGCGGCGGAGGCGAGGTCGGCGGGGAGCTGCGGG
>NC_041385.1:290609674-290621571 GCF_002162155.2 Triticum dicoccoides
GGCGGGAGATCGGGCGGAGCTTCGGCGCACGGCGCGCAGGGGCGCGACGGCAGGGGATGGGCTTCGGGGGGCCTGCTGCGGGCTCGCGGGCAGGCGGGGCGCGGGTGGCCGGGATGCCACGTGGCGGAGGCGGATTGGGTGAGGGGTGACGCGGACATGTCCGGCCATCGGTAGAGGATCTGTCCGATGGCGGGGAGGAGTTTGAACTAGGGTTTCATCTGCGCGAAATATCGGGGGGAGAAGGGGTTTATATAGGTAGAGGGAGCTAGGGGACTCCAAATGGGGAGCGGTTTTCGCCCACACAATCGTGATCCAACGACCGAGAGCATGGAGGGGGTTTGGATGGGCTCATGGGCTGTGGTGAAGAGGGGCTGGGCTGCAAAGAGAGATGGGTTTTGGGCTACGCGGTTAACCGTTGGGGCGTCAAACGGACTCTGAATGCGATGAAAATTGACAGGCGGTCTACCTACTATAAAAAAACAGCGCACGACAAATTTCATCCCATTCCGAGAACATTTTTCTCCCGCTCACGAAACAAGGTCTGAGAGGTGCGACGGGCGCGTGCGAGTGTGCCGGATCGCGAAACGGACAATGGGGAAAATGACCGGATGCAAGTTTTGAAAAACATGCAGATGAAATGCAGATGATGACATGGCAAAATGCAACACGCAAGCACATGACATGGCAGCAACAGCGAATAACTGGAAGACATCTGGCGCATCGGATCCGGGGTGTTACAACATATTCTCATGAACATTAGAATCATAATCAAGAAATGAAATTACCTGGTAATTTAATTGGTGTGCGCGAGCTCTAGTAATTGGTCCTCTATGTATAATAGAAGGGGCTGTGGGTGTAACAATGGTATTGATGTCCTCATCACAGGTTCGAAGAGGAAAGAAGTTGGTTGATCTTTATGTGGTCACTAAATGATCACAATGGTATTCTTGATGATGATGAGGTGATCTGGTGATGATCACGATGGTAAGAAAGATTGGTATCTATGGTGGTTACGAGGTAACCTCCGAGAAGAGTAAGTTGGTCCAAGGGACCTTAAACATCAACCCCTCTGCATACTAGTTCTAGTATCATCATGTTCATATCATGAGTAACATGCCATGCTCATTTCATTGGTTCTAATTGTGTTATGTTCAACAGGTTCATGCCATGCTCATCTCGTATTCTTCTAGTTGTATCATGCTCATTATTGATTAACTTGTAAATGCCATGTTGTTGTATTTTCTTGATTGCTTTGCTGTTGTGAAGTTGCAAGTAATAAAGTACTCACCTGGCATGTCATGCCATATTGCAGGTCATGCCGTGATTGATTGCTTCCCGAGTTTGCACACTAGGATGTGTTCCAGTCAGAGTCCCTGCGGAGTGGAGTTCATCACCGTCGTTGTTTTTCTGCTGCTAGAAGTTATTCCGCTGCTACGAGTTGTTCCACTACTTGCATAGATCTACCATAGAAGGCGTACTGTCGCCATGCCGATGTGATCTTGGTATCATCAGACACTTGTACCCCAAGTATTTGTAAATAAGAGCTGATTCGTCCTATGCCAAGCAGTGCCCTATTCTTGAAGACTTGATTTCTAGGCTGGAATATGGGGCGTTTCGGTCTCTCTAAGCTGGGTTGCCATAGGCATCTGGCTCCATATTAATTTTGTGCTGACTTAGAGTGGGACTAATGCCCTTAAGATCATCAAGAGTATATCCAATAGCAACATGGTGCTTCCTCAAAGTTTTTACTAACCTCTTTTCTTCATCCTCTGAAAGATTAGCACTAATAATAATAGGATATATCTTCTTTTCATCAAGATAAGAAAGCATATTTCAATGTATCAGGCAATTGTTGCAATTCAAAGACAGTATCCCCTTTAGGTGAAGGAGGACCTCCAAGAGTTTCAACACACAAATTGTGTTTAAGAATAGGTGGTTGATCATAGAACATCTTATCTATTCCATTTCTTTCAATCATGTGTGTATCATTTTCATGCTCTAGCAAATATTGTTCTCACGGATCAGTAGGAGGTACGACAATAGAAGCAAGACCAATAATTTCATCTTTACAAGGCAATTCTTTACCATGAGTTTGTCTATGAAACTTAGAGAAATTAAACTCGTGAGAAATATCATCAAAGTTAACACTTACAGTTTCTTTAGAGCAATCAATCTTAGCATTAACATTGTTCAAGAAAGGTCTACCAAATATTATGGGACAAAAATCATCTTCTGGACAACCGAGAAATAGAAAATTAGTCGGGTATTTTATTTATCCACACAAGATTTCAACATCTCTAACAATCCCAAGCGGTGAAATAGTATCTATATTCGCATGCTTAATAGTAACATCAATATCCTCTAGTTCAGCAGGTGCAATATCATTCATAAGCCATGATAACAATGATCTCCTATCTTAATTGAGACAACAGGCATGCCCCCAACGGGCTTATTCTTATCTTTAGTATCGGGTTTGGCAATTCTAGTAGCTACATCACGGAAATAAATAACATGCCCATCTATATTATGGACCAAGAGATCTTTAACCATAGGTACATTAGGTTCAACTTTAATTTCTTCAGAGGGTCTAGGTGCTTGAATATTACTTTTGTTAAGCACAGTTGAAACCTTAGCATGTTTATCCTAACAGGGAAAGGTGGTTGATACGTCCATTTTGCATCATGTTTTCCTACTGTTATTTATAGTGTTTTTGTGCAATATAATACTTTGTGGAGTAATTCTAATGCCTTTTCTCTCATAATATGCAAGGTTTACACAAAGAGGCAGAATACCGGCAACTGGAATTCTGGACCTAAAAAGCTATGTCAGAGATACCTATTATGCACATCTCCAAATAATTATTTAGAAATATATAAAAATATTGGAGAAAAGAAATACTAGAGGAGGCCACCAAGGTGCCCAATAGGGACCAGGGCGCGCCACCCCACCAGGCGTGCTGTGGTGGGTAGTGGGCTCCCTGGCCCACCTCCGGGGCCCATCTTCTGGTATATAAGGTCTTTTGACCTAGAAAAGATAAGGAGAGGACTTTTGGGATGGCGTGCCTCTGTCTTGAGGTGGAACTTGGGTAGGAGATCTTCGGTGAGCGATTCCGCCGGGGATACTTCCCTTGGGGAGGGGCAAATCGAAGCCATCGTCTTCACCAACAACCCTCTCATCATGGGAGGTACAATCTACATCAACATATTCAACAACACCATCTCATCACAAAACCCTAGATCATCTCTTGTGTTTAATCTTTGTATCAAAAACCCATATTGGTACCTGCGAGTGACTAATAGTGTTGATTACATCTTGTACTTGATGCTAGCCGATTATTTGGTGGAAGAATATATGTTCAGATCTATCATGATATTCAATACCCCTCTAATCTTGAGCATAAATATGTTTTATGAGTAGTTACTTTTGTTCTTGAGGAAATGGGAGAAGTCTCGTCATAAGTAATCATGTGAATTTGATATTCTTCCAATATTTTGATGATATGTATGTAATGATTCCCTTAGTGGTGTTATGTGAATGTCTACTAAATGACACTTCACCATATTTAGGCCTAAGGGAATGCATTGTGCAGTAGTTATTAGATGATGAGTTGCTAGAGTGACAAAAACTTGAACCCTAGTTTATGCGCTATTTCGTAAGGGGCTGGTTTGGATCTATATGTTTAATGTTATGGTTAGAGTTTATCTTAATTCTTCTTTCATAGTTGCATATGCTTGCTAGAGGGGTTAATCATTAGTGGGAGGCTTGTTCAAGTAAGAACATCACCCAATCACCGGTCCACCCACATATCAAATTATCAAAGTATCGAACGAATCAAACCAATATGATGAAAGTGGCTAGATGAAACCCTCGTGTGTCCTCAAGAATGCTTTGCTTACTATAAGAGGTTGTTTTGGCAAGTCTTTTTTTACAAAAAGGATTGGGCTACCTTTCTGCACCTATTGTTTCCATTTCTACTTTTTACTAGTTACCAATTATCTACCTATCAAACTACCTGTTACCAACAATTTCAGTGCTTGCAGACATTACCTTGCTGAAAACCGCTTGTCATTTCCTTCTGTTCCCCATTGGGTTCGACACTCTTACTTATTGAAAGGACTACCATTGATCCCCTATACTTGTGGGTCATCAAGACTCTTTTCTGGCGCTATTGCCGGGGAATGAAGCGCCGTTGGTAAGGAAAAATTTATATTACGTGCTGACATTTACTATTACTTGCTACTATGGAGAACAATCCTTTGAGGGGTTTGTTTGGGGTATCTTCACCTTGACCGGAAGCACAAAGAGTTGCTCCTCAATCTACTCCACCTACTGAAAATATTAGTTATGCAATTCTTTCGGGTATGATAGAGAAACTCCTAGCTAATCCTTATGTAGGTGATGGAATGAGACATCATTATATGCATTTGATATATGTGGATGAAATTTGTGGATTGTTTAAGCTTGCAGGTTTACTTGGAGGTGAAGTTAAGAAGACTGTTTTCCCTTTATATTTGGGGGGAAATCATTGAGAAGGTATAGGCTATGTGATGATATTGGAGCTTGGGATTGGAGTCGATTAAAATTGGAATTTCACCAAAGTTTTATCCTATGCATCTAGTTCATCATGATCGGAATTATATATATATATTTTTTGGCCTCATGAAGGAGAAAGTATTTCTCTAGCTTGGGGAGTCTTAAATCAATGTTATATTCACGCCCCAATCATGAGCTCTCAAGAGAAATTATTATACATAATATTTTATGCTCGACTTTCTCGTAATGATCAATCCATGCTCGATACTTCTTGTACTGGTTCTTTTATGAAGAAGACTATCGAATTAAGGTTCGATATTTTGGAAAGAATTAAACGCAACTCTGAAGATTGGGAACTCGATGAAGGTAAAGAGTCGGGTATTAAGCTTGAGTTTGATTGTGTCAAATCTTTTATGAATACCGATGCTTTTCACAAGTTTAGCACTAAATATGGACACTCTAAGATAGTAGCTTATTTTTGTGAATCATTTGCTACTCATGTTTATCTCCCTAAAGAGAAATGGTTTAAATATCATCCTCCTATTAAAGAGAAGATTGAGGAACTAGTTATTGTCGGATTTCGGGATCCGGCAACCCTTGAGAGGTTCGAACTCTGGGGTGCGTGCAGAGATCTCAACCTGCCTAGCCTGCCTACTTGCGATCCACCCTAGCCTAGCACGTTGATCTCAAAGAGACACAAAGACACAGAGATTTATAATGGTTCGGGCCACCGTTGTGGTGTAATACCCTAATCATGTGTGGTCTGGTGGATTGCCTCGAGGGGCTATGGATGAACTAGTACAAAGGATGAACAAGCCTCAGTAGGTGAGGTGTTCTTGAGCTGGTGTGGTGTTCTACTTGTTCTGGTTTTCGGTCCTCCTCTATGGTGGTGGCTAAGTCCTATATATAGTGGCCTTGATCCTCTTTCCAAATATGAGCGGGAAGGGATTCCACAACGGCGGGATTTGAAAGGGGACAAGCAGTATAGTCTATCCAGACAAAAGTAGTCTTCGCCTGCGAAAAGCCTCTGGTCGTGACGCCACGGTGGGCTCCTCCGTCCTGCCGTGATGACCTCCGTCCTGCCGTCCTGGCGGTCTTGGTCTTGTTGCACTAGAATGGAAACCTTTGACTGATTCCCCGGGACTTCGCGCCTGTGGCTTGCCTCCCTTGCACCAAAGAGGAAACATTCACTCTACACCCGCCTGGCACCTGCCTGGCCATGGTCGTCATGGCTCACGTCAGCTGAGCCTCATTTGGTAGCTGCATAGAACTCTCTGCCCCTCAGGAGCTCCCTGAGGAGGCCACTTCCTTTGGGGGTCTTGGCGACATCCGCCTCACGAGGCTTGGCCCCTCGCGAGGGTCTTGTGGTGTTGGTGATGAAGTTGGGCTGTACCAGGTCATCGATGGAGCCACGTGGTAGGCTGTAGGCAGGCAGGACTGGATACCACCAAGTCCAGGACGCCGGCAGTAGCCCCCGGGCCCAAGGCGCGCTCGGAATTTGCTTCCAGGCGAAGCCAAAGGGCAGGTGCGGAGCGTCACGGGCCCTAACCACCTGCGGCCTTGATGTTGAGTGGCGATTTATTGGATGTGGGCGAATCTATTTCCCCATGCTTCCTCGGCAACTGCTTGACTTGGCAACTGAATGCTGCATGCCGAGAGGATCATCATTACTGGAAATCGTGGGAGGCCGATGATTTACCTTCTCCTGGCTATAAACGTCCGAGCAGGTGGAGCCCCTGCCCATCTTTCTTTCATCTTGCTCCGACTGCTTCTTCTCCTCTCCACCTTGCTTCCATGGTGCCAATCAGGAGGTTCTCAGCGGCAGAGAAGGGGAAGGCCCCTAGGGAGGGGCCCGACCCTCTCCCACCGAAGAAATGAATCCGCCTTCCTGATGATGCCTGCATGGGGTGAGAGGTGGCCAGGCCTTGGCAATCTAGGCCTACGCATGGTTTCCCTCTCCAGCTATACGCCCGCGCTCAAGACGATGGAGCGTGCCGCCGCGCGGCGCCTGATGAGGAAGGCAGGGTCGCCATTGCCCTACCGGCCGCACCACGGACCCACACTGAGGGGAGCTCGCGCGAGTTTGGGGTGTGGGCGGTGATGCCTCCAGACACCTAGATTTTTCTCCCATGGTTCTTCGCCCGCGAGTTGTCTCCGAGGGGACCGGTGGAGCTGTGGCTGCAGCATGCAGGGTGCCACAGCTTGGCCACCAGGGCTGAAGTCGAGGTGGTGCCACCTGGAGATATCTTCATGATGCGGGGATGGGGCGAGATCGCCCGGGCTTGCCGCGCAGAGGGATCCCTGGCGATCCACTTCGAGTACGACGGTGTGGCCACCCTGTTCTTCAAGGTCTTCAATGAGTGGGGCGAGCGGCTGGAGTGTTGCCCCGGAGGAGACAACTCGAGGGATACCGTAGTGGGTGCTGGATATGCCGATGCCCCCCTTCAGCGCTTCGTCCAGCTGCAGTGACGACTCCTGGGAATCCAGTGACTCTCCTGAGTCCGGTGATTCTCTAGAGTCGAGCGATGACAGCTACGTGTCGCCGAGCTCCCGTCGAGGCCGGAATGCTGCTGGGGCTGCCGCTCGGCACCGTCGGCGATGCTGTAGGATCTAGTAGTTGCCTTCCCTGCGCGGAATGGAGATCAGCCCCTGTGGGGCTTGTAAGGATTGGAATGTATTTAGTGTCAACAAAATTTCTTTTGATTTTACGATGAATGCGCCTATTCCAGTTCGGCTAGGTTCCTCCCTTTTCTATTCTCTAGGCAGGGTGGTGATCTACGCCGGCAGGACCCAGTCCCCAGGTAGGCTTCAGTCATCGTTAGTATGCCAGATCGCGATGTCGTGGTCAAGGCTAGGAGATGAGCGGCCCAAGGTCCGGTAAGAGCTTATGAGACGTGATGCTCACGAGGTCCCATTTGGCATGCACAGCTGCATGGAAATTGAAAAGGGGAGCTGAACCACCCAAGTGGAACTGCGAGGCAGGGCGTGTGGAGGGAAACTGGTGCCGTAGCAAGCCGAGACTCATCTTTTCACTGTCCGAGTCCGTTGGGGAGGTGATGCTTGCTATTGCGCTTGTGGTACCGTCAGGTGCAGCCTGCATTGGCCACCCTCCTTCCTTGCTTGTCAAAGTGCTCTACATCCTCGGGACCAAGCCCTCGAGCAAGCTCAGCCGCCGCTGGTATGCCAGGTCGCTATGTCATGGTCAAGGCCAGGGGGTGAGGGCTGGAGAGCCAGTAGGAGCTCCCGAGACGCGATGCTCGGGAGACCCCCCTTTAGCGTGCAAGCGACTCGCGAGGCTATACAGTGGTTGTCCGGGCCGACCTTCGGCTCATTGCGGGGTGAACCTGTAGGTCACATGACAAAGAAGGCCGATAGCCCCAGGGGCATGAGACAGAGGCACCGAGGACCCTTTGAGGTGGTGAACGCGAGGCGGGCTGCGAACCAGAGCTTGATCCCCGGGTTTATCAGCGTTGCAGGGATGGACCAAAGCACAAGCGCCGTGCCGACGTGAGTATCATGCAGTGATGCGGGAAGGGCGTTAGCCAGAACGCACGAAGGGCGTGAGGCGGTGGCCCCGAGGTGACAATCATAGATAAATTCATTGAAACGATTAGATAGTCCTGGTGAATGCAAAACGATACCTGTCGTAGGGACAGACCCACATGGCCTGGGGATGATGCAGCCCGAGGACGCCCCCAAAATGAATGAACTAGGGAGATGTCACCTGGTACCGTTGCTGAAGAGTTGTTGAAGTAGCCAAAAAAATGCGTGCGGCCGAAGCCGCTCCTCATGAGTCACTGTGGTGCCGAGCCTCGGGAGGCTCAGAGGGACCGGAAGGCTCCTGAAGGTGCTCCTCCATCTCCGCCAGGATTGCCTGGTGCTGTGACACCCCAAAAATTTGGCCTTGTTTTAATAAATTAAAATTTTTCCAGGAATTAAAACTTTGGATTTCTGAGCTCCATTTTGATTTTTAAATCATTTCTTTCCCTGTTATGATGAGTTTTTCCCAAAGAGAAAACTTTTCAAATATGTTATTGGACTTGTTTAACCTCTCAAGAAAAACTTTCCTTCTATCTGTGAAATTAATTAAATAATTAAGTTGCTTGATCTTTATTTTCTTGAAAATGGTTTTTCAAGGTTATATGGCCATATTTGTACTGCAACCATTTGATATATTATTCTAAAAAATCCAACCAAAGTTTGGAGATATCATGTGATGTCTCTAAATCACTTTTGTGCAATAATATATTTAATACATTGCATATTTTGAGCTCTTCATTCAATTTTCTTCTCTGGTCCAGAGGGCAATTTTACACTACAACCTATTTAAATATTTCTTTAAAACTTCTACCAAAATTTGGGGAGGTCAGTAGGAGCCTATTATTCCACTTTGTGCAAAAACCTATTTATGTTGTTTGAAAAATTTGAGTGAATCAACCTCATCTTCATTCTGGACCAACTGGATGGTTTGTACAGCAACCATATTTTTGCTTGCTCTTTAACCCTTGATTCTTTCTCCTACTTGTAGTCCTCCATGTTAAACCCTTAAGTCCAGGATCATGCACCTTTTAGATCATTTTTGGTTCATGAAATAATGTCATTTATTTCCTGTCCAGGAATGTAGTTTTGCAAAACTTGCACTAACAAGTTTCTGCTTTTGACCAACTAACCTCACCACTTCCTCTTGCATCTAAAGAGACCATCATCTGGAGTTTTTGACCACTCCAAGACCTGCCTAAGTGCCCTTAGCATTTTGTCAAACACCTTATGGGCATGATCAGTTTTGGCATGATTATAGGTTTGTGTGATGAACTTGTCCATCTGTCCAAACCATGTTGTCTAGTAGCCTACTAATGGTCTCCAGCCCAGACATGTGGATTTGCACTTGATCCCTAGCAGTTTTGGCCACCCTGGCATTTCATCAAACACCTTTTGTGAGTGCACTGGACGCGCCCAGAGCGCGCCAATTGCAGCCACGCGCCCGAGCCGACACGTTGGCCCCTGGCTATGGCCCACACGGCAGCATCACGCCACACACTCCCTTCTCACAGCTGCGCGCCAAGCCGCCCCTCGCCGCACCTGGCAGGCCAAGCGCTAGCCGCCGCCGCCGCCCGACAGCCCTGCGCCGTTCAGCGCCGCCCAAGCCACCCCGTCTCGCCACCTGCCCCTGTGAGCAGTGCGTGCTCATCCACAGCTTCGTCCCCTAGCTCTCGTCGCCGCCACGTTCTCCTGCAGCTATAGAAAGACGGTCGCCGATGAGCTCATCCGCGGCCGCCACTGAACCGCCTCGGCTCGCCTATATAAGGAGCCCAGAGCTCATCCCCGCACGCAGGCAGTCCCAAGCCACCTCCCGAGGACCCCCTTTGGCAGCCAATCGACCCGGGGAGGCCTCCTTCCTCATCTCTGGCAGCTGCAGCCGCCGCCACTGACCCGGCCAATTCGGCACCACCAGGGCCTCCCACTCTCCGTTCTCTCCACCAAGAGCCCCCTCATCCTCCCGTAAACCATTCCCACTACTCCATTTCAATCGAGAACCACCGCCGCCCCGAAACCACTTTTCCCCGAAGCTTTCCTCCGCCGAGGAGCTCGCCGCCGACAGCTCACGCCGTCCCCGCCGACCCAGCGACTACCAGTAGGATCGCCCTTGATCCGCGGATCCATCCCCGCCCTCCAGAGGCCGCGAGGAGCCACCGCTCGCCGGCGTTGGTCGCTAGAGTTCCGCCTCCGCTCGGGACAGAGGGAGAAGGAGGAGGGCGGACTAGTCAAACCTGACTAGTGGGCCCTCTGGACCCACTGTCAGCGACCTCGTGTCTGTCCACGTGGTTAAGTGGAGGCGTAAAGCCTCAAGTACGCCTCCTCTGCACCGAAAGCGTATTTCTATCTGAAACGTTTTCTTTTCTGTTTTATTTTAAATAACAGATTTTGACCAACTCTTTGACTGGCTATAACTTTTTAAATATAAGTCCAAATGAGTTGATTCTTTTTCCTACCTTCCTCAAATTTGGTCTAGTTTATTTTAAGATTTATTTGAAAAAATTTCAAACAACATTTTTGTACTGTTTTTGAAATGTGTGTTAATTCAAATATATTTTCAAATAGGATTTTGGGGAGAGAAGAAACTTTCAAAAAGTTTTGGAAAGCACCCCACCCCTCCACAACATGGAAGGCAAGCATTCTGAATCCCGGCATAATGTTTTGGTGTGATCGTGCATACATTTATAATACCACCGCATATTGAAGGACTTGTTATTTCATGTGATATGATCATATGCATGGGTGCATGTTATTGATTTCCATGCTATTGGAAATGAACTCACTTGTGACGATAATCACCCTCATGTGCCTTGCATGCATACCGGCAGGAACCCGGGAAAACCTCTGCCTTGGGTAGGCATGAGTTTGTCGCCGGTCTCCGTCGGGACGGTTATGTCTGGTATGGCATGGTAAGGTGATATGAGAGGTGACTCTGTTGGATGAAATATATTCGTTATACTAATCATGCAGGGAATACTTGAACCTCCTGAGTCGACCTAGATCGAGTCTTGTTCCAGTAACCCCCATACTTGTTTCGTACTACCACTCGTCTCTACAGCAAGTAGAGTACGGTTCAGTAAGTTGTCAACCTCTTTCTAGCACACACCGTACAGAGAGGCCATGGTGGAAGGTACCGGTTGTAGCTGGTAGGCAAGCCACCTGGTCCGGGGGCATGGGTGTTTCCGGTTGGGACCGAGAGGGGAGGCCACCCCTTAGAGCGCGCGATATAAGTTTGATCCCATGCTACGCGAGGTTGTAGCCTCCCCACTTAGAGTTGCTTAACAGGTGTCGTGGGTGATTCCAGACACGTGTGAGTTAAGCTGGTGTGTGCAAGTTAGGTGTGTTTTCAACAAAAAGACCGTAGATGGAATTAGTCCCGATGGACTAAAGAAATCCGTTACTCGTGGGTAAAGAGTACATCCTCTGCAGAGAATAAACTATTCGAATAGCCGTGTCCATGGTTAAGGATTTCAGTCTGGGATGGTCAGGTGTCGGTCCTAGTGTCGGTCTTCGGAGGTGAAACGGTTAACCATAAATGGAATTACTACTTGTGACTTGTGAGAACTATGATTATTATTATTGTTGACTAACCCGTGATATTATTGTTATTATCGAGTATCTTAGGGATGGTTCTACCTCCGGGATATTCACTATGAATGTTTATTTTTAAAGCCCTTTATGTGGTGTCGCTCAGACGCCCGACTGTGGCATTTCTTTTAAAGCCCTTTATGTGGTGCCGCTCAGACGCCCGACTGTGGCATTTCTTTTAAAGCCCTTAGGTGGTGTCGCTCAGACGCCCGACTGTGGCATTTCTTTTAAAGCCCCTTATG
>NC_041385.1:290621737-290673462 GCF_002162155.2 Triticum dicoccoides
CGACTGTGGAATTTCTTTTCAAGCCCTTTATGTGGTGTCGCTCAGACGCCCGACTGTGGCATTTCTTTTAAAGCCCTTTATGTGGTGTCGCTCAGACGCCCGACTGTGGCATTTCTTTTAAAGCCCTTTACGTTGTGTCACTAAGACGCCCGACTGTGGCATTGCCTGTTATTTGTTTCATAAATTTTTATGCTACCATGTTATTGCATTTTTATAAATAACTTGCTTGCACGCATCAGAGTTTCATTTATCTTTTGTGACTGACGTCATGAGCATAAAATATTTTCAGCACATCATTGTTATATTATACCTGTGTTCATAATGTTTGCGAGTACATTCAAAGTACTCACTGGCTTGTCCCTGGCTATTGTCTTGGCCAGATTTTCTTGCACGGAGAGGAGCGACGCGATGCCAGCCCCGGAACCCACTCAATGGAGATAGCAGCCTCGCGAAGATAGGAATTAACCTGGTCAGCTGTTCCCGTGGGAAATGGAGTCCCATAGACACTGATGTTTCACAACCCGCTTCCGCCATCAACCACTAGAAACCATTTGTTGTACTCACAGGCCAGAATGGTCTTGTACTACATATTTTGTATTTTTTTCTTGGAATTTCTGTATCAAGTTGGAGCCTCATTAGCTAACAGTAATCCTGGGGCTGATGAGCACGACGGTCTTTTCTGGAAAATTTATTACCCGAAAAACCGGTCGTGGCAGGTGCCTGTCCTCGCAGGCCGCCTGAGCGTCCCTCATGCAGTGCTGGAACGCCTCAACCGTGCCCGCCAGGCTGAAAGGCATGCAGACATAGCTGTGAGGCGGACCCTCGCATCGGCCGTCACGAGATGGCCACATGAGCTTCCTAGACGCGGCCTTGTTGAGCCCAGGCATGCCGATGCAGATGTGAGACTCTTTAACCTCGCTAGGGTAGTGAGCTCCACCTCGTGGCAGGCGACGATTGCCTTGGAGAACCCTTCCTTCCTAAATCTCCTCAATTGCCTTGCTGATGAACTCCTGAACGTCTGGTGCCTCATGCCTACTGCCTTCTCCTGGGAAGCGTGTTCTGAAGAGCGCTTTCACATGGTCCCCGAGCGCCGCTCTCGTGACATTGGCTAGATCTGAGGCCCTCCAAAAGAGAGACCCCGAGCGCAGCCTGAAACGGGCGTTGGGCACGACTTCCTATGTGATGGATGAAGGTGCCGCCTCCAGGGATGTGAGACTCAGCGTTGCGTCCTCGAGTGAAGCTCCCTCACGAGACCCCTAGCCGAGCTGCAGCTTCTTCGTCTTGGGGGCAACCTTAGGAGGGATGGCGCCATCTTCGTCTTTTGGGTTCTCAACTGTTGCAGCCTGGAAGGCGCGCTCGAGGGAGCATACTGCATCCTTCTCTTGGCAGGCGACCGTGATGATGCCGCCGCTCCATGGCATCTTGAGGATGTTGTAGCCGTGGTGTGTGGCCTCCATGAACTTGGCCAGTGCTGGGTACCCTAGGATGGTATTATAGGGCAGGCGGATGTCGGTGACGTGGAAGTCAATGAGCTCGGTGTGGGAGTTGTTGCGCTCGCCGAAGGTGACTGGGAGGCGAACCTGCCCGATCGGGTGTGTCAATCAGTCGGTCACTCTGGAGAATGGCTTGGTGGGCTGCAGCTGGTAGTATGGCACCTGGAGTCTGTCGAACGTCTAGACGGAGAGAACATTGAGCCCTGCTCCATCATCAATTTGAATCTTGGTGACGGTCATGTTGTTGATGACGGGGGAGCAGAGCATGGGGAGCACGCCAGCTGTGGCCGTGCACTTGAGTCGGTTTGTGGAGTCGAAGGTGATGGCACACTTGGACCACTTGAGAGGGTGAGTTGCTTCAAGCTTGGGGAGCACCGCATTCACCTCGTGCACAAACTGCTTGAAGACACGGTGGGAAGCTGGGGCTTGTGAGCCGCCCAAGATGCAGGCGATGTCCTGTGGCTCCTGGAAGACCCTAGCCCCCTCGTAATTGTGGTGATCTTCGTTCCTTCTTGGCGGTCGAGGCGGAGGAGGCAAAGCTGCATTGCCCTGAGGGCGATCCTCACGAGGCTGCTCCCTCCAGTTGCCCTTGCCAGGCTGGTCCTGCCAGTGATCGTCATGAGGCTGGTCGCGCCACTCCTAACGGCGGTCGCGTCCATCCCAGCGTCCTCCACCTCGGCCACCTCTGCGACCATAGCCTCGATCTTTGCACTCGGGGCATCGACCGAGGTGCCTGTCATGGAGAGCACTGAGCTCCTGGTAGTCGCTGTTGTTGTCTCTATAGACGTTGTGGAAGGCACAGAACAACCGCTTGCCCTTGGATGACTCGGGGTGGTCGCAGCCGCGCTTGGTCTCTGGTTCTGCCGCTAGTACTGCTGGCCCCTTGCGCTTTGTGTCCTTGGTCTTGGTCTTCTTGTCTTCTAGATCAGCATCAGGGAGCTCGAGGAGGGAGAGGCATCCCTCCTCAGCCCTTGCACACTTGTTCGCCATGTTGAACATCTCCAGTGCGGTGCAGAGGTCCTCGTGAATGGCTAGCTCCTCCTTCATCTTGACATCACGGACGCCATCGATGAACACGGAGATGATGGCCTCATCAGACACCTTGGGAATCTTGAGGCGGACGTTGTTGAAGCGCTGGATATACTTATGCAGGTTCTCTCCAGATTGCTGCTTGACGCGGTGCATGTCGCCCGCGGCTGGCGGACGGTCGTGTGTGCCCTGGAAGTTGGCGATGAAGCGGCTGCGCATCTCCTCCCAGGAAGAAACCGATCCCTTGGTCAGGTTCAGGAGCCAAGAACATGCACCATCCTTCAGGGCCATCGGGAACCAGTTTGCCATGATCTTCTCGTCACCGTTGGCCGCCTCGATGCTTAGCTCGTAGAGATGTAGGAACTCGGTGGGGTCTACGGTGCTGTCATAGCATGGAGGCAGGTCAGGCTTGAACTTTCTCAGCCAGACGACATAGCGGAGCCCCGCAGTGAACGCGCGGCATTATGCCGTGGCCACCGGAGGTCATCGAGGGGGTAGAACGTCGTCCTGGTGCACGCACTCCGCCAGCTCCTGTGGCGGGTCGCGAGCCTGGTGCTGGGGTGTTGGAAGCACGCGTGCTTATCCTTGGGGACGTTGCACCCCCTAGCAGCTCACGTCGTCCTGAGTCGGCGCTAGGCGCTACGGGTCGCGCCATGGAGCTATACGCCTTGGCTCGATGATGGCGCCCCGGGCCGAAGGCGGAGGAGGACCCCCGTGCGCGACTTCACCTGCTGTAGGTGGTTGCTGAGGCAGCGAGCGAGCTGGCCCGTCGGAGCCCCTGTGGGCGACGCTGATGAGCTCCACGATATGCTCAAGCCATTCCTCATAGAGATCACCCACCGGACGGTAGCGAAGAAGCTCCCGCGCCATGAGCAGAGCGGCCTGCGCGTCCACCTGGCCGCGGAGGGTGTGGGAGGATGAAGCTGCTGGTGTTAGTGACGGAGTAGCGGTGCACCCATCACGGTGCACTGACGGGTGTAGCGATGAAGCTTGCTGCTCGTGGCCTGCATGGCCCATGGCGGCATTGGCCACCAGAGAAGGAGCGCCATGGGCATAGCCGTCACCCGCCGGAGCCGTCTGAGCGACACGGGCGGCGACCGCAGCCCGACGCTAGGCGTGAGCCCTGCGCACGTCGGCCATGGAGATGTCGGAGCATAGACCAATCGAACTACGGAAGAGAGGATCCGACACACCCCTACCTAGCGCGCCAAATGTCATATTTTGGGATCCGGCAACCCTTGAGAGGTTCGAACTCTAGGGTGCATGCGCAGATCTCAACCTGCCCAGCCTGCCTACTCGCGATCCTCCCTAGCCTAGCGCATCGAGCTCAAAGAGACACAAAGACACAGAGATTTATACTGGTCAAGGCCACCGTTGTGGTGTAATACCCTAATCCAGTGTGGTCTGGTGGATTGCCTCAAGGTGCTATGTATGAACTAGTACAAAGGATGAACAAGCCTCAGTAGGTGAGGTGTTCTTGAGCTAGTGTGGTGTTCTACTTGTTCTGGTTTTCGGTCCTCCTCTATGGTGATGGCTAAGTCCTATATATAATGGCCTTGGGCCTCTTCCCAAATGTGAGCGGAAAGGGATTCTACGACGGCGAGATTTGAAAGGCGACAAGCATTACAGTCTATCCTGACAAAAGTAGTCTTCGCCTGCGAAAAGCCTCTGGTCGTGATGCTGTGGTGGGCTCGGTGATGACCTCCGTCCTGTCGTCCTGGCATTCTTGGTCTTGTTGCACGAGAATGGAAACCTTTGGCTGATTCCTCGGGACTCCGCGCCTATGGCTTTCCTCCCTTGCACCAAAGAGGAAACCTGCGCTCTCCACCCGCCTGGCGCCCGCCTGGCCATGGTCGTCATGGCTCATGTCAGTTGAGGCTCATGAGGTAGTTGCACAGAACTCTCCGCCCTTCAGGAGCCCTCCTGAGGAGGCCACTTCCTTCGGGGGTCTTGGTGTCGTCCGCCTCGCGAGGCTTGGCGCCTCGCGAGGGTCTTGTGGTGTTGGTGATGAAGCTTGGACGTACCAGGCCGTCGATGGAGCCACGTGGTGGCAGCAGGCAGGCAGGACTGGATACCCCCAAGTCCAGGACGCCGACAATTATAGTTAAGGATCAAACTATTATTTACAATTTTAATCTAGTTGTGCCAACTTCTTATATTGAGAAGCAACATTTCCCTGTAAGGATGAAGGAACATGCTAAGGTCTCAATCGTGGTTAAGAAGAGTAACATTAAAGCACCTAAACCCTCTGAACAAATTAAACTAGACCCTAGTATTGCTATGGTTAAAGATCTCTTGGTCAATAATATTGATGGGCATGCTATTTATTTCTGTGATGAAGATGCTAGAATTGCCAAACCCGATACTAAAGATAAGAATAAGCATGTTTTTGGCATGCCTGTTGTCTCAGTTAAGATTGGAGAACATTGGTGTCACATCCCTTGTTCTGGTATGACCTAGACTAGCTATGTCATGTGTGCACCCCGTTTAAATTTCAATGAATTCAAAGTGGGGACATGTGAAAACCTCCGAAATCATTTTTGACAATGACCAAGATAAAAATTGCTTCAAATAAGTCCAAGAAAATGTTCCTGTTTTCCTTTGAAAATATTGGCAAGAGGTAAAATTCAAACCAATATTTCTGGAAGCTCAGAAATATTTATTTTGGGCATTTGAGTTAATATAATAATTATTTGCATTGGATTTATATTTGTTATATATTAAATATAAGTTCAATAATTCTGGAACTTTTTTTTTGATTCTGGATTTTCATACCTAACCCCATAATTATTTTCAGAAGCTGCAAAATGGTTTTGTCTTTGAACTAAATCAAAATAGAACAACAAAAATAGAAAACAAAAATATAGAAAAGAAGTAGGCTTACCTGGCCACTTACCTAGTAGCCCAGCTGGCCCAGCCCACTAGCCTCCCCCCTGTCGTCTTCTTCCCCTGCCAGGAGGACGAGCACGTGGCCGCCGCGCGCCGGCACGCGTCCCGGCCACCTCCTGTTTACCGCTTCCCCCTCGATGCCCTGGTGAAGCCACACAACCCCTCGAACCCCCTCGGTCTCTCCCTCATGCTTCTCCACGCCTCTGCTCTCTCACTCACACGCACCCAAGCGGCCCCATCACCGCCGTCCACCGCTCTCATAGCCACTGGCCTCCCCTATGGCCCTAGACACGCCCCTGAGATCCGCGAAGACTCCCTCGTCATCTCCATCGAGTCACGCAATGCCGGGTGCCCGGGAACGCCGCCACCACCGTCGTCTTCAACTCCGGCCTCCGAGATCGCCGACAATGCCCCAACGTCGTCCTACCTTCCCCGAGACCACTGAGACGTGTGCTGCAACCGCTGTGAGCTCACGGATCGACCCCCCTCCTCCCCTACTCGCGCTCATACTCTAGCTCTGTTCCCCACCTCTGCCGAAGCTTGCCGCCGCCGCGAATGTCACCGAAGTCGTTATGATGGGCCAACACCGCGTATGATCACCTGGTCGAGTTCCTGCTGCCCCATAATCTCTTCCCGTGCTCCTCATTTGCACTAAATCGAGCTGCAGCCCCGCGCCCGCATCTAGCCGAGCTCCGGCCCCCGCGTTTGTTGCCGCTGCCATCGCTTCACTCCACCTCCGGCCGCATCGATGCCCCCACCGGACGCGCCTCATCGCGCTGCACCCGTAGATCCCAGCGATGCGAGCTCCCGTGCCGGAGATGGCTGGATGAGGAGCGCCGCCGCGTTCTGTTAGCGCCGGCGGCTAAACGCCGATTGGGTGACGTGGCAGGTTAGTTTAGGCACTAACCCCGTGGTTAGCTTAACACGTGTGCCACTGACGGACAGACCCCCTGACTTAATTAATCCCCGGGATTTATTCCCTGTTAACTTAGACTAATCCACTGGGCCCACATGTCAGGTTGACGTTGTTGACGTGGCCGTTGACCGGACCCACCTGTCACTGACCCTGGGCAGCACAGTGTCACTGACCAGTGGACCCCACTGGTCAGGTTTGACCAAGATCCGTCTAGTTGACCTGCTGACATCACCCTGACATAGTGCTGATGCAGTAAAGCTTTTTCTGGAATTAAAATAAACCAGAAATAATTAGAAATTCCAAAAAATGCTTTAAACTTCAAAAATTCATAGAAATTCAACCATAGCTCCAAATGAGATAAGTTATACATGAAAAATGATCAGAAAAATCCAATCCATCCATCTGCACTGGTTTCATGCATACTTAAGCAACTTAAATCTTCTGTTTATGTCAAAACATGATAATGCACTTTATAAAGTCATAGTTTGAATTTGAACATGAACCTTGGGTTCAAACTAACTCAAACCCATCTGATTGTAGTTGCATTAGCCCAACACACTCATTTTGCCATGTCATGATCATGCATCATATTTTGCATTGCATTGATTGTGTTTCCTTCTGTGTTGCCGGTATTTGTCCCCTCTCGATAGACGTGACACCGACGATGAGTTCGATGACACCGATGAAGAACAATACTATCTTCAAAAGTGCCAGGCAAGCAAAACCCCCTTGTTCATTCCTATAAAATCCCACTCTCTCGCTCCTGCTCTCTTTTACTGCATTAGGACAACAACAATTATATTACTTGCTGCGGTAGTTGAACCCCTTTTCCTCTGCATGACCTGTCATTGCCATAGTAAATAGATGAAACCCACTAGCATGAGTAGGAGTTGTTTGAGCGCTAATGTGCCTACTCATTCATGCTTGTTTGTCATGCCTTCTACTGCTTAGAGTTGAGTCAGGTCTGATTCATCAGGGATGAATTGGAGGTGTGTAAACATGTCCTACTGTGTGTGATCCAAGTGTGTGAACACGTTTTGGTCAAGGTAGTGGCGAGAGCCCATGTAGGAGTACATGGTGGGCTGTCTCATTGAAGCCGTCCTCAGGAACTGAGTTCTATGTTTGTGATCCATGAACAGCTACTAACACTCATTGGGATCCTTAATTGACCCTCTCGGCTTCTAAACCACCCTTGTCCTCTGTCCAGGAGGTGCAAGTAGTTTCTGGTGTTTGTAGTATGCTGGAGGCCATGGGCAGCGTTAACCCGAGGGGTGGGCAGTGATGCGGTAGGCACGTGGCTGGGTATGCCGAGTACCCGTTTGGTGTTGCGGAACCCTGTACACATCGTTCGGGGGGCTATGTGGAAACCTCGGCCAGACTCCGTGTGGATGGAACCAGAATAGGTGATAAACCTGGACTAGAGACTTGAGTGTTTAGGTAGGCCGTGGCCGACACTCTCGCCAGGCTTCCGCTTGAAGGTTGCTGAGATACATGACATGTACATGGAGGTAAGCGGTGAGAGCGTGTGTGAAGAAGTACACCCCTGCAGGGTTAACATCATCTATTCGAATAGCCGCGTCCGCGGTAAACGACCTCTGGGTTGCCTATACAGTTCATAGACAAGCGAAAGTGGATACTCTAAAATACGCAAGATAAGCATGAGTGCTATGGATGGCGTTCTTGTAGGGAGACGGGAGCGGATCCATAGTGGCGTATTGATATGGTGAATATGTGGACTCGTGTGCGCCACCTCAAAAGAGTTACTTGCAGTCGTAGTTCAGGATAGCCACTGAGGCAAAGCTGGCTTGCTGCAGTTAAACCCCACCATACCCTTTGTTGATAATGATGCATATGTAGATAGTTCTGATGTAAGTCTTGCTGGGTACATTTGTACTCACGTTTGCCTATTTTATGTTTTGCAGAGAGACTTTGGTCTCGCTAGTAGTTCCGTGTGGACTTCAATGTTTAGCTTGTTACCTCAACTACGATCTTGTGCCCTCGGCAGGATCTGGTAGATAGTCAGGCTTCTCAGCCTTTCTCATTTATAGATGTCTGTACCCAGACATGTTAAGCTTCCGCTTGTGCTTTGACTTGTATGCTCTGAATGCTGGGTTGTGAGACCCATGTTTGCAATATCTCACTCCTTGGAGCCTATTGAATAAAATACTTGAGTTGTAGAGTCATGTTGTGATGCCATGTTGTATTTGCACATATCGAGCATATTCTGTGTATGTTATTGAAATGCTTGGTATGTGTGGGATCTGACTATCTGGTTGTTCATCCTTGGTAGCCTCTCTTACCAGGAAATGTCTCCTAGTGCTTCCACCGAGCCTTGGTAGCTTGCTACTACTTCGGAACACTTAGGCTGGCCGGCATGTGTCCTTCTTCGTTCCTGTGTCTGTCCCTTCGGGGAAATGTCACGCGGTGTCTACCGGAGTCCTGTTAGCCTGCTACAGCCCGAATTCTCCGGAGTCCTGCTAGCCCAGTTGCTACAGCCCGGATTCACTCGCTGATGACCGACACGTTTGTTGTTGGGTCATGTATGCCTGTCCCTATAAGTTAGTGCCACTTTGCGTTCACGACTAGCCATGTCAGCTCGGACTCCTTGTCATATGGATTCTAGTGAAACTATCATATACGTGTGCCAAAAGGCGCAAACGGTCCCGGGCCTGGTAAGGCGACACCCGTGGGAATACCTTGCGTGAGGCCGCAAAGTGATATGAGGTGTTACATGCTAGATCGGTGTGGCATTGAGTCGGGGTACTAACAGCTTTGGTATCAGAGCCTGACTGTCTGTAGGATTACCAAGCCAAACTGGTCGAAGTTGAGTCTAGAAATTCTTTAGTTATATAAGGGAATTGATTGTGGGATGGAACGTAAGGCTCTTTTTACTCCTTTACCTTATGCCCTTCTGATCCGAGTCATCTTATCCTTCCTACGGGGTTAAGAAACTAGGCTTCCTCTTCTTTCTATCAGGATCACGTGTTACTAATTCATAGACTTATAGGATTGTTGGGTTTAAGCCTCTGTTCAGTTCCTACTACTTTCGTATGTTGACAGTTCGTCTCGGAACCTTGATATTGTGATGCTCGAGTGGTTAGGCCACCATTTTGCAGGATGTCTCAAATCTTCTTCAGCATTTACAGTCGTTATGTTGTCTGAGTCGTCCCAGGTTTCTAATTAGTCTGATGCATTTGGAAGTCCCTTCTTTCCGTTTCCGAAGTTCCTTTGTGCCAGATAAACCACACTAACTAGTGTGTTGAGGTACTTCATTGCCTCGGTATATATGTTGGAGTTATTATTATGACCCTAGGTGTCTAGAGTATCACCTAGTACCCTAGCCATGCTTTGTGTTCCCAGTGTGATGATGCTGGCCACCATCATTTTCTAAAGGATCCCGAGATGCTATTTTAGTAGTAGGTATTCTACTCCTTGGGTTTTGAACCCGAGGTTCACCCTACTTACCTCGTGTTGATATTGTTTTTCTCGTTCCTTAGGTTATTAGTAACCTTTGCGATACTCCTCGAGGTCCGTGGTAAATCCGTCTTCCCATACCATGAACCAATATGGCAGAAATTCCTCGCAGAACCGAAAGATCACAACTAGAGTGCTCTTGACGAGTTCTCGATTCTATGTTGTGACTTTGCCAGTTCTATCTTATCTGCATGGGTTATCCAGAAGAAATATATTGAACTCGTCCGACATTCTAAACCATGCATCCACAACTCAGAAAATCATATGTTCTTTTAAGTTGTCCCTCTTTAGTTGTTTTCTGGCCTCGTCTATCAATTGATAGTCAGGAGTAGTCATGCATTCGTTCATCGATGCCTGCTACTCTTGTGGTCTGTCAAGCCATTCTATTGCAGAATAACTAGGAGAAACAAACTCCAGAACCTCATCCATATCCAGGATTGGGTCAAAGTAGTTGTAATCCGCATATCAAAATGCCAATCTGGCTTTTGTTCTGTTCTACCTTGGAGTATTACCATCTTTATATCAAGGATATCATGGGAATTGCACACCATCCTAAGAACTCTTGATACAGTGATACTTCTCGCCTCATTATTCATTCCTCAGTCCTCGTGTTATTGTAACCGGAACACCGACAAGTGAATCATGATGTGTGAAATCAATACCCCTAGCAACGCTATTGCTTGGTAGTTGAAGGACAATAACCTCATTATTAGTGTGGGATAATTGAATTATCACCCTAAGGTTGACCGTGCTACCTAGTCCACTTTCCTGGTGCACTCTTCGATTGATGAGTTAGGATTTTGTCAAATCCTCGCTCATTTGATCATATCGTCTTGCCCTGAGAAGCAAGAATGTTATCGATCTTAGTAACATATCGGTCATTCGCGATTTTTCGAATATCTTCTCGGAAGTATCACTAGGTCATCACCTGACCGCTATGTTGAGTTCGTAATCAAGTTGGTTTCCTGTAACCACCCCTTCTCCAAGAGTCTGTGTTGGATACCCCTGAGCTAGTTGGTTAAGCTAAACAACAACTTGGAGAGTTGCAAGATAAAAGCTTACCTGGCTTAGTTCACCCCAAAGGGATATCTTATGTGTGTGTTTGTTGAAGAAAGGTGATATCTTCATTGATTGATCCTCGTGTCAATTGTTGGATCTATTGTCTTACCCAAATCTTTGATTTGCGTATGGGCTAACATCAAATCAAATCAGAACCAACGATATTCGTAATGTTGTCTTACTCGTGGTTGTTTCCTCGAGCATACACCATTGTATCCTTTGGGTCTGACCAATGCTATCACCTTGTTCACATAATTCTGGAATTTCACTTATGTGCAAACCTGGAGGAATTTTTGTTGAGCCCATCAGCAACATTGTTATCTTCTCCATGGTTTGTGTTGAACATCCAGCTAGTATTGGAAACTTTATAAGCATTATCTTCATGTCCCGTTCATGAACCATATGCTTGTATGAAATAAGTGACTTCCTCTAATTCATGTGCATTTGATGCAAGTTGCCACCGCGAATTCGAGAAAGCATGGTCCTACCTGCTCTGGAATCATCCCAAGTCAGTTATGCACGTGCGAAGTATTCCGTGGTCTGTTAGACTGATCATCTTCATTCCATATGAATGAACTAGCACATCAAGCCACTGATTGATTTGCTCAAGGATAAGAAGTTCATCGATAAGTGCACAAGGACTTTGATATCCTTGATGATGGTTTCCCACCTGAACTCGGTAGTGTTTTATTGTAAGACTACCATGTGGTCATTCTTGTCTAAGACAACGTGTTCACATGTTTGTAGCAAAACCAGCTCATGTTTTGGAGCTTGCTACGTAGTCCATTTCCCGAGAATCTCGCAACGTCATCACGTCGAATTGTGTTGCAAACTTTCATTTTTATTTCTAGTCTTAATGAGTCTGGAATATCCTAACACCAACCAGGTCTGAATCTCAGGCTGATATGATGGTTGGAATGTTTTCAAAGAACTATGGTATCGGTCTCTTTGTAACTTGGTAAAGTGGGTGTCGTGGCCAACACACCCAGCCGGAGTACCTAATATTGTAATATCTTGATTGAGGAAGTTGGCCACCTCCCCATAAGGACTTCTTAGGATTTCCTCCCTAGTTGTGCCTTATGATTTTGTGTTCCCGAAGTCCGACCTTTTACTTGATGTTCTAGATACCAAACCATATCTATGAATCGATTATGCTAGCACATCAAGGAGAACATTAGAAGCGGAGTGCTAAATTTTCCTCGGTCGCTCATCCAGATTTTGTCCCCTTGGCCCCGCTAAGGTGAAATCTGAGAAGGTGCTACCTTCCTTTGCATCTACATCCTCCACCATTATTCATCATGGTAGTATGTTGTGTTGCTAGGATCCTTGTCACAGAAATTGGTAAAACCTTGATGAATATGGAAATGCTCAAGTTCCTAAAAGCACGCACAAGCACTAGGTCTTATCACTGGCACTAACTGGGAACGCTCCCAGTTTTCCTCAGTTATGCTATAACCTTTCAAATAGTGGATTCACTCTCCATGGTTGGGTTTCTCCCCAATTACTAGAATCATTCCCAACATTTTCATTTTGTTCCCAGGTTGCACTGCCATTGTGCAAATTTCCCATGGGCTGCCCCTCTCAGTAATTGCTATTCAGGATCGTCTTCAAAAGTTGTCCTACCATGGGTCCCACCCATTTCCGATGATAAGCAAAAAATCATCCCTTCTGTTGTTTTCAACAAGGTATTCCACATCATCCATTCTAGTCCGGGTATGCCATCCTTTCTTCCCCCACCAAATGATCGATTGTGATTTACCTTGGGCTGGTATAAAGAGTTTCAAAGATCTGTGTATCAATGTAATTCTTTTTGCCACTTCAAGGATCAATCTACGAGTCGCCTCTCCCAAGGTGCCCCGTTATGGAATCATGGCAATTTCTCCTTGCTACATGAAAACCCTTGTCAAATTGTTTCCTCCGTCCTTGCCGATGCTTGTTTGCCTCTCAGCTCCAGAGATGTTTCTATGTCTCCCTCCGAGATATGATCCTGAGTTGTTCGATCCTCGAGAAGATCGATCCTTCTAGAGTTTTTCCTTTCCTCTCGCTATCATGTGGGTTGGAGTTCTCAGAGCAACACATCGAGACAAAGATGGTGATCAAATCAATGTTCCTATGAAGTACAACCTGGATCGTGAAGACCATGTTAGCTTGCGTTCCCCCTTCATCTTACACTACGCTTGAATCTCGGGACGAGATTCTTGTTTAGTGGGGGTGAGTTGTCACATCCTTTGTTCTGGTATGACCTAGACTAGCTATGTCATGTGTGCACCACGTTTAAATTTCAATGAATTTGAAGTGGGGACATGTGAAAGCCTCAGAAATCATTTCTGAAAATGACCAAGATAAAAATTGCTTCAAATAAGTCCAAGAAAATGTTCCTGTTTTCCTCTAAAAATATTGCAAGAGGTAAAATTCAAACCAATATTTCTGGAAGCTTAGAAATATTTATTTTGGGCATTTGAGTTAATCTAATAATTATTTGCATTGGATATATATTTGTTATATACTAAATATAAGTTCAATAATTCCAGAACTTTTTATGTGGTTCTGGATATTTCATACCTAACCCCATAATTATTTTCAGAAGCTGCAAAATGGTTTTGTCTTTGAACTAAATCAAAACAGAACAACAAAAATAGAAAACAGAAATATAGAAAAGAAGCAGGCTTACCTGGCCACTTACCTGGTAGCCCACCTGGCCCAGCCCACTAGCCTCCCCCTGTCGTCTTCTTCCCCTGCCAGGCGGACGATCGCGTGGTCGTAGTGCGCTGGCATGCGTCCCGACCACCTCCTGCTTACCGCTTCCCCCTCGACGCCCTGGTGAAGCCACGCAACCCCTGGAACCCCCTCGGCCTCTCCCTCATGCTCCTCCCCTCCTCTGCTCTCTCACTCACACACACCTGAGCGGCCCCACCGGCGCCGTCCACCGCTCGCATAGCCACCGGCCTCCCCTACGCCCCTGGACACGCCCCCGAGATCCACGAAGACTCCCTCTTCATCTCCACCGAGTCACGCAATGCAGGGTGCCCGGGAACGCTGTCGGATCTAGGGTCCCGGCAGACCCTTGAGGTTCGAACACTGGGGTGCGCGCGGAGGTTTCGCCTTCTACCTACCTGTTCCTCGCCGAATTCCTAGGATCTAACGACGAGAAGAACAACACAAGATACACAGGGTTTATACTGGTTCAGGCCACCATTGTGGTGTAATACCCTACTCCAGTGTGTGGCGTGGTGGTTTGCCTCTTGGGCTGATGATGAATAATACAAGGAAGAACAGCCTCGCGAGGGTCTATTCTTGTGGTGGTGTTGTCCCCTTTGAAGGGCCGATTCTAGATGCATATCTTATCCTCACCTTCCTATCCTCTTCCCTCTACCCTGTGGGTGGTTATTCCTATTTATAGGCGGAGGCCCTGGGCCTCTTCCAAAATATTGAGCGGGAGCCTCAGCTTCCTATCCTCTTGCCTCTACCCTGTGGGTGGTTAGTCCTATTTATAGGCGAAGGCCCTGGGCCTCTTCCCAAATATTGAGCGGGAAGGGAGCCAACAATTGGCCAATTTGAAGGGGAACATCTAGTACACTTACCCTGACTAAAGTTGGTCCTCGCCTGTCAAAGACTTTGGTGGTGACGCCAACTTGGGCTCCACGGTGACCTCCATCATGCCGTTGGACTGGTCTTGGTCTTGTTGCACCGAAATGGATGCCTTTGCTTGATGCTCTCGCCTGCGCTTGCTCCCCTTGCACCAAAGAGGAAAGAAGGACACTGTGCGGCTGGCGCCCGTCCGGCGCCCTTGGTCATCATGGCTTGCGTCATGGACACCTCGCGAGGTACCCCGCCTTGAACTCTCCGCCTCCTCGTAAGCCAGCCTGACGAGGCCGTGCCTAAGGAAGCTCCTTGTCGTCCGCCCCATGAGGCTTGGCCCCTCGCGAGGGTCTTGAGCTTGTGTTGATGAAGATGGGTCGTGCTGGGCCCCCTTTGAGCCACGCCGCAGGCCGCAGGCAGGCAATTCTAGGGACCCCCGTTCCCAGAACGCCGATAGTAGCCCCCGGGCCCAAGGCGCGCCCGGACTTGGCCGAGCAGAGAGGCGAAAGGGCAAGTGCGAAGCATCACGGGCCCTAGCAGCCTGCGGCCTTGGGCGCTGCATGGCGGTTGATTGGACGTGGGCGCCTCCACTTCCCCACGACGCCTTGGCAACCGCACGGATTTGACAAGTCCGTGCACGTGAAACGAGTCATAATTACCTGCGGTCGCGGAGGTCGACGGTTGGCCTCCCCTGGCTTTAAGTACGGCATGCCGCGTGACCTTCCAGTTCATCCCCTCTTGCTTCTCCATCTTCCTCATGGCCCCGCCAAGGAGGCTCTCGTCCGCAGAGAAGGGGAAGGCTCACCAGGACGACCCTGCCTCTCCTCCGCCAAGCGCGGTCGCGCTCGCCCTCGCAAGCACCCCGTGGCCTCTGCGGTGGTTCCCCGTGACCGCGGAGGTGATTTCCTGCGTGGCGACGGGCGGCCGGCCACGGCCGGGGGGCGTGTCTCGGCCGTGCGGCCCTCGAGGCCGCGCTCTCACACTGCGGAGGTGCTGCCGGAGTTTGTTGTGTGGGAAGCGGAGCTGGCCAGCGCCCGGCTTCAGCTCCCTCGCTTCCTCCTAGGTGAGCTCCCGGCTGGCGCCCCGGGCGGCGTCTGGCTCCAGGCAGACGGCTGCTGCAGCCGGGCCTCGTGGGCTTCGCTGGAGGTCTTCGCATCCGGGAGCCTGGCCCTGACCCGCGGTTGGCAGACGTTTGCCCGCGCGCGAGGCCTGAGCCGCCGGTGCACCCTGCACTTCATGTTCGACGGCGACGCCACCCTCTACGTGAGGGTGTTTGGGGAAGATGGTAGCCGCGCTGGGTGCTGCCCTGAAGACGACGGCCACAGCCGGGGACCCAGCCCCGGCGAGGATGGAGAGGGCAGCGAGCGCGCGGCTGGTGGTGCCCAGGATTCCTCAAGCTTCACTGGTTCCTCTTCGGGTAGCGACTCTTCTAGCAGCAGCCGCGGTCTGCCTCCGCGCCGTCGTGCCTGCTTGGAGGGCGGTAGAGGGTCCGCCCGCCATCGCACCCTGGTGAAGCGCGAGAGGGAGTCCGCCTGAGCTCCGGAGGCAGCTCGGGCCCGGCGCCTGGCGAGCTTTGCCTGATTTGTTCCCCCTTCTCCTTTCTCCTGCACAAAAAGACAGCTATGTGGGGGCCCCGTGGGGGCGTGTTTGTGTTACCGTTGTCAATCATCGTAATGTTTCCGTTGTTCTGGTATTGTTCCTTCTTGCTGAACGCCTGCGTGTAGGTAATCCCCAGCCTTGACCATGGGGCGACCGACCCGGGTCCCATATTCGTGTCGCGGTGCCCGTGAGACACGGACTGGAGGAACGCTCCTGTTAGTGGGCCCGGGTCGTGAGGTCTTGACCAAAAGGATCGAAACACTCGCGAGGGCGCCAGGGCCGTCCCCTCACGAGACCTCGCGCAAGAGAAATCGGGGTCGGAGGGCAAAAAACCGAAGAGCCAAAAGTCAAAAGACAGCGACAGTTTCAATAAAACTTCAAATGAGAATGAACTAGCCAACTGCAGAAAGCAAATGAAAAAGCCGCGTCCGGCACCTAGTCTAGCCTTCGACGTCTTCTCACCAGCGCGGAGCTAAGTGCTAACACTGGGCGTGGGAGGGGGCCCCAGGGCCTGAGGCCGGCGCTCCTGAGACTCCGGGGCGTGTACAACCCCAACTCATTATTACGTGAGAGTGTCACGGGCGGCGAGCTTCATAGGCGTTGGCCTTCTTCACAGGCTCCGGGCCTTTCTTCAGGGAAGCAAGATTCACGGGCATTGGCCCTATTCACAGGCTCCGGGCCTTTTCCAAAAAGATGGTCTTCACAGGCGTTCGCCTTCTTCACAGGCTCCGAGCCTTTTCCAAAAAGATGTTCTTCACAGGTGTTCGCCTTCTTCACAAGCTCCAGGCCTTTTCAGGGGTAAAACCTCCAGAGGTGCTGGATGTTCCACGCATTCTGGACCGGCACCCCCTCCTGAGTCTCCAAGCGCGCGGAGCCGGGCCTGGAAACATGAACAACCTTGAACGGGCCCTCCCACATGGGAGAGAGCTTATGAAGTCCCTCCCTGGAGAGAACCCGCCTGAGCACAAGGTCCCCTACCTCGAGAGTCCTCGGGCGGATGTTGCGGCAGTGGTATCGCCGCAGTGCTTGTTGATATATTGCCGCTCGCAGTGCGGCTTCTTGGCGACGCTCCTCCCCCAGCATGAGGTCCATCGCCTGCATGGCGTCCTGCTGCGCTTCGTCGAACGCCAGGACCTGCGCGGACCGACATCTGACCTCGTGAGGGAGGACCGCTTCGGCTCCATAGACCAAGAAGAAAGGGGTCTCTCCGGTCGGCTTGGTTGCGGTCGTGCGGATGGACCACAACACGGATTGGAGCTCTTCGTACCAGCCTCTGCCGCAAGCCTCCAGCTTCTTCTTGAATGTTCTGGTCTTGAGGCCCCTTAGGACCTCTGCATTGGCCTGCTCGGCCTGGCCGCTACTTCGGGGGTGCGCCACTGAAGCGTAGCATATCTGCGTTCCAAGGTTAGCACAGTATGTTTTGAAGAGGTTGCTGGTGAACTGTGAACCGTTGTCGATGATGATGCGGTTCGGCACCCCGAACCGGCTCACGATGCCCTTGATGAACTTGACCGCTGAACCCGCGGGGATGGTGCGGACGGCTTCCACCTCGGCCCACTTGGTGAATTTGTCCACGGGGATGTAGAGGTAGCGATAGCCCCCTGGTGCCCGGGGAAACGGGCCCAGGATATCAAGCCCCCAGACTGCGAATGGCCATGTGAGGGGTATGGTCTGCAGACCCCCCACCGGCTGATGGATCTGCTTTGCATGGAATTGATAGGCTTCGCGGGCATTTACCAGTTCAACGGCGTCATTGAGCGTGGTAGGCCAATAGAAACCGCTTCGGAATGCCTTGCCCACGAGGGTTCGCAATGACGAGTGGTGCCCGCAGTCTCCACCGTGTATGTCCACCATCAGCTCTTTCCCTTCCTCCCTGGAGATGCAGCGTAGGGATACATCATTTGGTCGCTTCCGGTAGAGTTCCCCATCCCTGATGCAGTATGCTGTGGCCTGCCGTGCCATGCGCTCTGCTTCCTCCTCCTTCTCTGGCAAGATCCCTTGTGTCAGATAGCTCCGGAGCTCCGTGACCCAGCATCCCTCCTGAGACTCCACTGTCAAGAGCAAGCGCGCCCCCGAGGCCGGCCCGCAGATCGGGGCTCCCGAGGCTGGCGCCTGGGGGAGCTCCTCCCGAGGCTGCACCGCGCTTGACAGTGACGGCGTGGCCGAGGGCTTGAAGATCCGCTCCTCGAAGATGCCAGGCTCCTAAGGCAGCCGCCTGGACACTCGTTTGGCGATGTCGTCGGCCTCCTGATTGGTGCCACGGGGCACGTGCTGTAACTCCAGCCCCCAGAACTGCTTCTCCATCCTGCGGACCTCCGCAAGGTAGGATTCCATGTGCTCATCCCTTGGCTCGTATACTTTGTTGGAGAAGTTGACAAGGAGTTGTGAATCACCTTTGATGGTAATGCGCTTTACCCCGAGGGCGGCCGTGGCCTTCAGGCCCGCTATCAGGCCTTCATATTCTGCTATATTGTTGGAGACCTTTTCTCCGTGTTGGAAATAGAGCTGCACGGCATAGTAGAGCTTGTCCTGGGTAGGAGATATAAGTACCGCGCCAGCCCCGCGCCGTGCCTGGAGAAAGCCCCGTCGAAGTACATGACCCAACCGTCCGGCGCCTCACTTCCCGGGGAGAGGGATCGATCCTCCCCAGCCTTTAGGCCCGGCGCCTCTGTCCACTCTGCCACGAAATCTGCCAAGGCGGCCCCCTTGATGACTCGGGTCGTGCTGAATTCGAGCTGAAATGCTTGCAGCTCAATGTTCCACTCGGCGACCCTTCCGGCTGAGTTAGGGCTTCGGAGCACTCTTTCCAAGGGGTACACGAAGACAACTTTGATAGGGTGACCCTGAAAGTAGTGCCGCAGCTTGCGCGAGGCCACCAGTAGCGCGAGGAGAAGTTTCTGAGGCATGGGGTACTATGCCCTCGCATCTCGCAACACCGTGCTGAGGAAGTACACCGGGTGCTCGATGAGGCTTGGAGCGTCAGTGCTGGTGGCGTCCTCCGGAAACTGTGGTGCCTCCTGAGGCGGTGGAGCCTCTAGAAGCTGGTTGCCTGGGGGAAGGGTTTTTCCCGCTCCTGGTGCGTCCCCCTGCGGCGGCTGATCTTCCTCAATCGTGGTGGTGATCTCTATGAGTCCTTTTTGGTCCTGTTTTGCCTTGGCGCGGGCAGCTGCCGCAGCCTTGGTCTGACGCTCCTCCCTAACCGCCACCAGGGCCACGCTGGCTGAGTAGGGAGTGGCGGCGAGGTAGAGTACCAGGGGCTCTTGTGGGCGTGGGGCCACCATCACCGGTGGGCTGGTCAGGTATCTCTTGAGGTCTTGGAATGCTTTGTCGGCCTCTTCAGTCCATTCAAAGAGCCCCTTTTTCTTCATCAACTAGAAGAAAGGCAGCGCCCGCTCCCCCAACCTGGAGATGAAGCGCCCCAGGGCAGTCACGCGCCCAGTGACCTTCTGCATCTCTTTGAGGGTCTTTGGCGGGCTCATGTTCTCGACCGCCTTGACCTTTTCTGGGTTGGCCTCGATGCCTCGGTGGGATACGACGAAACCCAAGAGCTTGCCCGAGGGGACTCCAAACACACACTTCTCTGAGTTGAGCCTCAGGCTTACTGCGTTGAGTCTTGCAAAGGTTTCCTCCAGGTCTTGTATCAGGGTCTTGGCCTCGCGAGACTTTACCATAATGTCGTCGACGTACGCCTCCATGTTCTTCCCGAGTTGCGGGCCCAAGGTGATGTGCATGAGCTGCTGGAAGGTTGCCCCCGTGTTGCACAGTCCGAAGGGCATGCATGTATAGCAGTATACCCCACACGGGGTCAGGAAGGCCGTCTTCTCCACGTCTTCCACCGCCATCTTGATCTGATGATACCTGGAGAAGGCGTCCAAGAAGCATAACAGGTCACACTCAGCGGTGGAGTCGACGATTTGATCGATGCGTGGGAGCAGGAAAGGATCTTGTGGGCATGCTTTGTTGAGGTTGGTGAAGTCGACACACATGCGTTCCTTCCCTCCCTTCTTTGGTACCACCACAGGTTTGGCCAACCAATCTGGATATCGAACCTCGCGAATGACCCCCGTGGCTTCTAGCTTGCGGGTCTCCTGGACAATGAAGGCCTGCTTTTCAGTGGACTGCCGCCTTGCTTTCTGCTTTACGGGGCGCACGTTGGGGCACACGTTGAGGTGGTGCTCGATCACACCCCGTGGGATCCCTGCCAGCTGATCGGGCTCCCATGCGAACACCTTCTTGTTTGCACGCAAGAACTTGACCAAGGCTTCCTCCTGCTCGGGCCCGAGGTGGGCACCTATGGTGAAAGTGGCGCTAGTGGACTCATCCTCGTCGACGGGTATCTGCTTGGTCTCCGCCTTGTCTTGGGTGAACAATTGTTTCTTCTTGGCTGGTGCAGCCCCCTTGGGCTCTGGGCCCCCCGCGTTGGCGGGTTGTGCTGACGCCGCCGTCTTGAAGGCGAGCTGGAGCGCTTGCAGCGCGTCCCCGGTGTCCCCAGGCACGGTGAGGACTCCGCTGCTCCCGGGCATCTTCATGAGGTTGTATGCCGGGTGAGTCACAGCCATGAATTGGGCCAGCGCTGGGTAGCCGAGGATGGCATTGTAGGGGAGGCCGATGAGGGCGATGTCGAAATCGACCAGCTCCGTGCGGAAATTGTCGTAGGTGCCGAAGGTCACTGGGAGCCGGATCTGTCCCAAGGAGCTGGATGACCCGCCCCCGATGCCCATGAAGGGCTAGCTCGGCCGCAGCCGCCCCCGGGGTATGTGGAGGAGGTCGAAAGTTTCGACTGAAAGCACGTTGAGGCCTGCGCCACCGTCGATGAGGGTCCTGGTGACAGCCACCTGGCAGATGGTGGGGGTGCACAACATCGGGATCGCACCCGAGCAGGCCGAGTTGGAGGGGTGGTCTTCCGAACTGAAGGCCAGCCTGGCCTGGGGTTCCGGCCGGTCCTGTGAAGCCCCCTGCCGCACGGAGGTGGCGCCGACCTCGCGGATGAACGGCTTGACATGGTGACTGGAGGGCGGCGCCTGCGAGCCGCCCAGGAGGGCCTCGACGACCGGGGAGGTCGGAGCGGCGTGGCGGGCGAGGAAGAGGTTGCGCGGCTCTTCCCAAGAGGCCACGGAGGGATGCAGGGGCGATACTCGTTGCTCGTTCCCTGCCGGGCCGGTGGCGGTGTTGACAGTGGGCGACGGGGAGCAACGAGGGCGCGCGCCGACGGGAGCCATCCGGGCGACTCGAGCGGCGGGAGCAGCCCGACGAGCGTCAGCCATGGGCGCGACGGTCGGAGAAGAACAGGGCGACGGGAGGAGAATTCCGGCGCACCCCTACCTGGCACGCCAAATGTCGGATCTAGGGTTCCGGCAAACCCTTGAGGTTCGAACACTGGGGTGCGCGCGGAGGTTTCGCCTTCTACCTACCTGTTCCTCGCTGAATCGCTAGGATCTAACTACGAGAAGAAGAACACAAGAGACACAGGATTTATACTGGTTCAGGCCACCATTGTGGTGTAATACCCTACTCCAGTGTGTGGCGTGGTGGATTGCCTCTTGGGCTGATGATGAACAATACAGGGAAGAACAGCCTCGCGAGGGTCTGTTCTTGTGGTGGTGTTGTCCTCTTTGAAGGGCCGATTCTAGATGCCTAACTTATCCTCGGCTTCCTATCCTCTTCCCTCTACCCTGTGGGTGGCTAGTCCTATTTATAGGCGAAGGCCTTGGGCCTCTTCCCAAATATTGAGCGGGAAGGGCGCCAACAATTGGCCAATTTGAAGGGGAACATCTAGTACACTTATCCTGACTAAAGTTGGTCCTTGCCTGTCAAAGGCTCTGGTAGTGACGCCGACTTGGGCTCCACGGTGACCTCCATCCTGCCGTTGGACTGGTCTTGGTCTTGTTGCACCGAAATGGATGCCTTTGCTTGATGCTCTCGCCTGCGCTTACTCCCCTTGCACCAAAGAGGAAAGAAGGACACTGCGCGGCTGGCGCCCGTCTGGCGCCCTTGGTCATCATGGCTTGCGTCATGGGCACCTCGCGAGGTACTCCGCCTTGAACTCTCCGCCTCCTCATGAGCCAGCCTGATGAGGCCGTGCCCGACGAAGCTCCTTGTCGTCCGCCCCCCGAGGCTTGGCCCCTCGCGAGGGTCTTGAGCTTGTGTTGATGAAGACGGGCCGTGCTGGGCCCCCTTTGAGCCACGCCGCAGGCCGCAGGCAGGCAAGTCTGGGGACCCCTGTTCCCAGAACACCGACAAACGCCGCCACCACCTCGTCTTCAACTCCGGCCTCCGAGATCGCCGACAATGCCCCGAGATCGTCCGACCTTCCCCGAGCCCACTGAGACGCGTGCTCCAACTGCTGTGAGCTCATGGACCGGTCCCCCCTCCTCCCCTGCTTGCTCATACTCTTTCGTTCCCCACCTCCACCGAAGCTAGCCGCCGCCGCGAATGTCGCCGTCGTCGTTACGATGGGCCAACGCTATGTATGAGCACCTGGTCGAGTTCCTGCTGCGCTGTAGCCTCTTCCCGTGCTCCTTCTTCGCTCTAAATCGAGCTGCAGCCCCGTGCCCGCATCTAGCCGAGCTCCAGCCGTTGCGCTTGTTGCCGCTGCCATTGCTTCGCTCCACCTCCGGCCGCATCGGTGCCGCCACTGGACGCGCCTCCTCGCGCTGCACCCGTAGATCCTAGCAATGCAAGCTCCCGTCGCCGGAGATGACCGGACGAGGAGCGCCGCCGCGTTCTGTTAGCGCCGGCGGCTAAATGCCAGTTGGGTGACATGGCAGGTTAGTTTAGCCACTAACCCCGCGGTTAGCTTAACCCGTGTGGCACTGACGGATAGGCCCCACACCCTAATTAATCCCTAGGATTTATTCCCTATTAACTTAGACTAATCCACTGGGCCCACATTTTAGGTTGACTTTGCTGACGTGGCCGTTGACCGGACCCACCTGTCACTGACCCTAGGCAGCAGTGTGTCACTGACCAGTGGACCCCACTGGTCAGGTTTGACCATGACCCGTCTAGTTGACCTGCTGACATCACCCTGACGCGGTGCTGACGCAGTAAAGCTTTTTCTGGAATTAAAATAAATCAGAAATAATTAGAAATTCCGGAAAATGCTTTAAACTTCAAAAATTCATAAAAATTCAACCATAGCTCCAAATGAGATAAGTTATATATGAAAAATGATCAGAAAAATCCAATCTATCCATCTGCACTAGTTTCATGAAAGTTTAAGAAATTGAAACCTGCTGTTTATGTCAAAACATGATAATGCACTTTATAAAGTCATAGTTTGAATTTGAACTTGAACCTTGGGTTCAAACTAACTCAAACCCATCTGATTGTAGTTGCATTAGCCCAACACACTCATTTTGCCATGTCATGATCATGCATCATATTGTGCATTGCATTGATTGTGTTTCCTTCTGTGTTGCCGGGATTTGTCCCCTCTCGATAGACGTGATACCGACGATGAGTTCGATGACACCGATTTATAACTATACTATCTTCAGAAGTGCCAGGCAAGCAAAGCCCCCTTGTTCATTCCGATACAATCCCACTCTCTCGCTCCTGCTCTTTTTTACTACACTAGGACAACAACGATTCATTTGTTACTTGCTGTGGTAGTTGAACCCCTTTTCCTCTACATGACCTGTCATTGCCAAAGTAAATAGATGAAACCCACTAGCATGAGTAGGAGTTGTTTGAGCCCTGATGTGCCTACTCATTTATGCTTGTTTGTCATGCCTGCTACTGCTTAGAGTTGAGTCAGGTTTTATTCATCGGGGATGAATCGGAGGTGTGTAAACATGTCCTACTGTGTGTGAGCTAAGTGTGTGAACACAATTTGTAAGGTAGCGGTGAGAGGCCATGTAGGAGTACATGGTGGGTTATATCATTGAAGCCGTCCTCAGGAACTGAGTTCTGTGTTTGTGATCCATGAACAGCTACTACCACTCATTGGGATCCATAATTGACCCTCTCGGCTTCTTAACAACCCTAGAGTATGTAAGTCATTTCTGGTGTATGTAGTATGCTGGAGGCCATGGGCAGCGCTGACCCGAGGGGTGGGCTGTGATGCGGTAGGCATGTGGCCGGCTATGCCGGGCGCTCGTTTGGTGTCGCGGAACCCTGTACACATTGTTCGGGGCCGTATGTGGAAACCTCGGTCGGACTCCCTATGGATGGAACCTGAATAGGCGATAAACCTGGACTAGAGACTTGAGTGTTTAGGTAGGCCGTGGACGACATCCTCGCCAGGCTTCCGCTTGAAGGTTGCCGAGATACATGACGTGTACATAGCGGTAAGTGGCGAGAGCGTTTGTGAAGAAATACACCCCTGTAGTGTTAACATCATCTATTCGAATAGCCGCATCCGTGGTAAAGGACCTCTGGGTTGCCTATACAGTTCATAGACAAGTGAAAGTGGATACTCTAAAATACGCAAGATAAGTGTGAGTGCTATGGATGGCGTTCTCGTAGGGAGACGGGAGCGGATCCATAGTGGTGTATTGATATGGTGAATATGTGGACTCGTGTGCAGCACCTCAAAAGAGTTAATTGCAGTCGTAGTTCAGGATAGCCACCGAGTCAAAGCTGGCTTGCTGCAGTTAAACCCCACCTTCCCCTTTGTTGATAATGATGCATATGTAGATAGTTCTGATGTAAGTCTTGTTGGGTACATTTGTACTCACCTTTTCCTATTTTATGTTTTGCAGAGAGACTTCGGTCTCGCTAGTAGTGCCGCGTGGACTTCGACCTTTAGCTTGTTACCTCAGCTACGATCTTGTGCCCTCGGCAGGATCTGGTAGATAGCCAGGCTTCTCAGACTTTTTCATTTATCGATGTCTATACCCAGACATGTTAAGCTTCCGCTTGTGCTTTGACTTGTATGCTCTGAATGCTGGGTTGTGAGACCCATGTTTGTAATATCTCACTCCTCGAAGCCTATTGAATAAAGGGTTAATTGGATAAATGCCACTCCAATTCTGGTGATTCAGAAAAATGCCACTCCAATTTGCAAACTTCAAAAAATGCCACTCCAATTCTCGGATACATCTCGATGCCACTCCGGCCTTTGGAGCTGGTTTTTTAAGAGAAAACCGCTGACGTATACGCCCTGTGTTTTTCGTTGGCAGAAATACCCATGCATCCATCTGGTTAACACGCACCGGTCCAGCCCCGTGCCTATCGTCTTCCTCGCGTTCCTCTCTTCATTCCCCTCCTCTCTACCAAGAACCCTAGCCACCGTCTCCCTACTCCCCTGCATCCCAAGCCTCTGCCCTGCTGCTCCACATCCTCGATCGCGCCCTACTACTCCACATCTCGGTGCCGCCGTCCTGCTGCTTCTCCCCCCGCCGGGCAGGAGCCCCAGCCGACGCCTTGCTGTTGAGCGCCCCACCACCAGCAAGCGAGCATGGCGGTGGCCATGCTGGAGGCCACTTGAATCGCGCATCCTCGAGCGCCACTGTCGAAGATTCGAAGTAACCCCGCAACAATGTCATCCCCGGCCCCGAATTCGAAGTAACCCCATATGATTTTTATAGGTACAGTGGCAGCAATGCTTTTAATTTACAAATTGTTGTGGAGGCCTTTTTCTGTACAAGTCCTGATGGTAGGAAGATTTATGTGAAGGGGAGGAATTTGCTATGGACTGTAGTCGTAGAAAAGTTCAGCTTTGATGCATTAACATGCCAGCTAGCTTCAGAGTTGAACATTGGCACTTACCAATTGGTCTCGGTTTCATATGTTGACAAAGTGTTGGGTGAAAATGTCAGGCTTTTGCATGATGAGCAGCACTACTTGATGTTAGATATGTATGCAGCTGAGCTGAGAGTGCCACTTAGTGTGGTAGTGGTGGATGTAATTGGATCTAGTGTATTCAAGGAGGATCAAAAATTGCAGATTTTGTTCCTATTCATGTTGTGCCTAATGATGATCCATTGGTCATGGGCACTCAAAATTATGCAAATATAATCCAGCCGAATGATGCACAAGCTTACCTCCAGACCGACACTACTAATTGCCCAACAACGCCAACTCAGCTAGCACCGCCTCCTATAGTTGAGAGTGTCACATCAGAGGTTGCAAGTACAAGCCACCCTAATGTGCCACATGCTGACCAACAACAAGAACTTCAAAATCCTTCCACTGATCCATTTGTTTATGAGGAGGAGTATGTTGGAGTTGTTGATGAACATCTAGTAGGTGTTAGGATTCCTGAACCTGCCGTAGTGCAAGAACCGCCTACAACACCTGATGAGAAAGCCGAAGATGAGGAGGCCGAATATGATATGAATATCTCTGATGTTAAGCATCTTATCCAGCAGGAGGAAGAGGTTACTGACATGCCTATTCATTACAATGTGGCAACTGATCCTTATAATGCTGACATTAAAGTGGGGGCTCTTTTTCCTGACATTGTAACCTTTAGAAAAGCAATAAGACATCATGTTGTGGTAAAAGACATTGAGCTAGCTAAAGTAAGGACTGATTCTACTAGATTCATGGCTAATTGCTCATATCCTAGTTGCCCTTGGCACATTCATGCATCTAGGTTGCGTGACCAACAAGTTGTCATGGTATGCTTACTCATGTTGTAGTTATTTGTGCATTTTCTCACCTTTCTCTTATGACTGTTATATCCTACATGTATCTTGTTTTTGTGTGTGAACTAATCATGGCATCTTTGTGCAGATAAAGAAGATTCCCTCTGAGCACAATTGCCCTACTACAAAGCTTGTAGACAGCAGAATGGCAACCCAAGGTTGGGTTGCAGAGAAGCTTGTTGATTGGGGGAACAAAAACCCATGAGTGGGAGCAAAGGAAGCGAAAACTAAGTTGGAGGGTGACTTCAACTTCAAGCTGAAGTATTCCAAAGCTTGGGCAGGTATGAAGATAGCTCTAGAACAAATGCATGGTAAATATGAGGATAGTTTTCAGTTGTTGTTCAATTGGAAAGTAGAGATAGAGAAGAGATGCCCTGGTAGTATTGTTGAGATTGATTTGGTCAAGGAAGAAGATAAGTACTATTTAAATAGAGTCTTTGTAGCTTTCAAACCCTGCATAGATGGTTTCTTAGCCGGATGTCGACTGTACATAGGAGTAGATGCAACTGCACTGAATGGCAAATATGTTGGTCAATTAGCATCAGCAACCGGAGTTGATGGACACAACTGGTTGTATTATGTAGGATATGCCGTATTTGATTCAAAAACTACAGAAAACTGGGTATGGTTTATGCAGCAGCTGCGCAGGGCTGTAGGTGTCCACCAGGGCTAGTAATTTCCAATGATGCTTGCAAGGGACTAGAAAATGCAATTGACAAAGTATTCCCCGAGTGCGAATATAGGGAGTGTATGCGCCATTTATACGAAAATTTTATGAAAAGATTCCATGGTAAAGTATACACAGACCATTTGTACCCAACTGCTAGGGGATTCACAGAGCACAAGTTTAGATGGCATATGCAAAAGATATTTGAGGCTGATCCAAGTGCTATCGAGTACCTTGAGAAACACCATAATAGGATTTGGTATAGGTGTGCCTTTGGTGTGGATAGCAAGTTTGATTATCTCACTAACAACATTTCTGAAAGTTTTAACAAGCTGATCAAAGACTTGAAAGGGCTAAATTTGTGTGAGCTACTACATAGGATTAGAGAGCTAATAATGGTGAAGTTCAATGTGAGGAGGCATGTTGGTAGGTACTTGGCCAGCATAATCTTGTCCGAGGTTCTCAAGAGGCTCAATACACTCAGTAAAACAATTGGGCCCCATAAAGTGGCGTGGAATACCGAACATGAGGCAGAGATTACACTATATGATGTGAAAGTGTATGACCAGAGGCACACTGTTGATCTAAAATAGAGAACATGCTCATGTCGGAAATTTCAAGTTTCTGGGCAGCCTTGCATTCATGCATTGACTTTCATTTGTTCGACAAGGGGTGCAAAGATTGAGTCCTTTGTTGATGAGTATTACAGCGTGGCAAAATTTCGAGCTGCTTATGCTGGGGCACTGCCAACCATGACTGATAGGACACAATGGGAGTAAGTTGACCTTGGATTCCTTGTTTACCCACCTATACAAGAGAAAAGGCCACCTTGAAGGCCCAGGGTTCAAAGAATTAGAGGATTTCTTGAAGACCAGGAAGGAAAGTGGTTACATGCAAAAAATGTGGTCGAAATGGCCACTTTGCAAAAACTTGCAATCTCCCTCCTTTAGTTAATGCATAACCATCACCAATGGAGCACACTCCTACTAAAAGGTGCCATTGTACTTACAAAATTTGTTTATGTCAAATGGGTTCATGTTGCTAAACCATTTCACCTTTTTCTATCATGTAGAAAGAGAGATTCTACTGCAGCCGAGGAGGAAGTTGTGGAAGATGACGAACTTATAGCAAATTATAAAAGGTATAATACTAACTTATGTTCATTCTTTTACCACAAATTATATTTATGAACACACAATACTTAGTTCCGACATTTGCTCTTAATGTACCTACAGGCAGAAGACTCCGGTCAAGAAGAAGACGCCGGCTAAAAAGAGGATACCGGTCAAGGAGAATACGATGCCGGTCAAGGAGAAGACTACGCTGATGAAGAAGAAGACGCTAGCTAAAAAGACGACACTGGTCAAGAAGACGTTGGTCAAGGAGAAGACGGTACCGTTCAAGAAGAAGACACCAGTCAAGAAGAAAAATACGTCGGTCAAGAAGAAGACACCGGTTAAGAAGAAGAATACGCCGGTCAAGAAGAAGACTTCAGTCAAGGGGAAAGGCAAGCAAACCGAAGGTACTGGAAAGGAGAAAACTGCAGGGAAGAAGAGCAAAAAACTGCAGTTTGTTACACCATCTACTAGTGATGTTGTTCTCAAGCCAACTCTAGGAACCAAGAAGAATCTGCTTTATTGGCTTGGGGGATGAATTTGCTTGAACTGGACCATGTATGTGTCTGTGATGCGCAAACTAGAGGTTGAACTTGTGTATGTGTGTGTGTGTGTGATGCTCAAACTAGAGCCTAATGGTCAAACTATACCCTGATGTGTGTTGCTTAAACTGGAGCTTAGCTATTTTGGTTCATCTACTGTTGATGCTCAAACTGGAGCTTTAAGACTATTTTGGTTCATCTTCTATTGACGCAAAATATTATGACTTGTCATCTGATGCAAATTATATGTATTTCAGCCGGGGTCATGTCCATTTTTCCCACTAACTTCATGCTTCCTCTGCATAGTACAATCATGCTTCTTCTGCACAGGAAAATAACACATTCTTCATTACTCATAGAAATGTTACATCTTTTTCAGTACAGCCACTACTAATGCACACATTACAAGCATGATCCCATCATTTTTCTGCTTAAATCTGCACATCACACATACATTTTTGCATTCTCAGTCTGTTTACACTTTACAACACACATATTTTTGCACTATCAATCTTCAGCTCTTCGATCTTCCATTGTGCAATCTTCATTCAGCAATCTTCAGTTCATTCAAAGACAAGCAGCCTGCATCATTTTTCTTCCTCTTAAATTCAACAAGGCCACCTGCAATCTTCTCTTTCTCCTTACTCTTCAGATCATCTAAATAACAATGATGAGCTCCATCCTCCACCTCCAATGGCCCCGACAGCTCTCCTTGCCATGGCAGATGGAGTACAGGAAGCTGAGGCAGGGGGAGTGAGGACAGAAGAGGCTGGCAGCAAGCTCCGGCGGAAGGACCACAGGAGATAGTGTAGGGGGAGGGGAGTTGGGGTGCCGGAGTGGAAAGGCGGTCGGGTAGCGGCGTGCCGGCTGGAACTCCTGCCCGGGGGTGAGAAGCAGAAGGGTGGCGGGACGAGATGCGGAGAAGCAGGGCGCGGCGGCTGGTGTGGTGCAACAGGTTCGTGGCCGGGGATGTGTAGCAAGAGGGGCTCAGCCCAGATGTGGAGCAACAGCAGCAGCGCGGCGGTGGCAGCGGCTAGTGTTCTTAGCGAGAGAGGAGCGGAAACACAGAGAGTAACAAAGGGAAGAAAATACGCATGGGCTGGACAGATGGATGCTGGGGCATTTCCGTCCAATGGAAAACACATGGCGTATACGTCAGCGTTTTTCTTAAAAAACTAGCTCAAAAGTCCGGAGTGGCATCGACAGATGTATCCGAGAATTGGAGTGGAATTTTTCGAAGTTTTGCAAATTGGAGTGGCATTTTTCTGAATCACCAAAATTGGAGTGGCATTTATACAATTAACCCTTGAATAAAATACATGAGTTGTAGAGTCATGTTGTGATGCCATGTTGTATTTGCACATATCAAGCATATTGTGTGTATGTTATTGAAATGCTTGGTATGTGTGGGATCGGACTATCTATTTATTCATCCTTGGTAGCCTCTCTTACCGGGAAATGTCTCCTAGTGCTTCGACTGAGCCTTGGTAGCTTGCTACTGCTCCGGAACACTTAGGCTGGCCGGCATGTGTCCTTCTTCATTCATGTGTCTGTCCCTTCGGGGAAATGTCACGCGGTGTCTACAGGAGTCCCGTTAGCCTACTACAGCCCGGATTCTCCGAAGTCCTGCTAGCCCAGTTGCTACAGCCCGGATTCACTCGCTGATGACCGACACGTTTGTTGTTGGGTCATGTATGCCTGTCCCTGTAAGTTAGTGCCACTTTGGTTTCACGACTAGCCATGTCAGCCCGGGCTCCTTGTCATATGGATGCTAGAAACACTATCATATACGTGTGCCAAAAGGCGTAAACGGTCCCGGGCCTGGTAAGGCGACAGCCGTGGGAATACCGTGCATGAGGTCGCAAAGTGATATGAGGTGTTACATGCTAGATCGGTGTGGCATTGAGTCGGGGTCCTAAAAATTGGTATCATGGTTTACGTGATTTGGGTTCTAGTGTGAGTGATATTCCTTTTACCTTTTATCAAAAAATTATGAATGATATAGCACCTGCTGAAGTAGAAGATATTGATGTTACTATTAAACTTGCAAATAGGGACACCATCACACCACTTGGGATTATTAGAGATGTTGACGTCTTGTATGGGAAAATAAAATACCCTACTGATTTTCTAGTTCTTGGTTCTCGACAAGATGATTTTTGTCCCGTAATATTTGGTAGACCCTTCTTGAACATTGTTAATGCTAAGATAGATTGCCATAAAGAAACGGTCAATGTCAACTTTGGTGATGTTTCTCATCAGTTTAATTTCTATATGTTTCTTAAACAACTTCATGATAAAGAATTACCTAGTAAGGTTGAAATAATTGGTCTTTCTTCTATTGTCGTATCTCCTACTGATCCATTGGAACAATATTTGGTGGACATTGAAAATTATATGCACTTGCATGAAAGAAATAAAATATGATAAATATTGTCTGAACAACAACCTATCCTTAAACACAATTTGCCTGTTGAAACTCTAGGATGTCCTCCTCCACCTAAATCTGATCATGTCTTTGAATTAAAGCAATTACCTGACACTTTGAAATATGCTTATCTTGATGAAAATAATATATATCATGTTACTATTAGTGCTAACCTCATAGAGCATGCAGAAAAGAGATTATTAAAAATTCCGAGGAAGCACAGTGCTGCTATTGGATATACTCCTGATGATCTTACGTGCATTAGTCCCACTCTCTGTCGGCACAGGATTAATATGGAACCTGATATGAAACCCGTTGTTGATCACCAACGATGTTGGAACCCTAAGATGAAAGAACTGGTAAGAACCGAAATACTAAAGCTTATGCAGGCAGGTATAATCTATCCCATAGCTAATAGTAGATGGGAAAGTCATGTTCATTGTGTCCCTAAGAAAGGAGCTATTACTATTGTTCCTAATGATAAAAATGAACTCATTTTACAAAAAATAGTGACTGGCTATAGAATGGTAATTGATTTTAGAAATTAAACCAAGGTACTAGAAAAGATCATTATCCGTTGCCTTTCATTGATCAAATGTTGGAAAGATTGTCAAAGCACACACACTTTTGCTTTCTTGGCGGATATTTTGGTTTCTCTCAAATACCTGTATCACAACCTGATCAAGAGAAAACCACCTTTACTTGTCCTTTTGGAACTTATGCTTATAGATGTATGCCTTTTGGTGTATGTAATGCACGGGCTACCTTTTAAAGATGTGTGACTGCTTTATTCTTTTACTTCTGTGAAAAGATTATTGAGGTTTTCATGGATGATTTTTTCATTTACAAAACTTCTTTTGATGATTTCTTAAGCAATCTTGATCGAGTTTTGCAGAGATGTGAACAAACTAATCTTGTATTGAATTGGGAGAAGTGCCACTTTATGGTGAATGAAGGTATTATCTTGGGGCATAAAATTTCTGAGCGATATATTGAGGTGGATAAAGCTAAAGTTGATGCAATTGAGAAAATGCCATGTCCTAAAGACATTAAATGTATTCGTAGTTTCCTTGGTCATGCTGGTTTCTGTAGGAGCTTTATTAAAGACTTCTCTAAAAATTTCTAGGGTTCTTACTAATCTCTTGCAAAAGGATGTTCCATTTTGTTTTTTATGATGATTGTCTAGAAGCCTTTGAAACACTTTAGAAAGCCTTAACTTCTGCACCTATTGTTCAACCACCTGATTGGAACTTGCTTTTTGAAATCACGTGTGATGCTAGTGATTATGCTGTCGGTGCTGTTCTTGGACAAAGAGTTGATAATAAACTAAATGTTATCCATTATACTAGTAAAACTCAAGACTGTGCCTAAAGAAATTATGCTACTACTGAAAAAAAAGAATTTTTAGCAGTTGTGTTTGCTTGTGATAAATTCAGATCTTACATTGTTGATTCTAAAGTAATTGTTCACACCAATCATGTTGCTATTAAATAGCTTATGGAAAAGAAAGATGCTAAGCCAGGACTTATTCGGTGGGTTCTTTTGCTATAGGAATTTGACTTGCATATTACTGATAGGAAGGGAGCTGAGAACCGCGCAGCTGATAACTTGCCTAGGTTAGAGAATATTCCTGATGACCCACTACCTATTAATGATACATTTCCAGATGAACAACTAGCTGTCATAAATGCTTCTCACGATACTTCTTGGTATGTTGACTATGCTAACTATATTGTTGCTAAATTTATAACACCTAGTTTTACATACCAAGAAAAGAAAAAAAATCTTGTTTGACTTAAGACATTACTTTTGGGATGACCCGCATCTTTATAAAGAAGGAGCAAATGGTATTATTAGATGTTGTATACCTGAGCATGAACAGGAACAAATCCTACGGAAATGTCGCTCCGAAGCCTATGGAGGGAATCATGTGGGACATAGAACTGCACACAAGGTATTACAATCCGGCTTTTATTGGCCTACTCTTTTCAAGGATGCTCGTAGTTTTATCCTACCTTGTGATGAATGTCAAAGAATTGGTAATATTGGTAAGTGTTGGGAAATGCCTAAGAATTATTCACTTGTAATTCAACCATTTGATGTTTGGGGCTTTGATTATATTGGACCTTTTCCTTACTCTGATGGGTATACACATATTTTGGTTATTATTGATTTTGTCACTAAGTGGGTAGAAGCTATTTCAACTAGCAGTGCTGATCATGGCACCTCCACTACAATATTGAAACAAGTTAATTTCCCGAGGTTTGGAGTCCCTAGATATTTAATGACTGATGGTGGTTCACATTTTATCCATGGTGCTTTCCGTAAATTGCTTGCTAAATATGAAGTCAACCATAGAATTGCATCTCCCTATCATCCTCAATCTAGTGGTCAAGTTGAGTTGAGTAATAGAGAAATAAAATTAATATTACAAAAAATTGTCAATAGGTCCGGGTATAATTGGTCTAAGAAACTTGATGATGCACTTTGGGCCTATAGAACAGCCTATAAGAATCCTATGGGTATGTCTCCTTACAAAATGGTTTCTGGAAAAGCTTGTTATTTGCCTTTGGAGTTAGAACAAAGAACATATTGGCCAATTAAATAACTCAATTATGACTTCAAACTTGCTGGTGAAAAGAGGTTATTTGAAATTAGCTAGTTAGATGAATGGAGAACCCAAGCCTATGAAAATGCCAAATTGTTTAAAGAAAAAGTTAAAAGATGGCATGATAAAAGAATCCAAAGATGAGAATTCAAAGTAGGTGAGCAAGTTCTATTATACAATTATCGTTTTTGATTTTTTGCAGGAAAACTTCTTTCGAAATGGGAATGACCATATATCGTCGCAGAAGTTTATCGCTCTGGAGCTATTAAGATCAATAATGAAGAATGCACTAATGCGAATGTGGTCAATGGACAAAGAGTTAAGCATTATATTTCAGGTACACCTATTAATGTTGAAACTAACATTATCCAAACCATGACACTGGAGGAACACATAAAAGAAACCTATGAGAACACTCCAAAACCCTGAAAAGGAATAGGTACATGATAAAGTTAGTAAACGGACTCCAAAAATTCTTGGAATATTAGAAAAAAATAAAAAATAATAAACAACCAGGAAGGCAATCCAGTTGCCCACTAGGCACCAGGGTGCGCCTGCCCCACCTGGAGCGCCCCGGTGGGTAGTGAGCCCCTGGGCACCTTCCCGACTCCGTTTTCTTGTGGTATACTTTTTTCCCAAGATAAAAATTCTTTATTTATACCCCCGGACGATTTGACCACTGCATCACGTTTAAGATATCAACCATAGCCCCTTCGATGAAGTGTGAGTAGTTTACTTCAGACCTTCGGACATGTTACAGATATCAACATAAATAGAGTGGGCACGTTCGATGAAGTGTGAGTAGTTTACATCATAACCATAGCCCGTCCGATGAAGTGTGAGTAGTTTACTTCAGACCTTCGGGTCCATAGCTAGTAGCTAGATGGCTTCTTCTCTCTTTTTGGATCTCAATACACTGTTCTCCCCCTTTCTCGTGGAGATCTATTCGATGTAATCTTCTTCTTTTTGCGATGTGTTTGTTGAGACCGATGAATTGTGGGTTTATGATCCATCTCATCTATGAATAATATTTGAATCTTCTCTGAATTCTTTTATGTGTGATTGAGTTATATTTGGAAGTCTCTTCGAATTATCCGTTTGGTTTGGCCAACTAGATTGGTAGTTCTTGCAATGGGAGAAGTGCATGGCTTTGGGTTCAATCTTGCGGTGTCCTTACTCAGTGACAGAACGAGTTGCAAGGCACATATTGTATTGTTGCCATCGAGGATAAGGAGATGGGGTATTTATCATATTGCATGAATTTATTCCTCTACATCATGTCATCTTGCTTAAGGCGTTACTCTGTTTTTAACTTAAAACTCTAGATGCATGCTGGATAGCGGTCGATGAGTGGAGTAATAGTAGTAGATGCAGAATTGTTTCGATCTACTTGTCACGGACATGATGCCTATATACATGATCATACCTAGATAATCTCATAACTATGCTCAATTCTATCAATTGCTCAACAGTAATTTGTTCACCCATCGTAGAATACTTATGCTCTTGAGAGAAGCCACTAGTGAAACCTATGGCCTTCGGGTCTATTCTCATCATATCAATCTCCATCACTTTATTTACTTGCTTTGCTTTTACTTTTTACTTTGCATCTTTATACCAAAAATACCAAAAATATTATATCTATCAGATCCCACTCTTGTAAGTGACCGTGAAGGGATTGACAACCCCTAATCGCGTTGGTTGCGAGTAGCTGTCGTTTTGTGCAGGTACGAGGGACTTGCGCGTGACCTCCTACTGGATTGATACCTTGGTTCTCAAAACCGAGGGAAATACTTATGCTACTGTGCTGCATCATCCTCTCCTCTTCGGGGAAAACCAACACAAGCTCGAGACGTAGCAAGAAGGATTTCTGGCGCCGTTGCCGGGGAGGCTTACGCAAAAGTCAACATACCAAGTACCCATCGCAATCCCTATCTCTCGCATTACATTATTTGCCATTTGCCTCTCATTTTCCTCTCCCCCACTTCACCCTTGCCGTTTTATTCGCCCTATCTTTCCCAATCTCCTCCTCTTTTTCCTTTGCCTTTTTCCTTGTCCGTTTGTTTGCTCGAGTGTTGGATTAGATGCTTATTTATTCCTAAACAAAGAAGCCAATATCTATGGATCCTGATCTGCTTGCCATTCTTTTTAAGAGATCCAATTATGATGAACCAATTCCTAGTGATTTGGATGCACTAGATTATCTTTATAAGGTTTTGCCTAAAATCCGTGAAGTGACTCACGATAGATCTTTGAATAAAAAGCATGATTGCAATGATTTTATTATAAATTCTTTTGATGTCAATTGTGCTAATAAGATGCAAAACCCTAAGCTTGGGGATGCTAGTTTTGCTATGTCTACTACTTGTTGCAATGATCATGATTGGGGTGATTCTTCTTATGATCTTGAAAATTTATTTAAGCCCCATGATGAATATGAGATTGATAATAGTGTATGCAACAATATTAAAAGTGGGTTTGGAAGAGTGTCAACTTTAGATCCCACATATTTGGAGTATGTTCAATCTTATGATATTTTTGATAAAAGTGGGTTCAGGAAGGTCATGACTTTAATTAATGTTAATCCCACTATCTTGGAAGAGTGTCAACTTTGCATGCATGTGGATCGTGTTGAGAATATACTTTGTGATAGCTATTTTGTTGAATTTGCTTATGATCCTACATGTAACTATTATGAGAGAGGAAAATATGGTTATAGAAATTTTCATGTTGCTAAATTACCTCTCGTTATGTTGAGATTGTTATTGTTCCTTTCCGCTTCCTTGCATATGCTAGTTTTTGCTTGCTACGATAATTTGTTTGCCTATAATATGTCTATGCATAGGAAGTATGTTAGACTTAAGTGTGTTTGTCACATGTTTTATGATGCTCTCTTTGTGCCTCAATTCTTGTCTTTCTTGTGAGCATCATTGAATCTCAATGCGTAGCTAAAAAGGCTTTAAAGAAAAGCGCTTGTTGGGAGACAACCCAATATTTTTTCTTGCTGCTTAGTAATAAATAATCCATCTACCTTCTGTTTGGTTGTGGTTTTATGTTTTAATTAGTGTTTGTGCCAAGTAGGACCTATAGGATAACCTACGATGATAGTTGATTTGATTCTGCTGAAAAACAGAAGCTTTGCATGCACGAATTTAGTTATGATAAATTACAGAAACGTGATTTTGCATTTATTCTTTTTGCTGTGATCAATAAACGAATTTTCTAGGACTTCCTATTTTGGTAGAATTTTTAGTTCCAGAAGTTTGCGTTAGTTACAGATTACTACAGACTGTTCTGTTTTTGACAGATTCTGGTTTTCATGTGTTGTTTGCTTATATTGATGAATCTATGGCTAGTAAAATAGTTTATAAACGATAGAGAAGTTGGAATACAGTAGGTTTAACACCAATATAAATAAATAATGAGTTCATTACAGTACCTTGAAGTAGTCTTTTGTTTTCTTTCTCTAACGGAGCTCACGAAATTTCTGTTGAGTTTTGTGTTGTGAAGTTTTCATGTTTTGGGTGAATTCTTTTGATGGATTATGGAACAAGGAGTGGCAAGAGCCTAAGCTTGGGGATGCCCATGGAACCCCCAAGATAATCTAAGGACACCAAAAAGTCAAAGCTTGGGGATGCCCCGGAAGGCATCCCCTCTTTCGTCCACTTCCATAGGTAATTTACTTGGAGCTATATTTTTATTCACCAACATGATATGTGCTTTGCTTGGAGAGTCTTGTATTTTATGCGTCTTTGCTTGTTTGTTTACCACAATCATCCTTGCTGTACACACCTTTTGAGAGAGCCATACATGAACTGAAATTTGTTAGAATACTCTATGTGCTTCACTTATATCTTTTGAGCTTGATAGTTTGTTCATGGTGCTTCACTTATATCTTTTGAGCGTGATAATTTTTGCTCTAGTGCTTCACTTATATCTTTTAGAGCACGGTGGTGGATTTGTTTTAAAGAAACTTGATCTAATGCTTCACTTAGATTATTTTGAGAGTCGTTAACAGCATGGTAATTTGCTTAATGTTAAAATACTTGGTATTCAAGATATGTGAAACTTCCTTTTGAGTGCGTTGAATACTAAGATAAGTTTGATGCTTGATAGTTGTTTTGAGATATGAAGGTGATAATATTAGAGTCATGCTAGCTGAGTAGTTATGAATTTAAAGAATACTTGTGTTGAAGTTTTTGATTCCCGTAGCATGCACGTATGGTGAACCGTTATGTGATGAACTCGAGGCATGATTTATTTATTGATTGTCTTCCTTATGAGTGGCGGTCGGGGACGAGCGATGGTCTTTTCCTACCAATCTATCCCCCTAGGAGCATGCGCGTAATACTTTGCTTTGATAACTTCTAGATTTTTGCAATAAGTATATGAGTTCTTTATGACTAATGTTGAGTCCATGGATTATACGCACTTTTTCCCATCCTTCCACCATTGCTAGCCCCTCTAATACCGCGCACCTTTCGCCGGTATCATACACCCACCATAAACCTTCCTCAAAACAGACACCATACCTACCTATCATGGAATTTCCATAGCCATTCTGAGATATATTGCCATGCAACTTTCCACCGTTCCGTTTATTATGACACGCTCCTTCATTGTCATATTGCTAGCATGATCATGTAGCTGACATTGTATTTGTGGCAAAGCCACCGTTGATAATTCTTTCATACATGTCACTCATGATTCATTGCATATCCCGGTACACCGCCGGAGGCATTCATATAGAGTCATATTTTTGTTCTAAGTATCGAGTTGTAATTTTTGAGTTGTAAGAAAAATAAAAGTATGATGATCATCATTATTAGAGCAATGTCCCAAGTGAGGAAAGGATGATGGAGTCTATGATTCCCCCACAAGTCGGGATGAGACTCCGGACGAAAAATAAAGAGGACATAAAAAAGAGAAAAGGCCCAAATAAAAAAATAGAGAAAAAGAGACAAGGGATAATGCTACTATCCTTTTACCACACTTGTGCTTCAAAGTAGCACCATGAACTTCATGATAGAGAGTCTCTCATTTCGTCACTTTCATATACTAGTGGGAATTTTTCATTATAGAACTTGGCTTGTATATTCCAATGATGGGCTTCCTCAAAATGCCCTGGGTCTTCGTGAGCAAGCGAGTTGGATGCACACCCACTTAGTTTCTTTTGTTGAGCTTTCACATACTTATTGCTCTAGTGCATCCGTTGCATGGGAATCCCTACTCACTCACATTGATATCTATTGATGGGCATCTCCATAGCCCGTTGATACACCTAGTTGATGTGAGACTATCTTCACTCTTTTTGTCTTCTGCACAACCACCGTTCTATTCTACATATAGTGCTATATCCATGGCTCACGCTCATGTATTGTGTGAAGATTGAAAAAGTTTTTAAAATGTTAAAGTATGAAAAATTTGCTTGGCTTGTCATCGAGGTTGTGCATGATTTAAATACTTTGTGTGGGGAAGATGGAGCATAGCCAGACTATATGATTTTGTAGGGATAACTTTCTTTGGCCATGTTATTTTGAGAAGACATAATTGCTTTGTTAGTATGCTTGAAGTATTATTATTTTTATGTCAATATGAACTTTTGTCTTGAATCTTTCGGATCTGAATATTCATACCATGATTAAGAAGATTTACATTGAAATTATGCCAAAGTATCAGTCCGCATCAAAAATTCTTTTTTTTATCATTTACCTACTCGAGGACGAGTAGGAATTAAGCTTGGGGATGCCTGATACGTCTCCAACGTATCTATTATTTTTGATTGCTCCATGCTACTTTATCTATTGTTTTGGACTATAATGGGCTTTATTTTCCACTTTTATATTATTTTTGGGACTAACCTATTAACCGAAGGACCAGCCCAGAATTGTTGTTTTTTGCCTATTTCAGTATTTCGAAGAAACAGAATATCAAACGGAGTTCAAACAGACTGAAACCTTCGGGATCATGATTTTCCAACTGAACGTGATCGAGGAGACTTGGACCCTACTCCAAGAAGCTTCCGAGGAGGTCACGAGGGTGGAGGGCGCCCCCCCTGGGCGCACCCCCCTACCTTGTGGGCCCCTTGGAGCTCCACCGACGTACTCCTTCCTCCTATTTATACCTACGTACCCCCGAACGATCAGAACGGGAGCCAAAAACCTAATTCCACCGCCGCAACCTTTTGTATCCACGAGATCCCATCTTGGGGCCTGTTCCAGAGCTCCGCCGGAGGGGGCATCCACCACAGAGGGCTTCTACATCATCACCATAGCCCCTCCGATGAAGTGTGAGTAGTTTACTTCAGACCTTCGGGTCCATAGCTATAAGCTAGATGGCTTCTTCTCTCTTTTTGGATCTCAATACAATGTTCTCCCCCTCTCTCGTGGAGATCTATTCGATGTAATCTTCTTCTTTTTGCGGTGTGTTTGTTGAGACCAATGAATTGTGGGTTTATGATCCATCTTATCTATGAATAATATTTGAATCTTCTTTGAATTCTATTATGTGTGATTGAGTTATCTTTGCAAGTCTCTTTGAATTATCGGTTTGGTTTGGCCAACTAGATTGGTAGTTCTTGCAATGGGAGAAGTGCATGGCTTTGGGTTCAATCTTGCAGTGTCCTTACTCAGTGACAGAAAGAGTTGCAAGGCACGTATTGTATTGTTGCCATCGAGGATAACAAGATGGGGTGTTTATCATATTGCATGAATTTATTCCTCTACATCATGTCATCTTGCTTAAGGCGTTACTCTCTTTTTAACTTAATACTCTAGATGCATACTGGATTGCGGTCGATGAGTGGAGTAGTAGTTGTAGATGCAAAATTGTTTCAATCTCCTTGTCACGGACGTGATGCCTATATACATGATCATACCTAGATAATGTCATAACTATGCTCAATTCTATCAATTGCTCAATAGTAATTTGTTCACCCACCGTAGAATAGTTATGCTCTTCAGAGAAGCCACTAGTGAAACCTATGGCCCCCGGGTCTATTCTCATCATATCAATCTCCATCACTTTGTTTACTTGCTTTGCTTTTACTTTTTACTTTGCATCTTTATACCAAAAATACCAAAATTCTTATTTCTATCAGATCTCACTCTCGTAAGTGACCGTGAAGGGATTGACAACCCCTAATTGCGTTGGTTGCGAGTAGCTATCGTTTTGTGCAGGTACGAGGGACTTGCGCGTGACCTCCTACTGGATTGATACCTTGGTTCTCAAAAACTGAGGGAAATACTTACGCTACTGTGATGCATCATTCTCTCCTCTTCGGGGAAAACCAACGCAAGCTCGAGACGTAGCACATTGCAAGGCGGGTTCCTTCTCCGAATACTCCAAAATAGTCTTTGAACACAAGAATCATGTCCGGCTGTGCAAAAAAAATTCCACACACAACCGCAAAGAGTATAATATTTTACGAGTCCAATCCGCTGACAACTTTTTGTAGCGTGACATCACGTCGCTGCCCGACCATTATTTCGAACCGTTTTTTAGCCTGCTGCTCCATATTTCGAGATGCGGTTTCATTGGCACGTCTTGTCAAAGCAGAGATCGTGTCCCCTTATTGCGGGATTCTCAGCAATACGGGTGTGGGTAACCCAACCATTCTGTTGGCATGATTCCTTGGGAATAGGCAGTTTTTAAGGCCTAGGAGGGGGCGTTTGATATTCATCGCCCTTATAAATGGGCTAAGACCCGTCTTTTCTCCTTTACTTCAACCCTTTCCTCAACCTCTCCAACCTCGATTTCCAGCACCCTAGGTTCAATTTAATCGCTTTGCGCTTCCCAGTCATGTCCGGACCCGGCCCTCAAGGCCGGTGGGTGGCTTCCTTTGTCACAGAGGAGGACATTACGAAGCTCCGAGAGGCAAGATACCCGACCGCGGAAATCCTCCACAGGCTTCCTGCTCAAGGGAAGGTTATTCCTATTCCGGCGAGAGGGTCATATTCAACCCCCACTTCCTCCGAGGGCTAGGGTTCGCTCTTCATCCCTTTATTCGAGGGCTCATGTTCTACTATGGGCTAGATTTTCACGATCTAGCTCCGGACTTCTTTCTTCACGTCTCGGCGTTCATTATCGTGTGTGAGGCCTTCCTCCGTATTCCCCCACACTTTAGCTTGTGGCTCAAGACCTTTATTGTGATGCCAAAGGTAGTCGACAGGAAACAAGCAGGGTGCGGTGCTGCTGTAGTGAGCAAACTCACCAATACTCCTTGGCCAAAAGGCTCCTTCACAAAAACTTCCAACCTATTGTAGAGGGAGTGGTTTTATCTGACTGAACCCCGTGTTACCAACTAGGCAGCTACACCTGCGTTCTGGTCTAGCCCTCCGTTACAGCTTGCATCATGAATTAATATGGGGCTGGACTAGGGATCAATTGATGAAGTGCAGACGCTGCAAAGCCGCATTTGGGGCCTCATTGAAAAGGACACCAGTCTTATCAACATAATCTAAGTAATGCTAGTCCATCGGGTCCTACCGTGCCAGCGACGGCCTCTCCGCATGTGGGAGTTCAATTCGGAAGGACCACGAACCCTTCAGTGCTTCTTCGGCAAGATGCTCATAGGAATGTGGAAATTATTCTTCGGGACACGAAAACAGTGGTCGGATACTACAGAGTACATCGGCCTTGACTGCAACCATCCGCATACCTCGGTAAGCACTCGATTCCTGAACACTGCTTAGTTAAATTTCTCATAACAATATACTGAGAAAACCATACTCGGCTAGGACTGGATAAAAAAGGCTGAGAGAATTAGGTGTCCGGCCCCTCTTCCTGAAGACTCGGCTAATCCAGTGTTAACAAGGATGCTGGTTCCATCACCATATCAAGTGTCGGCAAAGGAAGACAAGGAGGAGAGCAAGAAGGCCAAGGGTGGTCCCCAAGGAGATTGGAACTCCCTCTTCCGAAGATGAAAGGAAGGATAAACTGTCATCCCTTCTCCCCATGGGAAGAAGAGGAATGCCTCCGAAGACTTGAAGATAGAGGCTTCTAAGCAAGGAAAGATATCCCTGCCAGGGGTTTCCGGTCGGGAGGGGACGTTGTCACGCAGTTCCTCCGTAAGGACAAGCCTTTAGCTGAACCGTAAGTGAAGAAGGGTGTTTTAAACATATCCCGTTCTTTCCTAGTTGCAAGGGTAATATTTAAAATATATGTGTTGCATTCCGGCATGTAGCCTTCCTCAACAATCCTCCTCATGGGGGGATCTTCTTCCGGAGATGATGGTGTCAGTGGGAACAACACCTATGGCATCACTGGAATCCCTACTACGGTTGGCGGGTGCAAGGTGGGGGAAAGAGTGGGTCTAGGAGCTAGCACAAGGATCATTTACCCAAGTTTGGGCCGCGACGATGCATAATACCCTAGTCCTGCTTTGATGTATATTTGAGTGTTCTTTTGTTCTTGAACTAGCAACGATGCGTGCATAGTCCAAAAAGTCGAATCCCTCTCCAATGTGCCTCGGGCCTCCTTTTATAGAAAAAGGGGATGCCAAAGTGGCATACAGGAGGTGGAAAGGGTACAGTGTAGAAGCTTATTGCCTGTCATTACAGGACAAGACGCATTAAATGCGCTCCATAGGTGCCCCTCGCTTTATTGGGGACGGGAACGAGGCCAGTACCATCCGTCGTCGCCTCGCCTTGCTTCAACACACGTCCAGGACAACGAGGCGTGCGGCGCCATGTAGGCTGGCAGGCTGCTGAGCTGGCGTGGTGGCAGTGTCTTCACGAAGATCTGCATGCCACCATGCAGCTGCATGGAGAGCGGCGACGGAGTCTTGGCAGATGTGGGCCTGGCTGCGGCCCTGCTGATGTCCTCGACAAGGGTCTTGCTAGGGCCTCGGCAAGGGTCTTGCCGTGGCATCGCGTTCGTCCCTGGAAAGCATCTCACCAAAGGTCTCGTGGATTTCCTCGACAAGGATCTTGCCAAGGATCGTCGTCTTCTGATTGTCATCTGATCTTGTGTGGTCATGATCTTTACAAAGATCTGCATGCCACCATGGAGGCGCCTCCCAAGCCTTGGTCCCAATGTGGTTGATGGCGTTGGAACCCTTGGGCTCAAGGGTGGTGCACTCTGCTGGCGCCAGGCAAGTTGCCATGGCAAGGCGCTTGTCGGGGCTACCCCGGCAAGACGCTTGTCGGGGCTACCCCAGCAAGGGTCTTGCCGGGGGAGTCTACCTCCCCCTCTTGCATCTTCATGTCTCTGGTCTTGGCGTTGCCTTGATTGTCTTGTGGCTTTGGCTTTGTCGGTGTACTAACATAGGGGCGCTCTTTTGTAACCCTTATTTGTGCACGGGCAGTCGGAGCCGCGCCCATGACTACACTTAAGAAGGGCAGAGACATGAAATCAAAGCCGCTGGACGGCCAAGGCAAGGTGGTTTCCCCCGGCAAGACCCTTGCCGGGGGGGGGGGCCTCCACGGCCCTGGCAAGGACCTTGCCGGGGTAGCCTACCTGACGCCGACAAGGCACACGACCCTTGAGCCCCAGTTCCTCCAGCGTCACTAACCACATTCGGACCAAGGCTCGAGAGGCGCTTCCGTGATGGTATGTAGATCTTTGTGAAGACAAGAACACTTCAAATCAGAAGAGTAAAAGACGACGAACCTCGGCGAGATCCTCGCCGAGGAAACCCACAAGACCCTCGGCAAGACCCTTGCCGGGGAAGACCACAATGCCGCGGCAAGACCCTTACCGGGGCCCCCACAAAGGCCATTACCGAGGGTGTTCGCGAGGCCACAGCCAGGCCCGCACCTGCCAAACTTCTATCACCATTCACATACAGCTGCCAGCCCACCAGTTGGGCAGGCGCCTGCGTGTCGGCGTGAGTCTTCTCGTCCAAGTCAGCGCATGCCTACGTGGTGGCATGCAAATCTTCGTGAAGGCCCTACCACCATGCCACCTCAGTAGCCTGCCAGCCTACATGGCGCTGGCCGCCTCGCTGGCCCAGGTGCATGTCAAGACAGGGCGAAGTGGCGGTAAAGTGAAGGGGACACGTCGGAGGCACATTAAATGCATCTCGTCCCGTAATAGCTAGCGATAGGCTTAACCACAGTACCCCGATGCAACCTCCTGTGTGCCACTGTGGTGATCCCCTTGCCTATAAAAGGAGGCCCGAGGCTTCCAGGAGAAGGATTCGAACTCTTGGACAAGTTACGCTCATAGTAGCTAGTTCAAGAACCTCAAGAACACAAATATACACATCCAAGAAGGACTAGGGTATTATGCATCCCTGCGGCCCGAACCTGGGTAAACAATCTGCGTGCTTGTACTGACTGCTGATTTTGCTCTCCTCACAACCCTGCACCCCGCAACCGTTGTAGGGATTCTTGTGATCCCATAGGTGTCGTTTCCCACCGACATCTTTAGCACGCCAGGTAGGGGGCGCAGTAGTGAGCATCTGGTTTAGCAGCTAGTAGCATAGCTCTTCGTCGCCATGGCTCACAAGAGTAAGACGACCACGGCGATCAGTTCGTCCGGGACCGGACTGCCTCTACAGGTGCGGACCAGTAGCGGCCCAGTCATGGAAAGAACCCGTGGCGCGGCCCGCGAACATCAACATCATCCTGGCAGCCCGGGCCTAGTGAGCGGTGCCGTTCATGCGCCAGGCGACGAGCCACACGCCACAAACTGCAGAGACGAAGTTGGGCCCCCCGTAGGCGGCACGGGGCCCTCCAGGGGCATCGTCGGGCCGCTGGACGGCGGCGCGGTGACCTCCAAGACACCTACACCGGCGCCCACAACGCACTCTTCTCAAGTTGTGTGTGATGAGCAGCGCCGCACCGCTGGTGACCCTGGGCGCCACCCTGGGAAGAGTCCCGCACATCCTTCACATGACGAGGAGGGCCAACATGCGCGCCGAGGTGCTGGAGAAAATGCTGGACAGCCGCACGGCCGTGATAGGGCTCCTTCTAACATAGTTGGAAGTCGAAGCGCATCACGGTTCATGCAGCTTTCGCCGCCACCCACACCAGCAGAAGCTCTGGTGCACGCGCAGCTGCTTCTCGACTTTCCTCCTGCTGCGGAGAAGCTCGATGAATGGAGGGCCACTATCTGGATCCTCGTTGGCATCACCAACAAGGACGAACCGCGACCAATGGGGCCTGTGAGCCGTCGGTCCGCCGAGCCGCCGCGTGCCAGCGGTGGGCGAGCTGGGGGCGATGCAGCCACGGTGCACTCTCGTCCTCCACACCGTCCACCACGGGTGTCGACCCATCGTGACGACACTCGCGATGATATCTCTATAGCGTCATCCGATCCGCGGACCCACCACGACCAACGTCAAGTTCTTCGGGAGCAATCCCATGAAGACGCTCGAATAACCATCGAGCGTCAGCGTGATGTCTGCCACCAGTCGGCGAGGCCGTCCCACCGCACGTTCAAACTCGATGTTGGTGAGAAGTACAATGGCAAGACTCACCCGTCGGAATTCCTTAGCATCTATACCATCGTGATGCAAGCTATCGGGGCCTGCGACGATAAGGTGCTTGCCAACTACTTCCCGTTGGCACTCAAGCCTAATGTTATGTCATGGTTGATGCACTCTCCAGTCGACTCCATTCTTCCTGATCGGATCTCTGTCATGAGTTTGGTGGCGCCTTTACCGGAGGCCACCAAGCTCATGGCCAAGCGAGCGACTTGCATATCATCCCCCAAAAGGACGGAGAAAACTTGCGCAAGTACATCCAAAGGTTCAGCCGTGTGCAGTACAACATTCCAGACGTTCATCCTGCCGCCGTGATCAGTGCATTCCATCAGAATATGCGCAACCGCAAGATGCGTGTGGAGCTGGTGATGAACAAAGTCAGAATGTGTCCTAACTTTATGTTCTGGCCGATCGGTGCGCTCGAGCTGAAGAGGGGAGGAAGTACCCCGGTGCGTAAACCGACTCCATGGATGACGCCACCGCCCCGGCAAAGAAGGATCGGCGCCGTAACAGAAAGCACAAGGGCAAGACCGTGATTTCCATCGAATGGTCCGACGACACCGGCACCACCAAGAAGGTCAAAGAAAGCGACCCCGACAAGGAGGTTGGCCGGTGTGCCGCTTGTCGGGCCTTGGCGGCTGCCGACAAACCAGGGGGCTCCAACAAGCAGTATTGCAAGATCCACCGCACCAAGGGCCATGACCTCCAGAATTGCCAGCAAGTTGAGTAGCTCGCTGAGAAGCAGAAAGATGAGTATGGCGGCGGGACAAGGAGAAGGGCCAAGAGGGTGTAGAAGGATCCAGCAAGAAGCGTGGCGTCCAAGGAGGCCACTGCGGCAAGTATAATCGACAAGAGAGGCACGCCCGAGGCCGCGAGAAGAAGCAAGAAGATGATGATCATGACGAGGACGATGAGTCCGGTGACCACGAGTTCCAGAAACCTATAGAGGCCATGTGCATCGATGGTGGCGCCTCGCTTCATACATCCCACCACCAGCTCAAGCAGTGGGCGCCTGAGATCGCAGTGGTGGAGCCGTCACTCGACGCACGGAAGCCGCTGAAATGGTCCAGCACGCCTATCATCTTTGACACCAAGGACCACCCCGACCGCACTACTGCGGTCGGGTGCTTGCTGTTGTTTGTTTCACCAACGATCCGCAACCTCAAGGTGACGAAGATGCTAGTTGATGGCGGGGCCGGTCTAACTTGATCTCGCCTATTGTGATCAATAGGCTGCAGATCCCTGATGGGGACCTCGAAAAGACAGGCACGTTTCAAGGGGTCAACCCGGGGAGGAGCCAGCCAAAGGGAAAGGTCACGCTGTCCATGACGTTTGGGGGCGATTTGAACTACAGGACGGAGAGGATTGTCTTTGATGTAGCCGAGATCCCCTTGCCTTGCAACGGGATTCTCGGCTACCCGGCGCTGGCCAAGTTTATGGCGGCCTCTCACTACGCCTACAACACGCTAAATATGCCCGGGCCGATGAACATCATCACCGTCCCCTCCTACAAGAAAGATGCATTGATTTGCGCTAATCAACTCTACCGGGAAGCGGTTGTGGCAGCTGCCGCTAAGGCACCTGCTCCTACCATTGAAGCCCCGGGAGGAAAGAAGACCGGCGAGACTCCTTGCACCCACTCCGGCAAGCGCACCTCTTAGGGGTGTTGCGCTCCCATCGAGGACGTGCCAGAGAGCTCCACCGGCAAGAGCAAGAAGTCCAGAGCTGCACCACCAGAGACCAAGAAGGTGTCCGTCAGAGAGCACGACATGGGAGGAGCTTTTACCATAAGCTCCACCCTCGACGGCAAATAGGAAAGCAAGCTCGTCACTTTCCTGCGGGCGAATGTCGATGTGTTTGCATAGCAAGCATCCGACATCCCCGGCGTTCCCAGGGAAGTGATTGAGCACCATCTTGCTGTCTGTCCTCATGCACGGCCCGCCAAGCAGAAGGTCGGGAAGCAAGCTCTAGAGAGGCAGGAGTTCATCACGGAGGAGATCAGGAAGCTAGAGGTGGTAGGCTTGGTAAGGGGAGTGCTCCATCCGACGTGGCTGGCCAATCCGGTAGTGGTGCGCAAGGCAAACGAGATGTGGAGGTTGTGTGTTGATTACACAGATATCAATAAAGCTTGTCCAAAGGATCCTTTCCCGTTATCGCGCATGGACCAGATTGTTGACTCCACGGTCGAGTGTGACCATCTATCATTCCTCGACGCCTACTCAGGGTACCATCAGATCTTCATGAAAAGAGAAGACGAAGAGAAGACAACATTCATCACCCCATGTGGTACGTATTGCTTTTTACGAATGGGGAAGTGCAGCAGACGGAAAGCTACCGCGGTAAAAACCGCCCCGCCTGCCCGTGCACCACTCTGGGCCTGGCCCACCAAGGCGTGGCGCTTATGTGTGGCCCAGGCCCGGGGGCTCCTGTCTGTGTACTAAAATAGGGGCGCTCTTTTGTACCCCTTATTTGTGCATGGACAGTCGGAGCCGTGCCCATGACTACACTTATGCAGTGCAGAGACAGGATATCAAAGCCGCGGGACGGCCAAAGCAACACCAAGATGGAGGCACGGAGAGCAACAAGGCAAGGTGGTTTCCCCTGGCAAGACCCTTGCCGGGGCGGCCTCCAAGGCCCCGGCAAGGACCTTGCCGGGGCAGCATACCTGACGCCAGCAGGGCACACAACCCTTGAGCCCCAGTTCCTCTAGCGTCACCAACCGCATTGCGACCAAGGCCCGAGAGGCGCCTCTGTGATGGCATGCAAATCATTGTGAAGACAAGAACACTTCAAATCAGAAGAGTAAAAGACGACGAACCTTGGTGAGATCCTCACTGAGGAAACCCACAAGACCCCCGGCAAGACCCTTGCCGGGGACAACCGCAACACCGCGGCAAGACCCTTGCCAGGGCCCCTGGCAAGGCCCTTAACAAGGGCATTCGCGAGGCCACAGCCAGGCCCGCACCTGTCAAACTTCTATCACCATTCCCATGCAGCTGCCAGCCCACCTGCTGGGCAGGCGCCTGCATGTCGGCGTGAGGCTTCTCGGCCAACTCAGCTCATGCCTACGTGGTGGCATGCAAATCTTTGTGAAGGCCCTACCACTGTGCCACCTCAACAGCTAGCCAGCCTACATGGGGATTGCACCGGCCAGCCCCGCGAGTTCGTCATCAGGCTGCACCGGCCAGTGCATCGTCGTCTTCCTCTCCCTATGTCACATCAATAGCTTCTGGCAATGCACTAGGCTAGCTTCATGTGTGCATCATGTTAATCTTTGCAAGAAACTTGAAATGGGGATTGCCTAAACCCTAGCATCAAAGGAATTCACTAGGTTCAACCAAAATATTTCCAGTAAATCCAAATGGCTTTCAAAAATGTTCATCATTCTTGGAAAATGCTGGAAAAAGTAACCAGCGGTGATGCACATTTTTCCATGAGATATTTGGGCTCTGGACTAAATCATACTCTATTTGCATTTGGGCATTTAAATTCTATTAAATATTTTAAATGCTCAAATAATAATAAACTGAATTGTTTACCGTAGGATATATTTCCAACAGTGGTCATGAGCAGTTTCTTGATTTTTGGAAGTGTCTAAGTATTTTTAATAAAGCCATCAAGTTACAGAATAATAGAAAAAATAAATAAATGGTAAGAACAGAAACTCACCTGGCCTCACCTTTCCAGCCCACCTGGCTGGCCCAGGAGCTGGCCTAGCCCACCACCCCAGCCCATCGAGTAAGTTCTCGGTACATTTTTTCGCAACCTCTACTTCATTTGAACTGCTCTTATTCCTGGATATTTGATACAGTCGATACGTTGCCAAATTCTCGTATGGAGCGGTTATCCAAAAGGATTCCGTCGAAGAGTATGAGCTTCTAGCAATGCATGGAGGCGGCAATCCTGGTTTCATCTCTTGGTTCAAACAAACGGTAATTTCCATTAGACCATTTCATTTCTTCTTCTAATTTCTGGCTAATGCAACAATCCTTTCGTATTAAACTTGTAGGCTAGTTCAGAGTCTATGGACGCCGAATTGAGACAAGTCGCTAATGGTTTTGACTATAAGGTCCATTCATTTGACAAATACGACATCCTTTCGTACCTATGGCAAAGAGCTATCTATGGCCGACCGAAAGTCTACAAATTGTTGTGTCTCTGCTATTAGCGAAGGAGATACCGAGTATTATGGAAGAGTTGAAGCAATTTATAGACTTCTATTCTATGGTGCAAACCCATTGAACGTCGTAGTCTTCAAATGTCATTGGTTCCAGCCGAAAGAGACTAGAAGGACTCATGAACATCTAGGGCTAGTTGAAATCAAACAAAGCACCCATTTGGATGTTCTCGATGTCTATATTACGGCTCAACAGGCAACCCAAGTTTTCTATCTACCGTGGGCCTGCCAAAGTGATCCAAATCTTGAAAGTTGGGATGTCGTTTATGAAGTGCCGCCACGTGTTAGACCACCTCCCCCGAATGAAGAGGATTATGAACCTCACATTAGTCCAAACACATATGAAAGGAGAATTGTTCCAAGAAACACGTCTTTCCAAAAAACGTTTCAAGAACCACTCACCTCATAACATTCAAGTAGATAGCGGCAGTGAATCCGAGCCTGAGCAGGAACAAGAAGAGCCGGAACGAGAAGAGGTTACTGCTGCGGATGACCTGTCAATGCTTGACCGATTACATGTAGGAGGCCTTCCAGATGTTGATGAATTTATTGATGATGATGATGATGAGCACGTCATTACTGATAGTGATGAGGATGATCCATTTATTGACCCCGAAGCATATATAGACGATGATGATGCATTTATTAATGATGACGATGCAGATTAATATTATAGTTCATGTCAGGTATTCCATTATTATTATATACATATATATTATTAATTAGTTCAAGTTTTAACCTAGCTAGCTCTAAAATGAGCTATACTTAGCATTTATTCCTCCAAAATGAATTTGTATGCTTAGCTAGCTCAAAAATGACATAACAACCTTAATTAGCTCAAAAATGACTTTAACCTAGGATAGATCTAAAATGAGCTATACTTAGCATTTATTCCTCTAAAATGAATTTATATACATATTATTATTCATGTTAGGTATTCATTTTTTTATGTTGTACTAATTTCGTTTACTCTTTGTCATTCCAGGTGTTGACAGATGGTGGGCGCGGGTCGAGAGCGCTCCGGGGCTCCTACCTCAGCGCGTGGTGGGAGGGGTAGTTCCATTCCCCCCCCCCCATAGCCTCCGGAGAGCGGTAGATCTTAGTTTGCAGAGTCCAGCGACGGTC
>NC_041385.1:290673672-290688210 GCF_002162155.2 Triticum dicoccoides
ACCCGACCACAGGGCTGCTCCGTCTGAGATCGAGCCATCTGAGGTGGACCCTTCTATGGCAGACGCGCCTACGGCCGATGAGCCTCGGGCCGACGACGAGCCTCGGGCCGCCGAGCCTCGGGTTGCCGAGTCTTCGCCCCACGAGACTCCGGAGCTCAGACGGGGTCACGCTGAGTCGGAGCCGAGCCCATGGGAGGACTGGACGGAGTCGAGTGCACATGGTTGTGTTCAGGGTGGAGACTATAGTCCTGATAGCTACAGCGAGGGTGAGTGGGTTGAGGGGCGCAAAGTCTACCAGCATGGTCGTACAAAGCTCCCGCCCACCCCGGCGACCCCCGACCAGAGGTGGTTGATTGCGCCTAACGGGGAGAAGTAAGTGCATTTACTCTTTTTTTAACCTTTTGCCTTGACGTTTCTTCGAATATCTAATGCGTTGGCCTTGTCATACTGCAGTTCTTGGACACATGAAGATGGTGTCCGCAAGCCCAACACTATCCTTGGTGTGATTTGTCGCTAGTGCTTCCCGGGGTGGGTCACGTTGCCCGGTGAGGGCCGGGTTCCAAAGCTAGGAATGACCTGGGAGCACTACTTGGTTGCCCCGGCCCCGCCGGAGCATAGGGTCGGCGATGTCGAGTGCAACACGGTGGCCAACATTGTGATCGCCACTTTTTGGGTAATTTCTCCTTTGACATTTACGTTGTGTTTTCTTCTTTGATTGCATACCTTCTACATGTCTTTTCTTGTTTGATTGCAGACCTTCTAATCCATGTTTTCTTTTTTGATTACAGACCTTCAACAGGTGTGCTGAGGGACAGGAGGAGGCCGCGGCTCGGGTTATCAACGCCGAGTGCAGGCGCCTACTTGGAAACTTTTGGCACGAGGCTCGGACGCAGGCTGTTCGAGACTACTTAGCACAGACTGGTATTAGGAGGAGAAAAAAGAAGTGCCGGGACAAGTATCTGAGTAAGGAGAAGTACATGAAGGTAATTACCTATTCTTAAGGCCTTGTACTTAGTTTCCTTGATTTGATTCATAGGCGTAGCGCTCAAATTTCTCTTGCTTAACTTAGGTGCCTCCGAGATGGTGTGCGGACAAGATGGACTGCTGGGAGGTGTTGGTGGATGAGTGGTGCTCTCCCCAATGGCGCGTCGCCCACAACATAGCAAAGGAGAAGCGTTTCAAAATGAAAGGTGTGCCACACCATCTAGGCAGCGTCGACCTACATGGGTACGCGAAAAACTGGGTATGTGTGGTTTGCTTGATGATTCATGCAAATTCATTCTTTGTGCTAGCTTGAGTCCTTAACTAATACTCTGTTCCTCTCTTTTAGTCAAAACACAGCAAGGCTCCAGTGCCAGAGCTGTTCGACCTCTATGGCATGTCCAATATTTCACCGTACAAGAAGGCCAAGGCATTCTCTGAGTCTGACCTCAAAAATGCAAAGAACTTCAGCAACGAGGCCTCCCACCACAAGATGGTGCAGTACATTAAGCTGGGGAAGGCGAGGAAAGGGCCGGACTTTAACCCGAGCCGGCCTCTTGATCCAGAGCTGGTGATGATATCTGGTGGCGGGAGGTCCCATGGCTCGTTAGCCATTGGTAATGGACTGATACGTTGTAGTAGCACTCTCCCGCAGATCAAGAAGCGCCAGACCAGCTCTGATCCTGAGATACCGCCTCGTTTACGACCAGTGGAAATCGAATTCCAGGTTTGTTATACGGACTCAGTAGCCTTTCCTCTTACATTGTGTTTGCGGCCGTCGATGATTCCAATGCTAACGAGTGGTGTTGCAGGCTGCTATTGAGGAAGAGAGAGTGAAGACCTAGGCTGCTTTTGAGGAGAGGGACCGGCAGTTGGCGGAGAGGGACCGGCAGTTGGCGGAGAGGGACCGGCAGGCGGCAGAGAGGGACAGGGAGAATGAGGAGAGGACGGCTAGGCTGTTGGAGGAGGAGAGGAACCGGAACGACTCGGCTAACCGGGCCATGTACGAGCTCTTCGTGGTAAGTTTCTTCTGCATATTAGCTAAATCATGCACGCAATGTTCCTTTCATTAGTAACTAATATGACTGACTCGTCAGAACCAAATGTGCAGTCCATGTGCGAGAAGAACGGCCAGACCCCTCCGCTGATGCAAGTCATTGCTCCGGCGGGCACGGCGAGTTTCATTTGAACGGTCATTAGTTACTAGTATTCACATTTGAGTTGCATCATGCTAACAATACATTGGAAATAATCTTTGGTGCAACGTAACTCCCGACAAGAATCAACCGATCCTTCTCTGTCTGCCACTAGCGCGACCGGTCCTACACCTACACCTACACCTACACCTCTGTGATGACGGTAAGTTTCCCAAGTGTTTTGCTTAATAGAGTTTTGTTGTGATGCCATGTTGTATCTACATATATCGTGCATAATGTGTGTATGTTTGAAATGCATTGTATGTGTGGGATTCAACACCTAGTCGTGTGCCTTTGGTAGCCTTCCATACAGGGAAATGCCTCCTAGTGCTTCCACTGAGCCATGGTAGTTCGCTACTGCTCCAGAACAAATGGATTGACCGGCACGTGTCCTTCTTTGCTCCTGTGTCTCTCCCTACGGGGAAATGTCATGCGGTGTATCACCGAAGTCCTTGTAGCTTGCTACGACTTGGTTGCACTCGCTGATGACCGACACGTGCATTGCTGGGTTATGTATGCCTGTCCCTGTACGTTTGTGCCACCTTGGTTCTATGACTAGTCATGTCGGCCCGGGTTCTCTGCCATATGGATACTAGCGACATAATCATATACTTAGCATTTTTTTCCTCCAAAATGACTCAATATGCTTAGCTAGCTCAAAAATGACATAATAAGCTTAATTAGCTCCAAAATGACATATTTAACCTAGGATAGCTCTAAAATGACCTATACTTAGCATTTTTCCTCCAAAATGACTTAATATGCTTAGCTAGCTTAAAAATGTCATATTTAACCTAGGATAGCTCTAAAATGACCTATACTTAGCATCTTTTCCTCCAAAATGACTTAATATGCTTAGCTAGCTCTAAAATGATATAATATGCTTAAGAAATGACATTTTTTAGGTCCTAAATGACTTCATATGCTTAGCTAGCTCCAAAATGACATAATAACCTTACTTAGCTTCAAAATGACCTATTCAACCTAGGCTAGCTCTAAAATGACCTATACTTAGCATTTTTCCTCCAAAATAACTTAATATGCTAAGCTAGCTCAAAAATTACATAATAAGCTTAATTAGCTCCAAAATGACCTATTTAACCTAGGATAGCTCTAAAATGACCTATACTTAGCATTTTTTCCTCCAAAATGACTTAATATGCTTAGCTAGCTTCAAAATGACCTATACTTAGAATCTTTTCCTCCAAAATTAGTTAATATGCTTAACTAGCTCTAAAATGACATAATATGCTTAAGAAATGACATAATTTAGCTCCTAAATGACTTCACATGCTTAGCTAGCTCCAAAATGACATAATAAACTTAATTAGCTCCAAAATGACATATTTAACCTAGGATAGCTCTAAAATGACCTATACTTAGCATTTTTCCTCCAAAATGACTTAATATGCTTAGCTAGCATAAAATGACCTATTTAATCTAGGATAGCTCTAAAATGACCTATACTTAGCATCTTTTCCTCCAAAATGACTTAATATGCTTAGCTAGCTCTAAAATGATATAGTATGCTTAAGAAATGACATATTTTAGGTCGTAAATGACTTCATATGCTTAGCTAGCTCCAAAATGACATAATAACCTTACTTAGCTTCAAAATGACCTATTCAACCTAGGCTAGCTCTAAAATGACCTATACTTAGCATTTTTCCTCCAAAATGACTTAATATGCTTAGCTAGCTCAAAAATTACATAATAAGCTTAATTAGCTCCAAGATGACCTATTTAACCTAGGATAGCTCTAAAATGACCTATACTTAGCATTTTTTTTCCTCCAAAATGACTTTATATGCTTAGCTAGCTTCAAAATGACCTATACTTAGAATCTTTTCCTCCAAAATTAGTTAATATGCTTAACTAGCTCTAAAATGACATAATATGCTTAGGAAATGACATAGTTTAGCTCCTAGATGACTTCACATGCTTAGCTAGCTCCAAAATGACATAATAAGCTTAATTAGCTCAAAAATGACATATTTAACCTAGGATAGCTCTAAAATGACCTATACTTAGCATTTTTCCTCCAAAATGACTTAATATGCTTAGCTAGCTTAAAAATGTCATATTTAACCTAGGATAGCTCTAAAATGACCTATACTTAGCATTTTTCCTCCAAAATGACTTAATATGCTTAGCTAGCTCAAAAATTACATAATAAGCTTAATTAGCTCCAAGATGACCTATTTAACCTAGGATAGCTCTAAAATGACCTATACTTAGCATTTTTTTTCCTCCAAAATGACTTTATATGCTTAGCTAGCTTCAAAATGACCTATACTTAGAATCTTTTCCTCCAAAATTAGTTAATATGCTTAACTAGCTCTAAAATGACATAATATGCTTAGGAAATGACATAGTTTAGCTCCTAGATGACTTCACATGCTTAGCTAGCTCCAAAATGACATAATAAGCTTAATTAGCTCAAAAATGACATATTTAACCTAGGATAGCTCTAAAATGACCTATACTTAGCATTTTTTTCCTCCAAAATGACTTAATATGCTTAGCTAGCTTAAAAATGACCTATTTAACCTAGGATAGCTCTAAAATGACCTATACTTAGCATCTTTTCCTCTGAAATGACTTAATATGCTTAGCTACCTCTAAAATGACATAATATGCTTAAGAAATGACATATTTTAGCTCCTAAATGACTTCACATGCTTAGCTAGCTCCAAAATGACATAATAAACTTACTTAGCTCTAGAATGACCTTAGCATGTTTTACACCAAAATGACTTAGTATGCTTAGCTAGCTCAAAAATAACATAATAACCATACTTGGCTCCAAAATGACCTATTTTACAGATATAAGTTGCATCATAATAATCTTCACATTTTAGTTGCATCATAATAATCTTCTTCTTGCAGTCTTTTTCTTCTAACTTTCTTATTTCCCATTTTACAGATTTGCTTAAGATCATGGAAGCCTGGGTTGATGGAGTGCTTGTATTTAGTTTTTGTTTTGACCTTGTGAAACTTGCTACCTATGGATGAAACTGTGTAATATTGATGAAACTATGTGTATGTACGGATGATACTTGCTACTATTGGTAACATGTGTTGGATACATATGTGTTCATGACTATTGGTAATATGTGTTGAATATGCTATATTAGTCATATAAATATATTTGTGTTTGATTTCTGTGAAAATGAATTGATATAAGAAAAAACAAAATTAAATGGGGCAATATAGTCACTTTGCCATCTGCTGGCAGATGGCAAAGAACTTTGCCATCAGCTGGCAAATGGCAAAGAGGCCACGTCTCATCTACATGTAACATTTGGGCTGGCCTATTTGGGCTCTTTGCCATCTGATAGCAGATGGCAAACCTCTTTGACATCTGCTGGCAGACGGCAAAGCATGCAGACTTTGCCATCTGCTGGCAGATGGCAAAGAGCCTACAGCCTTTGCCATCTGCTGGCAGATGGCAAAGTATGACGTTAGCCTTCTAACGGGGCTAACCCCGTTAAGAGGCTTTGCCATCAGCCAGCAGATGGCAAAGCCACAGGCTCTTTGCCATCAGCCAGCAGATGGCAAAGAAGCCTTAACCGGCAGGGTTTCAGACGAACTGTTTGCCATCTGCTGGCAGATGGCAAAGCCTTTGCCATCCGCTGACCACGCCTGTGCCATCTGCCATGGCAGATGGCAAAGTGCCAGATTCCAGTAGTGTTCGTCCTCGCGCCACTAAGCAGGGGCGCGTGTCCCGCGCGTGCAGCCACACGTTGGCCACCTGCTCCCTGCCTGGATGCCTCCTCCTCCCCCTGGACGTCTCTTGCAGTGCCATGCCACCCCCTGGAACCCTATCACTCTCTCCCGACCTCTTACCCCTCCTTTGCTCTCTCTGCCACTTTGCCCGAGCGAAGCTCGTCGCTGCCGCACGCCGTAGATGCAGCCTCCATGATCCCCTCGCCTCCTCGACGTGTCTACGATCATCACCGCACCCCCTCATCTCTTCCGTCCAGCCACTCCTCACCGGAGGCCCTGCATCATTGCCATATTCATCATCTTCGTTGCCGGCCGCCGGAGATCCCCCTCGCCACCCCGCTCACCCCGGTGCTTCCCTGAGCATGCCGAGGCCACCTCTGCACTTCCCGTGAGCTCCTATTCCTTCTCCCCCTAGCCACGTCACTCGAGCTGCCCCCTAACCCCGTTGGCCATCACGGACGGGAGCTTGGCTCCGCCAGCCATGTCGCCGCCATGGCCACCGTCACCTATATCCGCAACCGAGTGTGTCACCGTGCTCAGTGCACCCCCAGGAGGCCGTAGCACCCCTCCTTGCCTCCTCTCGTGCTCCCTAACACCAAAACCGAGCTCAACAGAACTCCGGCCGCCGCCTTGGAGCTCGCCGTCGTCGGCTCCGGCCACCATAGGCCTGGCCGCCACCACCACTCGACACGCGCCTGCAAGAACTCTCCAACGAGCCCAAGAATAGCCTCGTCCGTTCCCTGTGCGCGATTTACGAGCCGCGCCGCCTTCTCGGGCCTCGCCATTTATAAACATAGAACTCTCCATCGAAGCACGACTTAGAGATATAGCCGCATCGTGGGTGTAACAAGTTGGTATCAGAGCCAGGTTATCAACATGCTACAGGAACTTATAATAGCAAAACAAGACATGGCATGAATCTACTCAAAGCATAGATCAAAAGTCCCTTACTGACCATAAGCCAAAAAGGATCAGAAAATACGATGGCACCCACGTAAACATAGCAAGTTTCGTTAACAGATTTCAGCAAACAAAGCATGGCATTGAAATAATTATGAAGGCACCTTCGCGAGCTCGATGCACTCACTACAGAGCATCTCATGATAAACTAAGCATACATCCATCAATAAGACATGACATAGAAGCTATACATGGCAAGAATCAACATCATAGCATATCCGGATCAACTACAACACCCTCGGCCAAATTGAATAACATGTAAACAATCTGCTAGGAAACATTTTGAAGCAAAAGTAGAGCACGAAAATGACATGCTAGACTACTCCATAATTGCAACCAGGACCATGGATGGATAGAGAAAAACCCTGTTTTCAAAACACCTTTACTGAAGTATCTCAAATTATGCATGGATCTCTCTGTAGCAACATGTTTACATGGCAATAAAATTACAGCAGAACAGGAACTAAAAACAGCATTATCACGAAGCCTAGTTTGCATGCTTGTGCTAGTCACCACATTGATCACAAAAATACATGGTAAGTTCCTCTGTAAACAAGACACAGCCTAGTTCAAAACACATTTAGGGATTAACCTCATAGGATGCACACATCAATCATGGCAAAAATGACAAAAGAGCTCGTGCTGATAAGATTCTGAAACTAACAATATGAAGCCCTCTTCCAACAGCATTTCGGACATCAAGATGACCTCAAATGCAAAGGATGCAATGGAATGAAATGATGTACTCTTAGGGGTGAACAATTTGACATATTACACGCACGAAACGGAGCTATGTATGCGAAGATGTGATGCGATGAACATGCAACAATTTTAACAGCAGAAAAAGACTTAGACGATTTCGGGGGTCGGGGAAAATCAACCTAGGGTTCCAGATCGGATCGCACGGACGTCGAGGCGGCCGGAATCTCTCCGGAGCTGGGGAGGAGGTGACGAGGGCGGCCGGAGGAGGGGAGTCCCGACCAGATCCGGGCGGCGCCGGCCCGGATCTGACGCGGGCGGCGACGGGCGGCGGGAGGCGCGCCGGCAGGACGCGGCGGCGAGGTCGGCGGCGGAGCGGAGGCGGCGGTGCGTCCAGCTCGGCGCGGGAGGCGGTGGCGTCGGGCCGGGAGGCGCGGGCGGCGGGGAGGCGCGCGCGGGCCGGGGAGGGCCGGTCCTGGGCCCCACGGGCCGGCGGCGAAGTGGGCACGGCGTCGCCACGTGGCGCGCTGCGGCTGGACGGGCGGCGGCGGGCGGACGCGTCCGGTCCGATCCGGACGTGTCCGGCGCCGCGGAGAGGGATTTCGCTAGGGTATTCCCGTGAATTTCGGAGGGGGAGGCATATATATAGGTGGAGGGAGCTAGGAGTGTCCAAATGAAGTGCGGTTTTCGCCCACACGATCGTGATCGAATGACCGAGAGCATGGAGGGGAGTTAGATGGGTTATTGGGCTGTTTTGGAGGGGTGTTGGGCTGCAACTTAAAAGAGGCCTTTGCGGATATGCGGATAACCGTTGGAGTACCAAACGAGCTCCAAATGACCCGAAACTTGACAGGTGGTCTACCGGTGCTATACCAGGGCCACTTGGCAATGCTCGGTCCATTCCGAGAATGTTCAACACCCGCACACGAAAAGGAGACAAGAGGGGTGTGCCGGTGCATGTGGGAGTGTCGGATTGCGAAACGGACAACGGGGAAAATGCTCGGATGCATGAGACGAACACGTATGCAAATGAGATGCACGTGATGACATGATATGATATGCATGACATGAATAAAATGCAAAACAAAAGACAAAACCCAACCACGGAGGGAACCTCATATCACATAGCCGAAAATGGCAAGAGTTGGAGTTACAAAGATGGAAAGATACATCAGGAGTGTTACAGCCTTGGAGCTCGCCGTCGTCGGCTCCAGCCACCATAGGCCTGGCCGCCACCACCACTCGACACGCGCCTGCAAGAACTCTCCAACGAGCCCAAGAATAGCCTCGTCCGTTCCCTGTGCGTGATTTCCGAGACGCGCCGCCTTCTCGGGCCTCGCCGGTGTCGAGTCGCCAGTGGGTTTGACCTCATTTGACCTGGGGTTTGACCCCCCCCCCAAGGGTCACTGACGTGTGGGCGATGCCCCTGTTTAGTTTAGGTGTTAATTTAGTTAGCGCTAATTAACTTAGTTAATTGGTTGACTCACTGACCAGTGGGCCTAGACCCTAATTAACCAAGGTCAGTGCTAACCTAACACTAACTAACTCTGTTAGCTAGTTGTTACACTGACATGGGTGTCCCAGCCGTCAGGTTTGACCTAGATTGGCACCTTTGACCTGCCGACCCCGACGTCATGCTGACGCAATTCACCTTTTTCAGGATTTATTCTATTTCAGGAAATTCCAGAAAATAGCTAAAACTTCTAAAATTCATAGAAATTAATCTGTAACTCCAAATGCAAAGATTTATATATGAAAAACGATCAGAAAAAATCTAAACTATCCATCTGTACTGGTTTCATGCATGTTTAAGCAGCTTAACCTTGCTGTTTAGTGCAAAACATGAGAAGGCACTATTTAAATTCATAAGTTCAGTTTGGGATTGGACCTTTGGTTCAAAATGACCCAAACCAATCTAGTTGTAGTTGGATTAGGCCAACACACTTATATTTCCATGTCATGATCATGCATCATGTTATGCATTGCATTGATTGTGTTTCCTTTTGTGTTGCCAGTTTTTGTCCCCTCTCAATAGACGTGTTCCGACGATGAGTTCGATGACACCGATGAAGAGCTATATCATCTTCCGAAGTGCCAAGCAAGCAAAACCCCCTTGTTCATTCCGATACAATCCCACTCTCTCGCTCCTGCTCTCTTTTTACTTCATTAGGACAACAACGATTCAACTGTTACATGTTGCGGTAGTTGAAACCCTTCCTCTACATGACCTGTCATTGCCACAGTAAATAGATGAAACCCACTAGCATGAGTAGGTGTTGTTTGAGACCTGATGTGCCTACTCATTCATTCTTATTTGTCATGCTTGCTACTGCTTAGAGTTCAGTCGGGTCTGATTCATCGGGAATGAATTGGAATGGTGATGAACATGTCCTACTGTGTGTGATCCAAGTGTGTGAACACGTTTTGATAAAGGTAGTGGCGAGAGCCCATGTAGGAGTACATGGTGGGTTGTCTCATTGAAGCCGTCCTCAGGAACTGAGTTCTGTGTTTGTGGTCCATGAACAGCTACTACCACTCATTGGGATCATTAATTGACCCTCTCGGCTTCTTAACCACCCTTGTCCTCTGTCCAGGAGTTGCAAGTAGTTTCTAGTGTTTGTAGTATGCTGGAGGCCGTGCGCAGTGCTGACCTGAGGGGTGGGCCGTGATGCAGTAGGCATGTGGCATGGTGTACCGACGCCCGTTTGGTGTCTCGGGAACCCTGCTCTCATCGTTCGGGGCCATATGTGGAAACTTCGGCTGGACTCCCTGCGGATGGAACCTGAATAGGCGATAAACCTGGACTAGAGACTTGAGTGTTTAGGTAGGCCATGGCTGACACCCTCATTGGGCTTCCGCTTGAAGGTTTCCGAGTACATGGTGTGTAAATGGCGGTAAGTGGTGAGAGCGTGTGTGAAGTACACCCATGTAGGGTTAACATCATCTATTCAAATAGCCGCGTCCGTGGTAAAGGACCTCTAGGTTGCCTATATAGTTCATAGACAAGTGAAAGTGGATACTCCAAAATACACAGGATTAGCGTGAGTGCTATGGATGGCGCTCTCGTAGGGAGACAGCAGCGGATCCATAGATGTGTATTGATATGGTGAATATGTGGACTCATGTGCGCCATCTCAAAAGAGTTACTTGCAGTCGTAGTTCAGGTTAGCCACCGAGTCAAAGCTGGCTTGCTGTAGTTAAACCCCACCATCCCCTTTGTCGATAATGATGCATATGTAGTTAGTTCTGATATAAGTCTTGCTGGGTACATTTGTACTCACGTTTTCTTAATTTATGTTTTTGCAGAGAGACTTCAGTCTCGCTAGTAGTTCCGCGTGGACTTCGCCGTTTAGCTTGTTACCTCAGCTACGATGTTGTACCCTCGTCAGGATCTGGTAGATAGTCAGGCTTCTCAGCCTTTTTCATTTGTAGATGTTTGTACTCAGACATGTTAAGCTTCCGCATGTGCTTTGACTTGTATGCTCCGAATCTTGGGTCATGATACCCATGTCTGTAATATCTCGCTCCTTGGAGCCTATTGAATAAAATAGTTGAGTTGTAGAGTCATGTTGTGTTGCCATGTTGTATTTGCACATATCGAGCATATTGTGTGTATTGTATTGAAATGCTTGGTATGTATGGGATCTGACTATCTAGTTGTTTATCCTTGGTAGCTTCTCTTACCGGGAAATGTCTCCTAGTGTTTCCACTGAGCCTTGGTAGCTTGCTACTACTCCGGAACACTTTGGTTGGCTGGCATGTGTCATTCTTTGTTCCGGTGTCTGTCCCTTCGGGGAAATTTCATGCGGTGTCTACTGGAGTCCTGTTAGCCTGCTATAGCCCGGATTCCCCGGAGTCCTGCTAGCCCAGCCGCTACAGCCCGGATTCACTCGCTGATGACCGACACATTCGTTGCTGGGTCATGTATGCCCGTCCCTGTAAGTTAGCGCCACTTTGGGTTCATGACTAGCCATGTCAGCCCGGGTACTTTGTCATATGGATGCTAGCGACACTATCATATATGTGAGCCGAAAGGCGCAAACGGTCCCGGGCCTGGTAGGCGACACCCGTGGGAATACCGTGCGTGAGGCCACTATGTGATATGAGGTGTTACATGCTAGATCGGTGTGGCATAGGATCGAGGTCCTGACAGCTTTGGTATCAGAGCCTGACTGCCTGTAGGATTACCAAGCCATATTGGTCGAAGTTGATTCTAGAAATTCTTTAGTTATATAAGGGAATTGATTGTGGATGGGAAGGTAAGGCTCTTTTTACGCCTTTACCTCATGCCCTTCTGATCTGAGTCATCTTATCTTTCCTACGGGGTTAAGGAACTAGGCTCTCTCTTCTTTCTATCAGGATCACGTGTTACTAATCCGTAGTAACTCATAGGATTGTTGGTTTCAAGCCCCAGTTCAGTTTTTACTACTTCCGTTTGTTCATAGTTGGCCTCAGAACCTTGATTGTGATGTTGAGTGGCTATGCCACACTTTTGCAGGATGTCTTAAATCCTTTTTGAGCATTTACAACCGTTATGGTGTCCGAGTCATCCCTTGTTTCTAAACAATCTGATGCATTTGCAAATCCCTTCCTACTGTTCTGAAGTTCCTTTGTGCCAGGTCAACCACACTAACCAGTGTGTTGAGGTACTTCATTGCCTCAGTGCATATGATGGAGTTATTATTATGACCCTAGGTGTCTTAGCTAATCGCCTAGCAATCTAGCTATGCTCTATGTTCCCAGTGTGACGATTCTGGCCGTCATTCTCGAAAGCATCCCGTGATGCCCTTTAGTTAGTAGGCATTCTATTCCTGGGTTTTGAACCCGAGACTCGCTTTACCTACTTCATGTTTTTAGTGTTTGCTCATTCCTTTGGGGTATTAGTAACCTTTGTGATAGTCCTCGGGGTTTGTGGTATATCATTCCTCCAAATACCATGAACTGCGTATGGCAGAAGTTCTTGAACCAAATGATCACAACAAGAGTGCTCTCAGTGAGTTCTCCATTCTATATTGTGACTCTGCCAGTCCTACCTTTCTTCATGGGTTATCCGGAAGAAACCTGTTGAACCTGGTTCGACATACTAATCTATGCATCCACAACTCAGAAAGTTATATGTTATTTGAGTTGTCCCTCCTTAGTTGTCTTTTGGCCCTGATCTATCAATTGATAGTCAGGAGTAGTCGTGCACTTGTGCTCATCGATGCCTATTATTCTTGTGGTCCGTCAAGCCATTCTATGCTGAATGACTAGGAGAAACAAACTACAGTACCTCTTCCCTATCCAGTATTGGGTCAAAGCAGTTGTACTCCGCAGATCAAAAAGCAATCGGCTTTTGCTCTGTTCTACCCTGAAGTATTACCCACTTTATGTCAGGAATGTCATGAGGATTGCACCTTCTCTTATGAATCCTTGACATAGTGATACTTCTCGCCATCATTATTCATTCCTTGGTTCCGTGTTGTCGCAACCGAAATACTGACAAGTGAATCGTCATGTGTGAAATCAATACCCCTAGCAACTCTGTTGCTTGGTAGTTAAAGGATAATAATCTCATTCTTAGCGTGTTGGTCGAATCACCATCCTAAGTTGTACCGTGCCACCTAGTCCATATCTCTGGTGCACTCTTTGATCAATGAGTTAGGGTTGTGCCAATCCCTCACTCTTTTGATCATATCATCTTGCCCTCAAAAGCAAGATTGTTCCCGAGCTTAGTAACATATCGGTGGTTCGTGATTTTTCTGGATATCCTCACAGAAGTATCACCAGGTTGTCACCTGGCCGCTATGTTGAGTTCATGATGAAGTTAGTTTCTTATAAACCACCCCCTTCTCCAAGAATCTGTGCTGGATACCCCTGAACTAGTTGGCTAAGCTAAACAACAACTTGGAGAGTTGGAGGATAAAAACTTGTTCGACTCAGTTCATTCCAAGGGATATCTTTTTGTGTGTGTGTTGAAGAAAGATGATATATTCATTGATTGATCCTCGTGATCAGTTGATGTGTCTACCGTCATGTCAAACTTTGATTTGAGTGTGGGCTATCATCAAATCAAAACATAACCAACGATGCTGTTAATGTTGTCTTACTCGTGGTTGATTCCTCGAGCATAGACCATTATATCCTTTGGTCTGACCAATGCTATCACCGTGTTCACTTAACTATGGAATTCCAGTTATATGGAAAAGTGGATGAATTGTTGTTGAGCCCATCGACAACATCCTTATCTGCTCCATGATTTTGTTAAACATTAAGCTAATGTTGGAAACTTTTAAAATCATCTCTTCATGCTAGTGTCACATCCAAGTTAGCCATGCATTAGAGTGTTGCATCATGTTTACTCTTTCATCAGAAACCTGAAATGGGGATGACAGAACCCCCAGTCCCCTCTGAAACCAATTAGGGTTTACTAAAAACTTTTTCAATGAACCTGAAATGCCCTTCTAAAATGCCCATCATTTTTGTCTTGGTTCAGAACCTCTGCCAAAAGTGGTGCACATTTTCCTAGGCCAGCTTAGGTTTTTTGAATTAAATCATAAATATTTGAATTTGGGCATTTAAAATTATATAAAATATTTAAATGCTCAAATATCTCCAAACTAAAATGTTTCATGTTGGAAATAATCCAACTATGGACCAGGAGTAGTTTGGTGATTTTAGGAGTAGCCTATGTATTTTATTTAATTCAACAAAGTTGCAGAAGTATTAAAAAAACAGAAAACAGAAAGAAATGGAAAAAACTTACCTTGCGCCTGCTCCCGGCCCACCTGCCGGCCCAGCCCAGCGCCGCTCCAGCGAGCTGCTTGCCGGCCAGGCAGGCAGGCAGGTGCCCGACGGCGACCGCAGCGCGCGCCACGCACCTGCTCGCCGCCTCGCCGCTTCCCGCGCCCGGTGACGTCGTGGACCGGCCTCCCTCGCTCCCCCGAACCCCCCAGAAACCCCCTCTCCTCTCCAGCTCCTCCCCCTCGCGCTC
>NC_041385.1:290688439-290754377 GCF_002162155.2 Triticum dicoccoides
ACCATCGCCGTGCCTTCGTTGTAGCCGTGCTCCCCGCCGCCCGTGCGTCCTCTCATCGTGTCCAGGAGCTCCGCCGCTGTCCACTCCATCGAGCAAGCCGAGCCCAAGCGCTCGCAACGCCCGAGTCCACCGCAACGACCTCGCCCGAACCGCCATCGCCGGAGATCCCCTTCAACGTCGTCGTCGCTCCGGTCCATCTCCGGCCACACCAAGGGCTTCGTCGCACTCACTGTGAGCTTAGCCATCTTCCCCTTCCTTCCATTCTTGCTCCCGAGCCGTGTAGCAACCTCCCGGAGCTCAACCGCACCCACCACCGTGGAGCTCGTCGTCGACGTGCTCCCGGTCATCCTCCGGCCACTCCCCGGTGTCCATCATGCTCACCGTGTCACTTAGCACCTAGCTAGCCACTCCCCGAGCCTCACCGACCCCTCTAGCGTCAAGTTTGTCTTCGGCCGAACCCCGGTGGCCGCCAAAGTCGTCGCCGGCGCCAACTCCGGCCACCCCAACTCCAACAGACTGCACCAAGAGTTGCGGCTTGTCCTCAGCTCCATTCCGGTGGTCTCCGCGACCCATTTGGTGGCCGAAACGGCCAAAACCACTTCCGCCGCCGCGTCGGGCTCGCCGGCGGCTAAACGCCGGTGCAGCCGACCCGGGTTTGACCACGGGTGGGCCCTGGTTGACTCCCCTGAGTCAATGACAGGTGGGGCCCAGCCCTGTTAATTAAACAGGTTTAGTTTTAATTAAACTTTAATTAATTTAATCACCCTGACATGCGGGACCCACTGTCAGGTTTGACCCGGACGTGTTCCGTTGACCTACTGACGTCACACTGACGTCAGGCTGACACAATAATTGATTTTCTGGAATTAATCTAATATAGGAAATTCCAGAATATAGTTTAAACTTCAAAAATTCATAACTTTTATTCTGTAACTCCAAATCAGACAAATTATATTTGAAAAATGATCAGAAAAATCCAATCTGTCCATCTGTACTATTTTCATGCATGATTAAACAAGTTAACTTGATGTATAATGCAGAACAAGGAAAAACACTTTAAAGGGCCATGTTTGAGTTTGAAATTTGAATCTTTGATTCAAATTGGTTCAAACCCTTCTGGTCTTAGCTGCATTAGCCCAACACACTCATATTGCTATGTTTCATGCATACATCATATTGTTGCACATTGTTTGGTGATGGTTGTGTATCGGTGTTCTTTGCGGCAGGATCTGCCTCCGAGGAGTATCGTGATTACCCTAACGAAGAACCGTATCAGTGCATCGAACCATCAGGCAAGCAACCAACCATTTGATCATATCGATACAATCCCATGTTCTCGCTCCTGCTCTCTTTTACTGCATTAAGACAACGCATTTCAAACTGCTGTGTTGCTACGGTAGTTGAACCCACTTCCTCTGCATGACCTGTCATTGCCCCAGTAACTAGATGAAACCCACTAGCATGTGTTGGAGTTGATTGAGCCATATGTATGTGTTGTTCCTACCTTGCTATGCCTGCTATGCTTAGAGTCGTGCCAGGTCTGGTTCATCTGGGTGATGGGCTAGAGTGAAATGATTATGTCGGTAATAAGAGTGGTGTGGTGAACACGATTTGGTAAAGGTATCGATGAGAGGCCATGTAGGAGTACATGGTGGGTTGTTTCATTGAAGCCGACCTTAAGCACTGAGATCTGTATGTGTGATTTAAGAATCAGCTACTACCATGCATTGGGCCCGAAACCAATGGACCCTCTCGGCTTCTTATTCACCCTAGTTCTCCGTCCAGGAGTTGCAAGTAGTTTCTGGTGTTTGTAGCCTACTGGAGGCCGTGGACAGCGCTGACCGTAGGGGTGGGCTGTGATGTGGTAGGTACGTGGCCGGGTGTACCGAATACCCGTTAGGTATCTCGGGAACCCTGTTCACATCGTTCGGGGCCGTATGGGAAACCTCGGCCGGACTCCCTGCGGATGGAACCTGGATAGGCGATAAACCTGGACTGGAGGCTTAGGTGGTTAGGTAGGTCGTGGCCGGCACCCATGTTGGGCTTCCGCTTGAAGGTTGCCGAGTACATGTCGTGTAAACGACGGTAAGTGGTGAGAGCGTGTATGAAGAAGTACACCCCTGCAGGGTTATCATGATCTATTCGAATAGCCGCGTCCGCGGTAAAGGACTACTTGGTTGCCTATACAGTTCATAGACAAGTAAATGGAAACTACTAAAAACCTCAAGATAAGGGTGAGTGCCGAGGATGGCTTTTCCGTAGGAAGACGGAGGTGGATCCTCGGTAGTGTATTGAATTGGTGAGTAGTGGACTCGTGTGCGCAAAACCATTTCGAGTTGGAGTCTCGTAGGTTAGCCTAGCCAAGAGTCAAAGCTGGCTTGCTGCAACAACTCCACCAACCCTTCTTGATAATATGCATGTATGTAGGATCTGATGTAAGTCTTGCTGATTACCTTTGTACTCATGTTGCTATAATTTACATTTTTTACAGAAGACGCTGCAACCCCTTCTGATGGGTTCTACGTAGACGTTGACATCAATGAGTAGGCTAAGGCCCAGGTGGTGATCCTGAGCTTGTGAAGGACCTCGTAGTATAGCTAGGCTTTCCAAGCCTCTTTTATTTTACTAGTTGTCTGTACTCAGACAAGTTACTTCCGCTGCTGGTTTGTATGACTGTATGACTTGAATGCTGGGTCGTGTGACCCGTACCTTTGTGTATGTTATGTATGGCTCTCTGAGCCTTAAATAAAGTACTTGTGTCATAGAGTCATGTTGTGATGCCTTGTTGTATTTGCACATATCGAGCATATTGTGTGTATGTTTGAAATGCTTGGTATGTGTGGGATCTGACTATCTAGTTGTTTATCCTTAGTAGCCTCTCTCACCGGGAAATGTCTCCTAGTGTTACCACTGAGCCATGGTAGCTTGCTACTGCTCGGGAACACTTAGGCTGGCCGGCATGTGTCCTTCTTCGTTCCTGTGTCTGTCCCTTCGGGGAAATGTCACGCATTGAGTACCGGAGTCCTGTTAGCCCGCTACAGCCCGGTTTACCGGAGTCCTGCTAGCCCAGTGCTACAGCCCGGACCCACTTGCTGATGACCGACACGTTAGTTGCTGGGTCATGGATGCCTGTCCCTGTAAGTCTGTGCCACTTTGGGTTTACGACTAGTCATGTCAGCCCGGGCTCTTTATCATATGGATGCTAGCGACACTATCATATACGTGAGCCAAAAGGCGCAAACGGTCCCGGGCATAGGTAAGGCGACACCCATGGGGATACCGTGCGTGAGGTTGCAAAGTGATATGAGGTGTTACAAGCTAGATCGATGTGACATCGAGTCGGGGTCCTGACAGCGTTGGCATCAAAGCCGGACTGCCTGTAGGTTCTCCAAGCCAAACCGGTCGATGTTGAGTCTAGAAATTCTTTAGTTATATGTAGGGGAATTGTTTGTGGGTTGGAACGTAAGGCTCTTTTTACTCCTTTATCTTATGACATTCTGATCTGAGTCAGTCTATTCTTCCACCGGGGGTTAAGGAATTAGGATCTATTCTCTCTATCAGGATCACGCGTTACTAATCAGTAGTACCTTATAGGGTTTATGGATACAAGCCTAGTTCAGTTCTTCTACCACGTTATGTTGTTAGGACGGATTCAGAACTTTGATATGATGATGTTGAGTGTGTATGAAATCCTTTGTCAAATGTCTCAAAATCCTTCTTGAGCATTTACAGCTGTTATGCTGCCGAAATTTTGCTAGAAATTCTAATGCCTTTGCATTATGATTGTGCTTTCAGATGGCCACTCGCGACCTTAATCAAGTGGTTCGCCTGACTCGATGCCTAGATGTACCCGGCCATACTGCCATGTTGGTCAGGGTAATGACTGAGGCTGGACACCGTTGGTATCCTGAGTACACGGTCGAAGAGCAATTCTGAGACTTTAATCAAAGCCAGTATCTCTGCACTGTCAGGATATTTCCATCTTATCCTGGGTCCACCGAGCCCCTTCACTGCTCCTATGGACTCGGGGTTACTATTGAGATGGCTGTGCAGGACGCCGCCTACTCTATGATGACCATCATGCGAGTCAGATCTGGTCTATTTCGGGACTCTGATTTCCGGTATATGCCAGGATCACTTCCGGGAGCACAAGGGTATCTCCAGGCTATCTATGCTGACCCCACCCAGGAGGATTCACGGACTCGCACCACTGCTGAGATGCTCGAGGATAAGGACCGTGAAAATCGGGCCTTGAGGTTAGAGCTCTTCAATACCCGTGCTGACCACTTGGCCACATTGACTCGGTTTGCACCGGCGGTGCAAGCTGGATATTCGGATATGCGCGATCTCTATCCTGTGAGATCTGCTTTGCCAGACGTGATGGGTTGGCGTGATGTAGGAGGCATCACCCCACCTCGCGGTCCCCGCAGGCCACCGTCTCTTGGTCCAAGACCTCATCCTAGCCCCTATGGTCCACAAGCTCCGCGAGATCGTCTGTTTCCGGATGATCATGTTGAGCTTCCAGGCTATGGAGGTGACTTCTACGAGGACTACTACGGATCGGTCTGAGTTAGTGGTAGTATCACTAGTTTATGTTAGTTGTGTCGTCTATCGTCCTGCGTGACTCGTGGGATATGACCTAGTTTGTATCGCCTTCCGGAGGTGTAGAAAAATAATGTATAGGAGCTTGGAATGCCTCCGATGAGATGTAATCCTCTTTTCACCGTAATAGTACCTTGTTTGGTCTTGTACTAAACCCTGTATGGTGTGTATGACGATGGAATAAAGAAGCAGTTTCTGTATCTACCATGTCATACGGATGATCATCTTGCATTCCGAGTTATTCCTTACATTCTGTATCCTATGTCGGAATTTTATCATCCTGACTAAATCATTGTCTTGTTTACCTAGGATGGTCAACACGCGCACTAACCCTGCTCCTCAAGAGCAGGCCGAAGGCAGCGAAGTCAGGAATGCAAATCTGCCTCATCCTCCTTCCCTAGCCGAGGTTATGATGGAAGCCGAAAGAAACAAGCGGGAGACCAACCGTTTGTTCGAGCGTATTGAACAGAACACGGCACACCATCAGAGGACTAACGTGGTGTCACTCAGTGATTTTATCAAGTTACATCCACCCATGTTCCACCACTCCGTCGAGCCTCTCGACGCTGATGATTGGCTTCGCAGTATTTCTCACAAACTGCGTTCTGCGCTAGTAGCGGAGGCTGACAAGGTCACCTTTGCTGCATATCATCTTGAAGGTCCCGCCAGTCTATGGTGGGAGAATTATGGAGCCATGCGCCCAGCGGGCCATGTCACTACTTGGGCTGAATTCAGCGAGGCTTTCCGTGAACATCACATTCCGGAGGGTCTCATGGACCGTAAACGTGAGGAATTTTGCAGTTTCACTCAGGGCCGACTCTCTGTGGATGCTTACAGCAGGGAGTTCGGTAACCTCGCACGATATGCAACTGAGGAAGTTTCTACTGATGCCAAGAAGCAAGCAAGGTTCCGTAAGGGGCTTAGCCCTGAGCTTCGCCGCGACCTCCGTCTGCATGAGTGCACATCTTATCAGAAACATGTTAACAAGCCCATCAGTGCTGAGACTGGTCAGACTGATTATGACGCAACACGCAAGCATGGCCGTGACATGGGTTCCTCATCCGGTGCGGGTCCTCAGAAGCGCCGCGTGTGGGTGCCCAACACCGCCCTGCCACCCAGGTTCACACCGAGGCCATCTTTCCAGGCGCCTCGCCCCGTTCAACAGTCTGCACCAGCCAAGCCCTATGGGGGTCCAACCAACAATGCTCCTCCACGTACCAGTTCCGTGACTTGTTTCAAGTGTGGGGAATCTGGCCACTATATGCGTGAGTGTCCCCAGACCAACCCCAACCAATCTGCTAAAGCTGTTGGCCGTGGCAAGCCGACAGGGAAAGTGTTCCACGCCAAGCCGGCCACCGCTACACGTGGCCATGTCAACTGTATCTCTGCCGAAGAAGCTCAAGAGGATCCCAACGACGTTCTCGGTACGCTCCTTGTTAATTGCCACCCGGCATCTGTTCTTTTCGATACAGGAGCCTCTCATTCATTTATATCCGAGAACTATGCTCGTCTGCATAACACCACATTCTGTGACATGCCATCCACTATGGAAATTTCTACTCCCGGTTCTAGATGGCAGACCTCCAGGGTAAGTTATGGAAATGAAATCCAAGTCGACAGACTTGTTTTCCTTGCATCTTTGATAGCTCTCAAATTTTCAGATATTAATATCATTTTGGGTATGGACTGGATGTCAGCTCATCATGCCAAAATTGATTGCTTCTCTAGGACTGTTTAACTCACTCATCCTTCGGGGAAGATAGTCAATGTCTTGACCCGATTAGCCAAGCGACAATTATATTCTCTTAACGCCAGCCCTTTGCCAGACCTTGAGGACGTTCCGGTAGTCCGTGACTTCCCGGATGTCTTCCCAGAGGAATTGCCAGGTGTTACACTTGACAGGGATGTTGAGTTCGTAATAGACCTCATTCCAGGAACCGTTCCGATTGCTAGAAGACCCTATAAGATGGCACCACTAGAACTAGCCGAGCTTAAGAAACAACTCGATGAGTCCTTGAAAAAGGGTTTCATCCGACCTAGTTCATCTCCGTGGGCTTGCCCCGTCCTCTTCGTCAAGAAGAAGGATGGTACGGACCGGATGGTTGTAGATTACCGACTGGTCAATTTGGTCACAATCAAGAACAAATATCTGCTCCCTAGGATCAACGACCTGTATGATCAGCTCGCTGGATCCTCAGTCTTCTCCAAAATGGATTTGAGGTTGGGCTACCATCAAATCAAAATCAGAAACGGGGACATTCCTAAAACGGCCTTTGTTACTCGTTATGGCCAATACGAGTACACCGTCATGTCCTTCGGTTTAACCAACGCTCCAGCCACCTTTTCTCGGTTAATGAACTCAATCTTCATGGAGTATTTGGATAAATTCGTCATAGTTTATCTCGATGATATACTCATCTACTCCAAGAATGAGGAAGAACATGTCGAACATCTAAGGCTAGTGTTGAAGAAACTTGGAGAGCACCGCCTTTATGCCAAGTTTTCCAAATGTGAATTTTGGTTGTCAGAAGTGACCTATCTGGGTCATGTAATATCTGGTAAAGGTATTGCTGTTAACCCTGAGCGAGTTCAAGCCGTCCTTAATTGGACTCCACCTGAATCGGTCCAGCAAGTTCGGAGTTTTCTGGGCTTAGCGAGCTATTGCCATCGCTTTGTTGAAAACTTCTCCAAAGTTGCTAAACCTCTAACCGAACTCCTCAAGAAAGACAAGAAGTTCGAATGGACTTCACAATGTGAGCACAGCTTTTAGGAACTGAAAAGACGCCTGACTTCTGCTCCAGTACTGGTACCGCCAGACTTCTCCAAGGACTTTGTTATCTACTGCGACGCCTCGCGACAAGGACTAGGTTGCATTCTCATGCAAGATCGACACGTAATTGCTTACGCTTCACGGCAATTGCACCCACATGAGGAGAATTATCCTACTCATGATCTAGAGCTTGCAGCCGTAGTCTATGCACTTAAGACCTGGCGACATTACCTCCTCGGTAACCGTTGCGAAATATTCACTGATCACCAAAGTCTGAAGTACATTTTCACCCAACCGGATTTGAATCTCAGGCAAAGACGTTGGGTTGAGTTGATCACAGATTTCGACTTAGGAATAACTTACACCCCAGGGAAAGCCAACGTCATGGCTGATGCTCTAAGTCGTAAATCTTATTGTAACAACCTAATGTTACAACAAAGTCAACCGCTTCTCCATGAGGAATTTCGGAAGCTTAACCTTCACATTGTTCCTCAAGGTTTTCTTTCCACCTTCGTGGGGAAACCTACCCTTACGGACCAGATCGTCAAGGCACAGAAGGTAGATCCGGGAATCTCCCGCATCAAGAGAAACATCAAGAAAGGAATTGCGAATTGTTTCTCCATTAATGATCAAGGGGTCGTATACTTCGGGAATCGACTAGTGGTTCCCAAAGTGCGAAACTTGAGGCGATTGATCCTTAAGGAGGCTCATCAATCTCCTCTCACCATTCATCCCGGTAGTACTAAGATGTATCAGGACCTACGCCAGAGGTTCTGGTGGACTAGGATGAAGAGAGAAATTGCTCAGTATATTGCTAATTGCGACGTCTGTCGTCGTGTAAAAGCAGAGCATCAACGGCCTGCTGGCACCCTTCAACCCTTAGCTATTCCTGAATGGAAATGGGATAAAATTGGTATGGATTTCATTACCGGTTTTCCCAGGACCAAGAGAGGGAATAATGCTATTTTCGTCGTTGTCGATCGTCTTTCCAAAGTAGCCCATTTCCTACCTGTTCGTGAGAGTATAACCGCTAGTCAGCTGGCAGACTTATACATCTCCCGAATAGTGTCTCTCCATGGTGTTCCTTTGGAAATTAACTCGGATCGAGGAAGTATTTTCACCTCTCAATTTTGGGAAAGTTTCCAAAATGCTATGGGAACCCGTCTCTCCTTTAGCACCGCTTTCCACCCTCAGTCGAGTGGTCAAGTGGAACGCGTCAACCAGATTCTAGAAGACATGCTTCGAGCCTCTGTTATCTCATTCGGAATGGATTGGGAGAAGTGCCTTCCATTTGCCAAATTCGCTTACAACAACAGCTATCAATCTAGCTTGGGTAAAGCCCCTTTTGAAGTTCTCTATGGACGACGGTGTCGAACACCCCTTAACTGGTCAGAGACCGGAGAAAGACAATTCTTTGGCCCGGATATGATTCAGGAAGCAGAAGAACAAGTTCGCATCGTTCGTGAAAAGTTGAAAACAGCCCAATCTCGTCAAAAGAGTCAATATGACCGAAAACATAAGGCTATGACTTTCGAGGTTGACGAGAAGGCTTATCTTCGGGTTACCCCTCTGAAGGGAACCCATCGTTTCGGTATCAAAGGCAAATTGGCTCCTCGTTACATTGGACCTTTTCGCATTCTCGCTAAACAAGGAGAAGTTGCCTACCAGTTGGAACTACCTCCGCACCTCTCCAGAGTCCACGATGTCTTCCACGTTTCTCAACTCAGGCGTTGCTTCTCGGATCCTATCCGTGGAGTGGACCACGAAACGCTTGATCTCCAAGATAATCTTACATATCGAGAGTACCCCATTCGTATCCTCGATCAGGCCGAGCGTACCACTCGACATCATAATATCAAGTTTCTCAAAGTACAATGGTCGCACCATTCTAAGGATGAAGCAACTTGGGAAACGGAGGATCGTCTTCGACTTGAGTATCCCGCCTTCTTTCCGGAGGAACCCAAATCTCGGGACGAGATTCTTTTGAGTGGGGGTGAGTTGTCACATCCTAGTTAGCCATGCATTAGAGTGTTGCATCATGTTTACTCTTTCATCAGAAACCTGAAATGGGGATGACAGAACCCCCAGTCCCCTCTGAAACCAATTAGGGTTTACTAAAAACTTTTTCAATGAACCTGAAATGCCCTTCTAAAATGCCCATCATTTTTGTCTTGGTTCAGAACCTCTGCCAAAAGTGGTGCACATTTTCCTAGGCCAGCTTAGGGTTTTTGAATTAAATCATAAATATTTGAATTTGGGCATTTAAAATTATATAAAATATTTAAATGCTCAAATATCTCCAAACTAAAATGTTTCATGTTGGAAATAATCCAACTATGGACCACGAGTAGTTTGGTGATTTTAGGAGTAGCCTAAGTATTTTATTTAATTCAACAAAGTTGCAGAAGTATTAAAAAAACAGAAGACAGAAAGAAATGGAAAAAACTTACCTGGCGCCTGCTCCCGGCCCACCTGCCGGCCCAGCCCAGCGCCGCTCCAGCGAGCTGCTTGCCGGCCAGGCAGGCAGGCAGGTGCCCAACGGCGACCGCAGCGCGCGCCACACACCTGCTCGCCGCCTCGCCGCTCCCCGCGCCCGGTGACGTCGTGGACCGGCCTCCCTCGCTCCCCCGAACCCCCCAGACACCCCCTCTCCTCTCCAGCTCCTCCCCCTCGCGCTCCCCCGCCATGACCGACGCCACCATCGCCGTGCCTTCGTCGTAGCCGTGCTCCCCGCCGCCCGTGCGTCCTCTCATCGTGTCCAGGAGCTCCGCCAATGTCCACTCCATCGAGCAAGCCGAGCCCCGAGCGCTCGCAACGCCCAAGTCCACCGCAAGGACCTCGCCCGAACTGCCGTCGCCGGAGATCCCCTTCAACGCCGTCGTCGCTCCGGTCCATCTCCGGCCACACCAAGGGCTTCGTCGCACTCACTGTGAGCTTAGCCATCTTCCCCTTCCTTCCGTTCTTGCTCCCGAGCTGTGTAGCGACCTCCCGGAGCTCAACCGCACCCACCGCCGTGGAGCTCGTCGCCGACGTGCTCCCGGTCATCCTCCGGCCACTCCCCGGTGTCCATCATGCTCACCGTGTCACTTAGCACCTAGCTAGCCACTCCCCGAGCCTCACCGACCCCTCTAGCGTCAAGTTCGTCTTCGGCCGAACCCCGGTGGCCGCCAAAGTCGTCGCCGGCGCCAACTCTGGCCACCCCGACTCGAACGGACTCCACCAAGAGCTGCGGCTTGTCCTCAGCTCCACTCCGGTGGTCTCCGCGGCCCATTTGGTGGCCGAAACGGCCAAAACCACTTCCGCCGCCGCGTCGGGCTCGCCGGCGGCTAAACGCCGGTGCAGCCGACCCGGGTTTGACCACGGGTGGGCCCTGGTTGACTCCCCTGAGTCAATGACAGGTGGGGCCCAGCCCTGTTAATTATACAGGTTTAGTTTTAATTAAACTTTAATTAATTTAATCACCCTGACATGCGGGACCCACTGTCAGGTTTGACCCGGACGTGTTCCGTTGACCTGCTGATGTCACACTGACATCAGGCTGATGCAATAATTGATTTTCTGGAATTAATCTAATATAGGAAATTCCAGAATATAGTTTAAACTTCAAAAATTCATAACTTTTATTCTGTAACTCCAAATCAGACAAATTATATATGAAAAATGATCAGAAAAATCCAATCTATCCATTTGTACTATTTTCATGCATGATTAAACAAGTTAACTTGATGTTTAGTGCAGAACAAGGAAAAAACACTTTAAAGGGCCATGTTTGAGTTTGAAATTTGAATCTTTGATTCAAATTGGTTCAAACCCTTCTGGTCTTAGCTGCATTAGCCCAACACACTCATATTGCTATGTTTCATGCATACATCATATTGTTGCACATTGTTTGGTGATGGTTGTGTATCGGTGTTCTTTGCGGCAGGATCTGCCTCCGAGGAGTATCGTGATTACCCTAACGAAGAACCGTATCAGTGCATCGAACCATCAGGCAAGCAACCAACCATTTGATCATATCGATACAATCCCATGTTCTCGCTCCTGCTCTCTTTTACTGCATTAAGACAACGCGTTTCAAACTGCTGTGTGCTACGGTAGTTGAACCCACTTCCTCTGCATGACCTGTCATTGCCACAATAACTAGATGAAACCCACTAGCATGTGTAGGAGTTGATTGAGCCATATGTATGTGTTGTTCCTACCTTGCTATGCCTGCTATGCTTAGAGTCGTGTCAGGTCTGGTTCATCTGGGTGATGGGCTAGAGTGAAATGATTATGTCGGTAATAAGAGTGGTGTGGTGAACACGATTTGGTAAAGGTATCGATGAGAGGCCATGTAGGAGTACATGGTGGGTTGTTTCATTGAAGCCGACCTTAAGCACTGAGATCTGTATGTGTGATTTAAGAATCAGCTACTACCATGCATTGGGCCCGAAACCAATGGACCCTCTCGGCTTCTTATTCACCCTAGTTCTCCGTCCAGGAGTTGCAAGTAGTTTCTGGTGTTTGTAGCCTACTGGAGGCCGTGGACAGCGCTGACCGTAGGGGTGGGCTGTGATGCGGTAGGTACGTGGCCGGGTGTACCGAATACCCGTTAGGTATCTTGGGCCCTGTTCACATCATTCGGGGCCGTATGGGAAACCTCGGCCGGACTCCCTGCGGATGGAACCTGGATAGGCGATAAACCTGGACTGGAGGCTTAGGTGGTTAGGTAGGTCGTGGCCGACACCCACGTTGGGCTTCCGCTTGAAGGTTGCCGAGTACATGTCGTGTAAACGACGGTAAGTGGTGAGAGCGTGTATGAAGAAGTACACCCCTGCAGGGTTATCATGATCTATTCGAATAGCCGCGTCCGCGGTAAAGGACTACTTGGTTGCCTATACAGTTCATAGACAAGTAAATGGAAACTACTAAAAACCTCAAGATAAGGGTGAGTGCCGAGGATGGCTTTTCCGTAGGAAGACGGAGGTGGATCCTCGGTAGTGTATTGAATTGGTGAGTAGTGGACTCGTGTGCGCAAAACCATTTCGAGTTGGAGTCTCGTAGGTTAGCCTAGCCAAGAGTCAAAGCTGGCTTGCTGCAACAACTCCACCAACCCTTCTCGATAATATGCATGTATGTAGGATCTGATGTAAGTCTTGCTGTGTACCTTTGTACTCATGTTGCTATAATTTACATTTTTTACACAAGACGCTGCAACCCCTTCTGATGGGTTCTACGTAGACGTTGACATCAATGAGTAGGCTAAGGCCCAGGTGGTGATCCTGAGCTTGTGAAGGACCTCGTAGTATAGCTAGGCTTTCCAAGCCTCTTTTATTTTACTAGTTGTCTGTACTCAGACAAGTTACTTCCGCTGCTGGTTTGTATGACTGTATGACTTGAATGCTGGGTCGTGTGACCCGTACCTTTGTGTATGTTATGTATGGCTCTCTGAGCCTTAAATAAAGTACTTGTGTCATAGAGTCATGTTGTGATGCCTTGTTGTATTTGCACATATCGAGCATATTGTGTGTATGTTTGAAATGCTTGGTATGTGTGGGATCTGACTATCTAGTTGTTTATCCTTAGTAGCCTCTCTTACCGGGAAATGTCTCCTAGTGTTACCACTGAGCCATGGTAGCTTGCTACTGCTCGGGAACACTTAGGCTGGCCGGCATGTGTCCTTCTTCGTTCCTGTGTCTGTCCCTTCGGGGAAATGTCACGCATTGAGTACCGGAGTCCTGTTAGCCCGCTACAGCCCGGTTTACCGGAGTCCTGCTAGCCCAGTGCTACAACCCGGACCCACTTGCTGATGACCGACACGTTCGTTGCTGGGTCATGGATGCCTGTCCCTGTAAGTCTGTGCCACTTTGGGTTTACGACTAGTCATGTCAGCCCGGGCTCTTTATCATATGGATGCTAGCGACACTATCATATACGTGAGCCAAAAGGCGTAAACGGTCCCGGGCATAGGTAAGGCGACACCCGTGGGGATACCGTGCGTGAGGCCGCAAAGAGATATGAGGTGTTACAAGCTAGATCGATGTGACATCGAGTCGGGGTCCTGACAGCTAGCTCATGAAGCATAAGTTCGGATGTAAGAAGTGACTTTCTCCAGTTCATGTGCATCTAATGCAAGTTGCCTCCGTGAACTCGAGAAGTCAATGTTGCTTCATCTGGGATCATCCCAAGTCAGTCATGCATGTGTGAAGTATACATTGGTTTGTGAGACTAGCTACCTTCATTATATATGTATCCCTAGCACACCAAGCAACTGATTGATTTGTTCAAGGATAAGAAGTTCAAGTGCTAATCCTGAAGGGCCAAGACGGACATGCACAAGACTTTGTTATTTTAATGATGGTTTCCAATCAGACTCGGTAGTGTTTTTTTATTAGACTACTATGTGGTAATGCTTTTCTCAGACAACATGTTCACAAGTTGTAGCAGAACCAGCTCATGTTTTGGAGCATACTACCGTAGTCCATTTCTAGAGAATCTCACAACGCCATCTCGTCGATTTGTGTTGCAGACTTGTATTTTTCTTTATAGACTTGATGCGTCTGGAATATCCTGACACCAACCAGATCTGAATGTCAAGCAGGTATGATGGTTGGAACGTGTCCCAAGAATTATAATATTGCTCTCTTTGTAACCCGGTAAAGTGGATGTATTGGCCAACACACCCAGCCGGAAGACCTATGATTGTAGTATCTTGATTGAAGAAGTTGGCCACCTCGCCATAAGGATTTTGTAGGATTTAGTCCCTAGTTGTCCCTTATGGATTTTTGTATTTCCGAAGTCCGACCTATTACTCGATGTTCTAGATATCAAACCATATCTATGAATGGGATATGCTAGTGCATCAAGGAGAACATTAGAAGAGGAGTGCTAAATGTCTCTCGGTCAATCATCCAGATTTTGTTTCCTTGTCCTCGGAAAGGTGAAATCTGAGAAGGTGTTATCTTCCTTTGCATCTACATCCTCCACCATTATTCATCATGGTAGTATGTTGTGTTGCCAGGATCCTTGTCATTGATATTGGTAAAACCTTGATGAATATGGAAATGCTCAAGTTCGTGAACTAGGTGTTATCATCGGCACTAACTGGGATTTCTCCCAGCTTCCTCGGTTATGCTATAACCATTCCAAGAGTGGAATCACTCTCTACTGTTGAGTTTCTCCCCAGTTACTAGAATCATTCCCAGCATTTGTATTTTGTTCCCAGCTTGCAGCGCCATTGTGCCACCCAACCATGGACTACCCTTCTCAGTAATTACTGATCAGGATCATTTGCGTCCTACCATGGGTCCCATCCATTTCCAATGATAAGTAAAATCATCTATGACATTATCTTCAACAAGGTAATCCACATCATCCATTCTAGTCTGGTATGCCATTCCTTCGCACTCCGCCAAACGATTGTTGTGATTTTCCTTAGGCTGATATAAAGTGTCTCGATGATCTCTATATCAAAGGTAATTCTTTTTGCCACTTAAGGTAATAATTCTACAAATCACCCTCCTCCAAGATGTTCCGTTTTGGTCTCATGGCAACTCAAATCATCGCTACATTGACAACCGCTTACCACCCTCTTAAGTGTGAAATTGATTGCCTAGCTAGTGAACCTTCGTCATCTGTTTCACTCCATTCCTTCGGATGTGTGCCTTGTGTATCGGATCGAGACATGTTTCAATGACTCACCTCGTGAGTTGGTCCTAAGTTGTTCGATCTTCAAGGAGATCGATCCTTCTAGAGTCTCTCTTTCCTTCTTGTTGTCATGTTGGATGAAGTTCTCAAAGCAGGATGTCGGGATCAAGATGATGCAGTGAGTCAACATCTCCGAGAAGAGCTTTTGGATCTTGAAGATTGTGCTAGCTTCGTGTCCCTTCTGTCTTCTTACCTCACGTCTTGAATCTCGGGACAATATTCATGTTTAGTGGGGGTGAGTTGTCACATCCCTAGCTTCGGGCAATGCACTAGGCTAGCTTCATGTGTGCATCATATTTAACTTTGGAAGAAACTTGAAATGGGGATTGCCTAAACCCTAGCATCAAAGGAATTCACTAGGTTCAACCAAAATATTTCTAGTAAATCCAAATGGCTTTCAAAAATGTTCATCATTCTCGGAAAATGCTGGAAACAGTAACCAGAGGTGATGCACATTTTTCCATTACATATTTGGGCTCTGGATTAAATCATACTCTATTTGCATCTGGGCATTTAAATTCTATTAAATATTTTTAATGCTCAAATTATCATAAACTGAAATGTTTACTATAGGATATATTTCCAACAGTGGTCATGAGCAGTTTCATGATTTTTGGAAGTGTCTAAGTATTTTTAATAAAGCGAACAAGTTATAGAATAATAGAAAAGAGAAATAAATGGAAAGAACAGAAACTTACCAGCCTCACCTTTGCAGCCCACCTGGCTGGCCCAGGGGCTGGCCTAGCCCACCATCCCAGCGCCTCTATCGCCTTCCTCCTCGCGCCAATTGGCAGGGGCGCGTGCCCGGTGTGCGCAGCCACACGCCGGCCACCTCCTTCCTGCCTGGCTGCCTCCTCCTCCCCCTGGACGTCTCTCGCAGTGCCATGCCACCCCCTGGCAACCTCTCACTCTCTCCCAACCTCTTGCGCCTCCTCTGCTCTCTCTCCCTCTCTACCTGAGCGGAGCTCATCGCCGCCGCACGCCGTAGACGCAGCCCGATGTGTCCACAAGCATTGTCGCGCCCCCCTCGTCCTCTCCGTCTAGCCACGCCTTGCCGGAGGCCCTGCATCGTCGCCATCTTCATCATCTTCGTCGCCGGCCGCTGGAGATCCCCCTCGCTGCCCCGCTTGCCCCGGTGCTTCCCCGAGCACGCCAAGGCCACCTCTGCACTCCCCGTGAGCTCCTCTTCCTTCTCCCCCTAGCCACGTCACTCGAGCTGCCCCTAACCCCGTTGGCCATCACGGCCGGGAGCTTGGCTCCCCCGGCCAAGTCAACACCGTGGCCACCGTCACCTATAGCCGCAACTGAGCGCGTCGCCGTGCTTAGTGCACCCCCAGGAGGCCGTAGCACCCCTCCTTGCCTCCAGCCGTGCTTCCTAACACCGAAACCGGGCTCACCCGAACTCCAGTCGCCACCTTGGAGCTTGCCGTCGCCGGCTCCGGCCACCATAGGCCTGGCCGCCACCACCACTCGACGCGCTCCTGCAAGAGCTCTCCAACAAGCCCAAGAACGACTTTGTCCGTGCCCTGTGGGCGATTTCCGAGCCGCGCTGCCATCTCGGGCCTCCCCGGCGCCGAGTCGCTGGTGGATTCTACCTGGGCTTTGACCCCAAGGGTCACTGACGTGTGAGCCATGACCCTGTTTAGTTTAGGTGTTAATTTAGTTAGCGCTAATTAACTTAGTTAATTGGTTGACTCACTCACAAGTGGGCCCAGGCCCTAATTAACCTTGGTTAGTGCTAACCTAACGTTAACTAACTCTATTAGCTAGTTCTTACACTGACATGTGGGTCCCAGCCGTCAGGTTTGACCTGGGCTGGCGCCTTTGACCTGCTGACGTCACCCCGACGTCATGCTGACGCAGTTAACCTTTTTTTGGATTTATTCTATTTCAGGAAATTCCTGAAAATAGCTAAAATTTCTAAAATTCATAGAAATTAATCTGTAACTCCAAATGCAAAGATTTATATATGAAAAATGATCAGAAAAATCCAGTCTATCCATATGTACTGGTTTCATGCATGTTGAAGCAACTTAACCTTGCTGTTAGTGCAAAACATGATAAGGCACTATTTAAATTCATAAGTTGAGTTTGGGATTGAACCTTTGGTTCAAAATGACCCAAACCCATCTGGTTGTAGTTGCATTAGGCTAACACACTCATATTTCCATGTCATGATCATGCATCATGTTGTGCATTGCATTGATTGTGTTTCCTTCTGTGTTGCCGGTTTTTGTCCCCTCTCAATAGACATGTTCCGACGGTGAGTTCGATGACACCGATGAAGAGCTATATCTTCTTCAGAAGTGCCAGGCAAGCAAAACCCCCTTGTTCATTCCCATACAATCCCACTCTCTTGCTCCTGCTCTCTTTTTACTGCTTTAGGACAACAATGATTCAACTGTTACATGTTGCGGTAGTTGAACCCCTTTCCTCTGCCTGACCTGTCATTGCCACAATAAATAGATGAAACCCACTAGCATGAGTAGGAGTTGTTTGAGCCCTGATGTGCCTACTCATTCATGCTTATTTGTCATGCTTGCTACTGCTTAGAGTTGAGTCGGGTCTGATTCATCGGGAATGAATTGGAATGGTGATGAACACGTCCTACTATGTGTGATCCAAGTGTGTGAACACGTTTTGGTCAAGGTAGTGGCGAGAGCCCATGTAGGAGTACATTGTGGGTTGTCTCATTGAAGCCGTCCTCAGGTACTAAGTTCTATGTTTGTGGTCCATGAACATCTACTACGACTCATTGGGATCATTAATTGACCCTCTCGGCTTCTTAACCACCCTTGTCCTCTGTCAAGGATTTGCAAGTAGTTTCTGGTGTTTGTAGTATGCTGGAGGTCGTGCGCAGTGCTGACATGAGGGGTGGGCTATGATGCAGTAGGCACATGGCATGTTGTACCAGGCGCCTGTTTGGTGTCTCGAGAACCCTGCTGACATCGTTCGGGGCCACATGTGGAAACTTTGGCTGGACTCTCTGCGGATGGAACCTGAATAGGCGATAAACCTAGACTAGAGACTTGAGTGTTTAGGTAGGCCGTGGATGACACCCTCATTGTGCTTCCACTTGAAGGTTGCTGAGTACATGTCGTGTAAACGGCGGTAAGTGGTGAGAGCGTGTGTCAAGAAGTACACCCCTGCAAGGTTAACATCATCTATTCGAATAGCCACGTCCGTGGTGAAGGACCTCTGTGTTGCCTATACAGTTCATAGACAAGTGAAAGTGGATACTCTAAAATAAGCAGGATAAGCGTGAGTGCCATGGATGGCGCTCTCGTAGGGAGACGGGAGCGGATCCATAGTGGTGTATTGATATGGTGAATATGTGTACTCGTGTGCGCCACCTCAAAAGAGTTACTTGCATTCGTAGTTCAGGTTAGACAATGAGTCAAAGCTGGCTTGCTGCAGTTAAACCCACCATCCCCTTTGTTGATAATGATGCATATGTAGTTATTTCTGATGTAAGTCTTGCTGGGTACATTTGTACTCACGTTTGCTTAATTTATGTTTCTGCAGAGAGACTTCAGTCTTGCTAGTAGTTCCGCGTGGATTTCGACGTTTAGCTTGTTACCTCAGCTACGATCTTGTGCCCTCGCAAGGATCTGGTAGATAGTGAGGCTTCTCGGCCTTTTTCATTTGTAGATGTCTGTACTCACTCATGTTAAGCTTCCGCATGTGCTTTGACTTGTATCCTTTGAATGTGGGGTCATGATACCCATGTTTGTAATATCTCGCTCCTTGGAGCCTATTGAATAAAATACTTGAGTTGTAGAGTCATGTCGTGATGCCATGTTTTATTTGCACATATCGAGCAAATTGTGTGTATGTTATTGAAATGCTTGATATGTGTGGGATCTAACTATCTAGTAGTTTATCCGTGGTAGCCTCTCTTACCGGGAATTGTCTCCTAGTGTTTCCACTGAGCCTTGGTAGCTTGCTACTTCTCCGAAACACTTGGGCTAGCTGACATGTGTCCTTCTTCGTTCCTGGGTCTGTCCCTTTGGCGAAATGTCACGCGGTGTCTACCGTAGTCCTGTTAGCCTGCTACAGCTGCTAGCCCAGCTGCTACAGCCCGGATTCACTCGCTGATGTCCGACACGTAAGTTGCTGGGTCATGTATGCATGTCCCTGTAAGTTAGTGCCACTTTGGGTTCACGACTAGCCATGTCATGCCCAGGTTCTGTGTCATATGGATGCTAGGGACACTATCACACACGTGAGCTAAAAGGTGCAAACGGTCCCGGGCCTTGTAAGGCGACACCCGTGTGATTACCGTGCGTGAGGCCGCAAAGTGATATGAGGTGTTACATGCTAGATCGGTGTGGCATAGGATCGGGGTCCTAACACCCTAGTCTGTTCGCTCTGGAGATAGAGCTCGACCCGCCACAGGCTCTGAGATTGCATATGAGGGGCTGCGGGAATGGCAGCATGCGGGTCGACGTTGACTTCCCCGCCCCTCACGTTATGTATCTTCGTTGCGGATGGAAGGCCTTCGCTCGTTCCCACATTCTGTCCAAGGGGCTCATTCTCCACTTCAAATTAATGGAGAACGGCCTGCACTTGGGAACTCGCATAAGGTGTTGCGTGGAGAGCTCCTTCGATGATGAAGACTCCTCCTCAAGCGAGAGTGGCAAGGATGACATCGACAACAACGACGAATGCGTCAAGCGGGAGGATGACGGGTCCGACTAGGCATCGGACACACCGTCCCTGGGCGGCGCTGGCAGCAGCAGCATTTGCACCTGGCCCTTCCTCCTGGCAGAGCAATTTGCCGGGGTGGAGCCAGCTCCTTGAACTTCACAGCCGCCCGAAGACGATCTTCCTCGAGGAGCATTGTGTCATCTTGCCGCAATCGCTCTTGCTCAAGCCCGTCATAAGCGAGCAATTGAGGTGACCCGTATGTGAGTTCTGTGGGGAGAACTGCCTCTGCCCCGTATACCAAGGCAAAGGGTGTCTGGCCGGTGGCTCAATTAGGCATCGTTCTGATCGACCAAAGAACCGCCGACAATTCATCAATGCAGTGCCTTCCGCTCTTGTGCAACCTGTCAAAAGACATTGTCCTCAGGCCTCGCAGTACTTCAGCATTTGCTCAGTGGGTGTGCAACAGAAGCGAAACAGACCTTTCTGCCGAGGTCTTGGATGTATTGCATGAAGGTGCGGCTTGTGAACTGCGTGCCGTTGTCGGTGATGACTCTGTTTGGCACACCAAAACGGCAGACTAGCCCCTTGAAGAATTTGATGGCTGACTGCGCTTTCACCTTCCTCACTGCTTCCACCTCCGGCCACTTTGTGAACTTGTCGATTGCAATGTACAAGTACTCAAAGCCCCCAACAGCGCGGGGGAAAGGGTCCAGTATGTCGAGCACCCAGACCAGAATAGGCCAGGAGAGAGGGATTGCTTGAAGGCTTGAGCTGGCTGATGAAGCTTCTTTGAATTGAACTGACACGCTTCACACTTGGATACTAGTGTCGTTGCATCCTGGAGGGGAGTGGGCCAAAAGAAACCTTGCCGGAAGGCCTTGCCAGCAAGGGCCCTCGAACCTATGTGGGAGCCACATATGCCTCCATGTATCTCCGCGAACAGCTCCAGTTCTTCCTCCCGGGGAATGCACTTCAATTTCACGCTGTTTGGTCTTTTTCTGTACAGATCATTGTCAATGAACTGGTACATGGCAGACCGACGGGCTACTTTCTCTACTTCTTCCTGCTCCTCAGGAAGCTCGCCTTTTTGGAGGAATCGGACGGTATGTTGTGCCCATGGCGAAGCCTGGGGCTCGATGGCAAGGACAAAATGCATTTCCTCTGCCATGGGAGCGGCTGTCTCTACGGCCAAGGCTTGAGGACCTGTCGGAGTCGGTTGCCCCACGGCAGGCTCAGTGTCTACGGTAGCATCTTCGCCAGCGGCTCCTGGGAGCTCGGTGGGAAAGTACTTGCCGGGGCCTGATTTCATCTGCTTGTTCTGCTCTGTCGATGGTTCAACGGATGGTTGAGTTAACCGAAGCACAAAAGTACCTGGTTCCACAGGTAGTTTGAGGGCAACGCGCTTCGACAGGTAGTCGGCAATGTCGTTCTCCACTCGGGGAACATGCTCCGCCTATATACCGTCAAAACTCTCCTCCAGCTTCCTCACCTCATCCAAGTAGGCCTCCATCAACGGGCTTTGATAATCTTTGTTGACTTGCTTGACGACAAGCTGTGAATCACCTCTGACGATGAGCTTCTTAATCCTGAGGTCTACCGCGATCCTATGACTAGAAGCAATCCCTCGTATTCAGTAGTGTTGTTCATCAACATCTCCCTGGGAAAGTGCATTTGGATTACATACTTGAGGTGCTCCCCGGTGGGTGCAATGAGCAGCACACTAGAACCGGCACCTTGCAGCGAGAAAGCCCCGTCAAAGTACATAATCCCGTTGCGACTTATTTCCTTGCCGGGGAGAGTAGTCTCCTGGACCTCTTCGTCGGGCGTCGAGGTCTACTCTGCAATGAACTCTGCCAAAACTCTGCTCTGGACCGTCGAGGTACTTTCAAACATCAAACCAAAGCTCGACAGCTCCAAGGTCCATTCCACAATCCTCCCTGTTGCGCCCGGGTTATGTAGTACCTGTTGCAACGGGAGGCGGGTGACGACGGTGATCTCGTGCGCTTGGAAGTAATGACGCAGCTTCCTCGAGGCCATAAGAAGGCCGAAGAGCAATTTCTGCACACCGGAGTACCTTGACTTAGCCCCCTGCAAGAGGGAGATGACAAAGTAAACCGGGTGCTACATCATCTTCTTCTTCTACACCACCTCATTTGGTTGCGCATGCCGTGTCTCACCGACGTCAGCACTTGCCGGGGGCCTTGCCTTGCCAGTACCAGGCCCTGCCGGGGGGAGCTTTGTCTCGCCATCCGCCGGTCCTGCCATTGCCACCTGCCCCTTTGTTGACCTCCCACTGCGCCACTAGCGTGGCACTGACCACTTGATTGTTTGCCGTTAGATGCAGCAGCAGCGGCTCTTGTGGTTTAGGCGCAACCAGTATCAGTGTGGAGGAGAGGTATTTCTTCAAATCCTGCAGCGCTGCTTCGGCCTCTGGGGTCCACTCCATCGGGCCCGCCTTTTTCAAGATTTTGAAAAAAGGGAAGGGCACGCTCAGCAGACTTGGAGATGAATCTGCTCATGGCGGCAACGCAGCGAGTGAGCCGACGCACATCCTTGATCCGCTTAGGCGCCTCAATCTTCCCAACGGATTTGATCTTGTCAGGATTTGCCTCGATCCCACGCTGTGACACAAAGAACCCGAGAAGTTTGCCGGACGGAACACCGAAAACACACTTCTCAGGGTTCAGCTTGAGGTTGATCTTGCGTAGATTTGCAAACGTTTCTTTCAAATCTTGTACAAGTGTTGCCTTGTCCTTGGTTTTGAACACTATGTCATCCATATAAGCTTCCATATTTTTATGTAGCTAGGGCTCAAAACCAATTTGGACTGCTCTTGCAAACGTTGAGCCAGCACTCTTCGACCCGAAAGGCATCCATAAAAAACAATACGTACCACATGGGGTGATGAATGTTGTCTTCTCTTCATCATCTCTCATCATGAAAATCTGATGGTATCCTGAGTAGGCATCAAGGAATGATAATAGGTCACACCCGACCGTGGAGTCAAAAATCTGGTGAATGCGCGGCAATGGGAAAGGGTCTTTTGGACAGGCCTTATTGATATCTGTGTAATAAATACATAGCCTCCACTTCCCATATGCCATGTGCAGCACCACCGGATTGGCCAACCACGTCGGATGGAGTACTCATCTCAGCAAGCCTGCCGCTTCCAACTTCCTGATCTCTTCTATGATGAACTCCTGCCTTTCCAAAGCTTGCTTCCTGACCTTCTGCTTGACGGGTCGTGCATGAGGACATACAACAAGATGGTGCTCAATAACCTCACTGGGAACGCCGGGGATGTCGGATGCTTGCCATGCAAACACATCTACATTTGCCCGCAAAAAAGTGATGAGCGCGCCTTCCTATTTGCTGTCGAGGATGGAGCTTATGGTGAAAGTCGTCCCGTGCCATCCTCCTTGACGGACACCTTCTTGGTCTCTGGTGGTGCAGCTCTGGACTTCTTGCTCTTGCCGGTGGAGCTCTCTGGCACGTCCTCGACGGGAGCACATCACTCCGAAGAGGTGCGCTTGCCGGAGTGGGTGCAAGAGGTCTTGCCGGTCTTCTTCCCTCCCTTGGCTTCGGCGACAGGAGCACGTGCCTTGGCGGCAGTCCCTGCAACTGTTTCCCGGTAGAGTTGGTCAGCGCAAATCAGTGCGTCCTTCTTGTCGGAGGGGACGGTGATGATGGTCATCGGCCCAGGCATCTTCAACCTGTTGTAGGCTGATACGTCTCCAACGTATATATAATTTTTGATTGTTCCATGCTATTATATTACCTGTTTTGGATGTTTATGGGCTTTACTATATACTTTTATATTATTTTTGGGACTAACCTATTAACTGGAGGCCGAACCCAAATTGCTGTTTTTTTGTATATTTCAGTGTTTCGCAGAAAAGGAATATCAAACAGAGTCCAAATGGAATGAAACCTTCGGGAGAGTTATTTTTGGAACGAACACAATCCAGGAGACTCAGAGTGGACATCAAAAAGCAAACGAGGCAGCCACGAGGCAGGGAGGCGCACCCTAGGGGGGTGGGCGCGCCCCCACCCTCGTGGGCCCCTCGTGGCTCCCTTGACCGACTTGTTTCGCCTGTATATATCCACATACCCTGAAAACATCCAGGAGCACCACGAAACCCTATTTCCACTGTCGCAACCTTCTGTACCCATGAGATCCCATCTTATCGCCTTTTCCGGCGCTCCGCCGGAGGGGGAATCGATCATGGAGGGTTTCTACATCAACACCATAGCCTCTCCAATGAATTGTGAGTAGTTTACCACAGACCTTCGGGTCCATAGTTATTAGCTAGATGGCTTCTTCTCTCTCTTTGAATCTCAATACAATGTTCTCCTCGATCTTCTTAGAGATCTATTCGATGTAACTCCTTTTGCAGTGTGTTTGTTGAGATCCGATGAATTGTGGGTTTATGATCAAGATCATCTATGAGAAATATTTGAATCTCCTCTGAATCTTTTATGTATGATTGGTTATCTTTGCAAGTCTCTTCGAATTATCAGTTTGGTTTGGCCTACTAGATTTATCTCTCTTGCAATAGGAGAAGTGCTTAGCTTTGGGTTCAATCTTGCGGTGTCCTTTCCCAGTGACAGCAGGGGCAGTAAGGCACGTATTGTATTGTTGCCATCGAGGATAAAAAGATGGGGTTTATATCATATTGCTTGAGTTTATCCCTCTACATCATGTCACCTTGCCTAATGCGTTACTCTGTTCTTATGAACTTAATACTCTAGATGCATGCTGGATAGCGTTCCATGTGTGGAGTAATAGTAGTAGATGCAGAATCGTTTCGATCTACTTGTCACGGACGTGATGCCTATATACATGATCATGCCTAGATATTCTCATAACTATGCACTTTTCTATCAATTGCTCGACAGTAATTTGTTCACCCACCATAACACTTATGCTATCTTGAGAGAAGCCACTAGTGAAACCTATGGCCTCCGGGTCTATTTTCTATCATATAAGTTTCCAATCTACTCTATTTTGCAATCTTTACTTTCCAGTCTATATCATAAAAATACCAAAAATATTTATCTTATTATTATCTCTATCAGATCTCACTTTCGCAAGTGGCCATGAAGGGATTGACAACCCCTACATCGCGTTGGTTGCAAGGTTCTTGTTTGTTTGTGTAGGTACGAGGGACTTGCGTGTAGCCTCCTACTTGATTGATACCTTGGTTCTCAAAAACTGAGGGAAATACTTACACTACTTTGCTGCAACACCCTTTCCTCTTTAAGGGAAAACCAACGTAGTACTCAAGAGGTAGCAAGAAGAATTTCTGGCGCCGTTGCCAGGGAGTCTACGCACAAGTCAAGACATACCAAGTACCCATCATAAACTCTTCTCCCTCGCATTACATTATTTGCCATTTGCCTCTCGTTTTCCACTCCCCCAGTTCACCTTCGCCTTTCTTCACCTCTTTACCGCTTGCCTTCCTTTTGCCATGGATGAATCAAAAAGGGCTAAGGGTTCTCTCCCGGGTTTTAGTAATTTGGATAGTCCCTCCTGAGGGACTCCTGGATTAAGGGGTCCTTGGACAGCCGAACTATATACTTTGGCCGGACTGTTGGACTATGAAGATACAAGATTGAAGACTTCGTCCCATGTCCGGATGGGACTCTCCATTGCATGGAAGGTAAGCTTGGATATTCGGATATGTATATTTCCTTCTCTGTAACCGACTCTGTGTAACCCTAGCCCTCTCCGGTGTCTATATAAACCAGAGGGTTTAGTCCGTAGGACAACAACAATCATAATCATAGGCTAGGTTCTAGGATTTAGCCTCTATGATCTCGTCATAGATCAACTCTTGTAATACTCATATCATCAAGATCAATCAAGTAGGAAGTAGGTTATTACCTCCATCGAGAGGGCCCGAACCTGGGTAAAACATCTTGTCCCCTGCCTCCTGTTACCATTAGCCTTAGACGCACAGTTCGGGACCCCCTACCCGAGATTCGCCGGTTTTGACACCGACATTGGTGCTTTCATTGAGAGTTCCACTATGCCGTTGCTGTAAGGCTTGATGGCTCCTTCGATCATCTTCAACGATGTGGTGCAGGAGGAGGTATTCCACCCCGGACAGATCTTCGTATTCGACGGCTTCGTACTGCGGGCCAACTCGCTTGGCCATCTGGAGCAGACCGATAGCTACGCCCCTGACCATCAGGTCAGGTTTGGAAGCTTAAACTATACTGCCGACATCCGCGGAGATTTGATCTTCAACAGATTTGAGACCATGCCAGGCATGTCGAATGGTCACGACAGGCATGACTTTGGTCTGCCGTCGGACAGTATTCGGGAGATCGCGCCTGCGGTGGCACCGAGAATCAACCCGGAGCAGATTATGCCTTCCAAGGGCGGGTGGATGGACCCCGGCACAGAAGCCGCACACTCATCGGTGTTGGAGCCGAACACTGATTCCACCGCATGTGAAAGTGGCATCGTCGGACCCTCAGACTCGTCTCCGGCCACAGGATCCATACCGTGTGTGTCCGTGCCTATCGAATCTGATCGGGCACCGGTCATGGAGTTCACCGCCACGGATATTTTTCAGCACTCGCCCTTAGGTGACATGCTAAAATCATTAAGGTCTCTTTCCTTGTCAGGAGATTCTTGGCTGAACTATGGCCGGCCCGAGTGGGGAGCGGACGACGAAGAAATTCGTCCCCCACCCACCACACACTTTATAGCCACTGTTGATGACCTAACCGACGCGCTTGACTTCGACTCCGAAGACATCGACAATATGGACGACGATGCAGGAGAAGAATGTGAACCACCGCCTACAGGGCGCTGGACCACCACCTCATCATATGATATTTATATGGTGGACACCCCTAAAGAAAACAATGGCGATGAGGCAACGGAAGATAACCCCTTGGGGAAGCAATCTAGACACCGGTGTCATCGACGCCGCTCCAAGCCCCGCCATAACAAAAATAGTGATGCCGGCACAGGAGATAACAATCGGGATGGTGCCGAAGACGAAGACAATTCCGCCCAGACAGGCTTCGAGCAGGCCGAGCAAGAGGATGGGCAAGCTATCCCTAAAGAACAGGCAACTGATGGAGAATTAGAGGCTGATAATTACACGCCTCTCTCCGAAGATGAAGTGAGCCTTGGCAACGAAGAATTCATCGTGCCTGAGGATCCCATCGAGCAGGAGCGCTTCAAACGCCAGCTTATAGCCACTGCAAAAAGCCTGAAGAAGAAGCAGCAACAGCTTCAAGATGATCAAGATCTGCTAACTGACAGATGGACCATGGTCCTAGCTGCCGAGGAATACGGACTCGAACACCCTAGCAAAAGCTACCCAAAGCGTAGGCTGCTACCTCAACTCGAGGAGGAGGCTTTATAGCCCACACTACCAGCGCATGATGCGGCTGACCGGCCACCACGCGGTCGCGACCAAACGGCGTACCAGCTCAAAGTCCAGACCGCACCCCGCCGCCAATCAAACGATAATACCAATGCCCGGGGCTACATGAAGGACCTTTGAGTAGTATTGGAAAACAAAGCAGGACAGTCAAGATCGATCTACGGATCACGGGAGCGCGCCAAAAGACGTGATGATGACCGTCACGCCGGATACAATAAACCAAAGTCCGGCCAGGCCGAAAACAATAGACCGGACTCATTTGAACTACGTCGGGATGTAGCCTGCCATAGAGGCGGCGCACACCCCCTATGCTTCACTGATGAAGTTATGGATCACGAATTCCCAGAAGGGTTTAAACCCGTAAATATTGAATCATATGATGGCACAACAAACCTCACGGTATGGATCGAAGATTTTCTTCTCCACATCCACATGGCCTGCAGCGATGACTTGCATGCCATAAAGTACCTACCACTTAAGCTCAAAGGACCGGCTAGGCATTGGCTTAATGGCCTGCGAGCAAGCTCCATTGGCAGTTGGGAGGATCTAGAAGACGCATTCCTCGATAACTTCCAGGGCACTTACGTCCGACCACCAGATGCTAATGACTTAAGTCACATAATCCAGCAGCCCGGACAGTCAGCCAGGAAATTCTGGACTCAGTTCCTAACTAAAAAGAACCAAATTGTCGACTGTCCGGATGCCGAAGCCTTAGCAGCCTTCAAGCACAACATCCGCGACGAATGGCTCGCCCGACATCTCGGCCAAGAGAAGCCAAAGTCCATGGCATCCCTCATGACACTCATGACCCGCTTCTACGCGGGCGAGGACAGTCGACTGGCTCGTAGCAACATCACACCCAAAAACTCAGGCTATTCAGACGCGAGGATAGCAACGGCAAGCCGTGACGGAATAGACACAAGCGTCACAATAATGGCGAAAACGCTGAAGACACGACAGTCACTGCCGTATTCAGAGGCTTTAAATCTGGCAGCGGAAAAGCCATTCAAGAGAAATTGTCCAAGCTCATCCAGTTTGGACCGCATACTCGATCGCTCATGTCAAATTCACGACACCCCCGATAAACCAGCCAACCACACCAATAGGGAATGTTGGGCGTTTAAACAGGCCGGCAAGTTGAATGCCGAAAACAAGGAAAAGGGGCTCCATAGCCATGACGACGAGGAGCCCCGACCGCCGAACACAGGAGGACAGAAGAAATTCCCTCCCCAGGTGAAAACAGTGAATATGATATATGCAACCCATATCCCCAAGCGGGAAAGGAAGCATGCACTAAGGGACGTCTACGCGATGGAGCCAGTCGCCCACAAAATTCAATCCATGGTCCTCTTGTCCGATCACTTTCGATCAAAGGGACCATCCTACCAGTATCCGACATGGCGGTTCAGCCGCATTGGTCCTTGACCCCATCATCGACGGATTCCATCTCACATGAGTCCTCATGGACGGCTGCAGCAGCCTGAACCTGCTCTATTAGGACATAGTGCGCAAAATGGGCATTGATCCCTCGAGGATCAAGCCCACAAAAACCACCTTCAAGGGTGTCATACCCGGTGTAGAGGCCTGTTGTACAGGCTCAATCACACTGGAAGTGGTCTTCGGATCTCCGGACAATTTTCGAAGGGAGGAGCTAATCTTCGACATCGTCCCCTTCCGCAGCGGCTATCATGCACTGCTCGGACGAACCACATTCGCCAAATTCAATGCGGTACCACATTATGCATATCTCAAGCTCAAAATGCCGGGACCTTACAGTTAATGGAAACACAGAGCGCTCGCTTCGTACGGAGGAGCACACTGCGGCCCTCGCACCGGAAGTACAAAACAACCTTCTTTGGCAAACGGCCAATTCGGCGATAAAGAACCCGGATATCGTCAAGCGAGTCCGGAGTACTCCACAACAGGATCGTCCGGCACGTCCAAAGCTCGACTAACAATCCGGCCTCCGCCCTAGTCCCAGCCAAGCAGCGACATTCATGCCGGGCGTACATAATTACGCACTTAAAATACCATGGGCATAGGCGGAGGCACGGCCACGACACGGTCCATAATGCGGTTCGACCGCCCCAGGACACACGCATTTTTGCACCCCTTTTTCTTTCAGGTCCCTACCTTCAGGAGGCTCTTCCGAAAGACCGGCTATTGGACACATAGCGGGACGGACACACCAGGAGGACACGAAGCTTTGGCATACGAGGGAATCCTCATGTGGTCTCTGATAACAACCGTTATACCTATTTTACATAACCGCATACCGCCCACTCCGGGTTAGGATGTGTCAAACAGTCCTATTCTGCTTATCGCACTACATGTATATGTATGCTTTGACGTATAATTTTAAGGGAAAATAGTATACAGCTTCAGCTTGCTATTAAGTTTATTTGCCCCTTTTGCTTTATTGCTTATTGATTATACACGTGCATTTTGGCATGACCAGTTTGCCAGGGAATTCGGTACCCCATAACCTGGCAAGACAAGTCCGAACACTTTCGACAGTGCGGCACCCCGAACTTATAGCACTATATGCATCGGCTCCGAATCATGTCTTGGGTCAATAGTTGGGTTTGCCCGGCTCCTATGTTTTGGTACCTTACGTTCCGCTGTATCTGCTAAGGTAGCGCAGGGAGAACTACTGCGATTGTGTCCCGGTTCTTCCGGACAAGCACCTGAATAGAGAAAGCCGAAAACTGACTGTCATGATAAGGCGAGAGCTGGTCGCTGGTCGAGATGTCTCAAATCCTTAAAGATTTTTTCCGCTTCAGGCGAGGAATCGGCCTTGTCCGATTTAGGCGTGCATAGCGCCTCAAGTCCGGCATTCCGGATACGAGGGGCTTCACCAAAATTTAAAATTGTAGACTTCTATGGCTACGTGAGGGTGATAAAGCCGTCTAGTCCGATTCCCTCATTCGTGGCGCTAAACACCTCCTTAAAAGGACCAAAAACATGGATAAAGAGTGTTTATACTTATCCTGAACACCCTAGTACTAATTACATGGGGCGGAAGCCGATGACTGGCCAACTCTCAAGAATTTTTAAAACGGCCGCACAGAAGGTAATATTTTAAATTAACAAGCGCTACAAAGCGCACATGAACTGGTTTTCATAATAGAGGATGACATGATTACATTCATTCAAATATCACATCCTGCGTACATTCGTCCACCACAAGGCGGGCAACCTTAACGACATTGTCATAGTACTGTTCGGGGTGGCGATGTTCCTTGTCCTTCGGTGGCCCCTCCGTCACCAGCTTCTCGGCGTCCATCTTCCCAGGTGCACCTTCGCACGGGCCAAGGTCCTGCGTGCACCCTCAATAGAGACAGACCGCTTAACAACTTCAAGTTGCGGACAGGCATTCACCATCCGCTTGACAAAGCCAAAGTAGCTGCTGGGCAGGGGCTCGCCAGGCCACAGCCAGACTATGAAGTACTTCATGGCCAGTTCGGCCGCCTTGTGGAGTTCGACCAATTGCTTTAGCTGGCCGCTCAAGGACATCGGGTGCTCGGCCCAATGTACTAGGACCAAAACAGCTTCTCCGTTGAGCTCCCCTCCTCAGCTCGGTAGAACTCTGCGACATCAGAGATGCTGCGCGGCAGATCTACGAATGCTCCTAGAGAGCTCCGAATTTGGGCTAGCAGGACTCCGGTATTCATTGCGTGACATTTCTCCGAAGGGACAGACACAGGAACGAAGAAGGACACATGCTGGCCAGCCTAAGTGTTCCGGAGCAGTAGCAAGCTACCAGGGCTCAGTGGAAGCACTAGGAGACATTTCCCGGTAAGAGAGACTACTAAGGATAAACAACTAGATAGTCAGATCCCACACATAGCAATACACATTACACGTACGCATAAGATGCAAGTATGTGTTGTACAACATGGCATCACAGCATAACTCAACAACTCAAATAGATAAAGGCTCAGAAGAGCCATCATAGTATTTATTGCAAATAGGGGTCACAAGACCCATCATACAGAGCATACAAGCAACAAGCGGAAGCATTACATGTCTGGGTACAGACATCTGCAAATGAAAAATGCTAAAGAGCCTGACTATCTACAACGTCCGATCAAGATCGTAGCTGAGGTACAAGCTACTCGTCGAAGTCCACGAGAACACTAAAAAGACCGAAGTCTCCGCTGCAAAAACATAAATAAAGCAACATGAGTACAAAGGTACTCAGCAAGACTTACATCAGTTCCTATCATACATGCATTTGTATCAAGAGAGTAATGTGGGGTTTAGTTGCAGCAAGCCAGTTTTGACTCTGTGGCTATCCTGTTCTACAACTACCAGAAACTCTTGAGGTGAGACAACGTACACGAGTCCACTAATCACCACACAATACACTTACTATGGATTCATCCCCGTCTCCCTACGAGAAGGCCACCCATAGCACTCACACTTGTCTTGAGCATTTTAGAGTATCCACTTCAAGTTGTCTATGTACCATGTAAGCATCCAAGAAGTCCATAACCGCGGACCCGGCTATTCGAATAGATCATGTTAACCCTGCAGGGGTGTACTTCTTCACACACGCTCTCGCCACTTACCGCCATGTACACGTCATGTATCTCGGCAACCTTCAAGCGGAAGCCTGGCGAGGGTGTCGGCCACGACCTGACTAACCACGCAAGACTCTAGCCCAGGTTTATCGCCTATTCGGGTTCCATCCGCAAGGAGATCCGGCCGGGGTGTCGCTCACGGCCCCAAATGATGTGTGCAGGGTTCCCGAGCCCACCATCCGGGTGCCACTCGGTACACCAGGCCACGTGTGCCTAGTCTGTCCCAAGCCCACCCTGTCGGGTGCCACTTGGTAGAAAAATAGCACTACCTACAAACACCAGAAACTAGTTGCGACTCCTGGACAGAGACCAAGTTGGTTAATAAGTCGAGAGGGGTCGAGTTATCGGAACCCAATGTGTGGTAGTATCGAGTCATTGGACAACATACATAGAACTTAGTGCTTAAGGACGGTTCGAGTGAGACAACCCACCATGTACTCCTACATGGCCTCTCACCGCTACCTTTACCAAATCGTGTTCACCACTTCACTCTCAGCATCAAAACATATCGTAACACTCTAATTCATTCCCAATGAACCAGACCTAACACAACTCTAAGCAATAGCAGGCATAGCATGGTAGGAACACAACAGTGGCTTCAATCAACTCCTACACATGCTAGTGGGTTTCAACTATTTACTGTGGCAATGACAGGTCATGCAGAGGAATGGGTTCAACTACCGCAGCACAAAGTAGCAGATGAATCGTTGTTGTCCTAATGCAATAACTGAGAGCAGGAGCGAGGGAGTAGGATTGTATCGGAATGAACAAGGGGGTTTGCTTGCCTGGTAAATCAACAGAGGAGGCACTGCTTCACAGACAGGTACTCTGGAACGGTCTCCGGAGCAAGACCTATCGAGAAGGAACGGTGCCAACAATCAATACACAAACATATGCAACAATATGATGCATGAACATGGCATGAAGATGTGATGCTGTTTGAGTTAATGCAACTAGTACTCATTTGGTTTGAAGTCCATTTGAACCATAGGCTCAAATGTATCTCCAAAGTAAGCTCTTATATATGCCATAATGTGTTTTCTCATAAGCAGCATGTATAAGTTGGTTTGTCATGCATGAAACTAGTACAAATGGAAAGATTGCATTTTTCTGATAATTTTTCATATATAAATTGTTTTAATCTGAGCTACGGTTGAATTGATATGAATTTTTGAAGTTTAAAACAATTTCTAGAATTTCCTGAATTATTTTAATTCCAGAAAATATATATTGCGTCAGCATTGAGTAAGCATGACGTCAGCGGTCAAATGTAGCTGACTGGGGTCAAACCTGACGTGTGGGGTCCACACATCGGTGTCAGGGGGTTAAACAGGGTTAGTATAATCCTAATTAAAAAGGTTAGCGGCGCTGGGGCCCACTGTCAGTGTCAGGGGGGGTTAGTTAAGCGGTGATTAGCACTAAGCTAATCACCTGACGGGCCGGGCCCACATGGCGGGGCTCAGGCGACGGGGCTCGCCGCCGGCGACCTCTGGACGCGGCGGAGTCCACGCCACAGGCCACGGGAATGGCGTCTGAGAGCACCGGGGCGTAGTACGGTCTCTCACGCATCTGGAGGGGCAGGTGAGAGGAGCTGGGGAGGCCGGAGCTCGCCAGAGCATAGCTCGCGGCGGCGGCCGGAGCTCGGCTTTGTTCGGGAACGGGCTGCGGGGCACGGGGAGGCCACCTGAGGGGCTCGGCGGCACCTCATGGCACCGGGAACACGATGGGGTGCTTGGTTTGGGCGGAGGCGGGCCGAGACAACGACGGCGACATGGACGGCGGTGAGAAGCTTTGGCCGTGGTGGGGAGGAGGGCTACGACGAGCGGGCAGCTAAATGGAGAGAGGGGAACGGTGGCGGAGCTCACCGCGGTTGCAACGGGCGTCGAAGCGGGCTCGGGGAAGGCTTGGGGCAGCCGGAGCGACGACGGCGATCTCGTCGGCCGAAGCTTGAAGACGACGGCGATTGCGATGAAGCTGATCTCGCCGGGGTTGCTTTGCTCGGTGAGGAGGGAGAGGGGGTCGCGGCGGAGCTGGGAAATGTGTCAGAGAGGCGAGGGGGAGGCTGTGGCGGTGGTTATGGCGAACGGCGGCGACGGTGATTCTCGGGTGAGAGAGAGAGAGAAGGGGAAAAAGCACGGGAGAGAGGGGGGTGAGGCCAGGGGATCGGGGCGGCACCGAGAAGAAGCAACGCGGCGTCGCGCTGGCAGGGTAGGCAGGCAGGCGAGCTGGTGGCGTGGCGCTCCGCCCGTGCGCGCGCGTCGGCCACGCGCCTGGCCGACTGGCGCCAGGAGGACGACGGCGGTGGTGGGCTGGGCTGGCCTGCTGGGCCAGAGGCGCCAGGTAAGAAGCCTAGGTAAGTTTCCCTCTTTTCTTTTTTTTGTTTTCTAATTTTCTGACATTTGTTTTGATTTAATTAAAATATTAAATCATTTAATTACCTTATGCCAATTTTTGCATGAGCTAGCTATATTATTCCAGAGCTCCCCAACAGGTGGCATAATTTTTGGACATATATTAATATATATAACTAATATATTTCCAATGCAAATATTTATCGGATTAATCCAAATGGCCAAAATAAATATCCATGAGCTCCTAAAAATATTGGTTCGATTTTTATCTCTGTCCAATATTTTCAGAGAGCAACATGAGCATTTTCTTGGACCCTTTTGGAGAAATTTTTATTTGGGTCATTTTCAAAATGGTTCTGAGGGTTCCACCAATCCTCATTTAAAATTTAAATGAAAATTTAAACATGATGCACAAATGACTAGCTAGTCTAGGTCATACCAGACTACGGATGTGACAACTCGCCCCCACTTGTATCAAGAGAGTAATGTGGGGTTTAGTTGCAGCAAGCCAGTTTTGACTCTGTGGCTATCCTGTTCTACAACTACCAGAAACTCTTGAGGTGAGACAACGTACACGAGTCCACTAATCACCACACAATACACTTACTATGGATTCATCCCCGTCTCCCTACGAGAAGGCCATCCATAGCACTCACACTTGTCTTGAGCATTTTAGAGTATCCACTTCAAGTTGTCTATGTACCATGTAAGCATCCAAGAAGTCCATAACCGCGGACCCGGCTATTCGAATAGATCATGTTAACCCTGCAGGGGTGTACTTCTTCACACACGCTCTCGCCACTTACCGCCATGTACACGTCATGTATCTCGGCAACCTTCAAGCGGAAGCCTGGCGAGGGTGTCGGCCACGACCTGACTAACCACGCAAGACTCTAGCCCAGGTTTATCGCCTATTCGGGTTCCATCCGCAAGGAGATCTGGCCGGGGTGTCGCTCACGGCCCCAAATGATGTGTGCAGGGTTCCCGACTCCACCATCCGGGTGCCACTCGGTACACCAGGCCACGTGTGCCTAGTCTGTCCCAAGCCCACCCTGTCGGGTGCCACTTGGTAGAAAAATAGCACTACCTACAAACACCAGAAACTAGTTGCGACTCCTGGACAGAGACCAAGTTGGTTAATAAGTCGAGAGGGGTCGAGTTATCGGAACCCAATGTGTGGTAGTATCGAGTCATTGGACAACATACATAGAACTTAGTGCTTAAGGACGGTTCCAGTGAGACAACCCACCATGTACTCCTACATGGCCTCTCACCGCTACCTTTACCAAATCGTGTTCACCACTTCACTCTCAGCATCAAAACATATCGTAACACTCTAATTCATTCCCAATGAACCAGACCTAACACAACTCTAAGCAATAGCAGGCATAGCATGGTAGGAACACAACAGTGGCTTCAATCAACTCCTACACATGCTAGTGGGTTTCAACTATTTACTGTGGCAATGATAGGTCATGCAGAGGAATGGGTTCAACTACCGCAGCACAAAGTAGCAGATGAATCGTTGTTGTCCTAATGCAATAACTGAGAGCAGGAGCGAGGGAGTAGGATTGTATCGGAATGAACAAGGGGGTTTGCTTGCCTGGTAAATCAACAGAGGAGGCACTGCTTCACAGACAGGTACTCTGGAACGGTCTCCGGAGCAAGACCTATCGAGAAGGAACGGTGCCAACAATCAATACACAAACATATGCAACAATATGATGCATGAACATGGCATGAAGATGTGATGCTGTTTGAGTTAATGCAACTAGTACTCATTTGGTTTGAAGTCCATTTGAACCATAGGCTCAAATGTATCTCCAAAGTAAGCTCTTATATATGCCATAATGTGTTTTCTCATAAGCAGCATGTATAAGTTGGTTTGTCATGCATGAAACTAGTACAAACGGAAAGATTGCATTTTTCTGATAATTTTTCATATATAAATTGTTTTAATCTGAGCTACGGTTGAATTGATATGAATTTTTGAAGTTTAAAACAATTTCTAGAATTTCCTGAATTATTTTAATTCCAGAAAATATATATTGCGTCAGCATTGAGTAAGCATGACGTCAGCGGTCAAATGCAGCTGACTGGGGTCAAACCTGACGTGTGGGGTCCACACATCGGTGTCAGGGGGTTAAACAGGGTTAGTATAATCCTAATTAAAAAGGTTAGCGGCGCTGGGGCCCACTGTCAGTGTCAGGGGGGGTTAGTTAAGCGGTGATTAGCACTAAGCTAATCACCTGACGGGCCGGGCCCACATGGCGGGGCTCAGGCGACGGGGCTCGCCGCCAGCGACCTCTGGACGCGGCGGAGTCCACGCCACAGGCCACGGGAATGGCGTCTGAGAGCACCGGGGCGTAGTACGGTCTCTCACGCATCTGGAGGGGCAGGTGAGAGGAGCTGGGGAGGCCGGAGCTCGCCAGAGCATAGCTCGCGGCGGCGGCCGGAGCTCGGCTTTGTTCGGGAACGGGCTGCGGGGCACGGGGAGGCCACCTGAGGGGCTCGGCGGCACCTCATGGCACCGGGAACACGATGGGGTGCTTGGTTTGGGCGGAGGCGGGCCGAGACAACGACGGCAACATGGACGGTGGTGAGAAGCTTTGGCCGTGGTGGGGAGGAGGGCTACGACGAGCGGGCAGCTAAATGGAGAGAGGGGAACGGTGGCGGAGCTCACCGCGGTTGCAACGGGCGTCGAAGCGGGCTCGGGGAAGGCTTGGGGCAGCCGGAGCGACGACGGCGATCTCGTCGGCCGAAGCTTGAAGACGACGGCGATTGCGATGAAGCTGAGCTCGCCGGGGTTGCTTTGCTCGGTGAGGAGGGAGAGGGGGTCGCGGCGGAGCTGGGAAATGTGTCAGAGAGGCGAGGGGGAGGCTGTGGCGGTGGTTATGGCGAACGGCGGCGACGGTGATTCTCGGGTGAGAGAGAGAGAGAAGGGGAAAAAGCACGGGAGAGAGGGGGGTGAGGCCAGGGGATCGGGGCGGCACCGAGAAGAAGCAACGCGGCGTCGCGCTGGCAGGGTAGGCAGGCAGGCGAGCTGGTGGCGTGGCGCTCCGCCCGTGCGCGCGCGTCGGCCACGCGCCTGGCCGACTGGCGCCAGGAGGACGACGGCGGTGGTGGGCTGGGCTGGCCTGCTGGGCCAGAGGCGCCAGGTAAGAAGCCTAGGTAAGTTTCCCTCTTTTCTTTTTTTTGTTTTCTAATTTTCTGACATTTGTTTTGATTTAATTAAAATATTAAATCATTTAATTACCTTATGCCAATTTTTGCATGAGCTAGCTATATTATTCCAGAGCTCCCCAACAGGTGGCATAATTTTTGGACATATATTAATATATATAACTAATATATTTCCAATGCAAATATTTATCGGATTAATCCAAATGGCCAAAATAAATATCCATGAGCTCCTAAAAATATTGGTTCGATTTTTATCTCTGTCCAATATTTTCAGAGAGCAACATGAGCATTTTCTTGGACCCTTTTGGAGAAATTTTTATTTGGGTCATTTTCAAAATGGTTCTGAGGGTTCCACCAATCCTCATTTAAAATTTAAATGAAAATTTAAACATGATGCACAAATGACTAGCTAGTCTAGGTCATACCAGACTACGGATGTGACAACTCGCCCCCACTTGTATCAAGAGAGTAATGTGGGGTTTAGTTGCAGCAAGCCAGTTTTGACTCTGTGGCTATCCTGTTCTACAACTACCAGAAACTCTTGAGGTGAGACAACGTACACGAGTCCACTAATCACCACACAATACACTTACTATGGATTCATCCCCGTCTCCCTACGAGAAGGCCACCCATAGCACTCACACTTGTCTTGAGCATTTTAGAGTATCCACTTCAAGTTGTCTATGTACCATGTAAGCATCCAAGAAGTCCATAACCGCGGACCCGGCTATTCGAATAGATCATGTTAACCCTGCAGGGGTGTACTTCTTCACACACGCTCTCGCCACTTACCGCCATGTACACGTCATGTATCTCGGCAACCTTCAAGCGGAAGCCTGGCGAGGGTGTCGGCCACGACCTGACTAACCACGCAAGACTCTAGCCCAGGTTTATCGCCTATTCGGGTTCCATCCGCAAGGAGATCCGGCCGGGGTGTCGCTCACGGCCCCAAATGATGTGTGCAGGGTTCCCGAGCCCACCATCCGGGTGCCACTCGGTACACCAGGCCACGTGTGCCTAGTCTGTCCCAAGCCCACCCTGTCGGGTGCCACTTGGTAGAAAAATAGCACTACCTACAAACACCAGAAACTAGTTGCGACTCCTGGACAGAGACCAAGTTGGTTAATAAGTCGAGAGGGGTCGAGTTATCGGAACCCAATGTGTGGTAGTATCGAGTCATTGGACAACATACATAGAACTTAGTGCTTAAGGACGGTTCCAGTGAGACAACCCACCATGTACTCCTACATGGCCTCTCACCGCTACCTTTACCAAATCGTGTTCACCACTTCACTCTCAGCATCAAAACATATCGTAACACTCTAATTCATTCCCAATGAACCAGACCTAACACAACTCTAAGCAATAGCAGGCATAGCATGGTAGGAACACAACAGTGGCTTCAATCAACTCCTACACATGCTAGTGGGTTTCAACTATTTACTGTGGCAATGATAGGTCATGCAGAGGAATGGGTTCAACTACCGCAGCACAAAGTAGCAGATGAATCGTTGTTGTCCTAATGCAATAACTGAGAGCAGGAGCGAGGGAGTAGGATTGTATCGGAATGAACAAGGGGGTTTGCTTGCCTGGTAAATCAACAGAGGAGGCACTGCTTCACAGACAGGTACTCTGGAACGGTCTCCGGAGCAAGACCTATCGAGAAGGAACGGTGCCAACAATCAATACACAAACATATGCAACAATATGATGCATGAACATGGCATGAAGATGTGATGCTGTTTGAGTTAATGCAACTAGTACTCATTTGGTTTGAAGTCCATTTGAACCATAGGCTCAAATGTATCTCCAAAGTAAGCTCTTATATATGCCATAATGTGTTTTCTCATAAGCAGCATGTATAAGTTGGTTTGTCATGCATGAAACTAGTACAAATGGAAAGATTGCATTTTTCTGATAATTTTTCATATATAAATTGTTTTAATCTGAGCTACGGTTGAATTGATATGAATTTTTGAAGTTTAAAACAATTTCTAGAATTTCCTGAATTATTTTAATTCCAGAAAATATATATTGCGTCAGCATTGAGTAAGCATGACGTCAGCGGTCAAATGCAGCTGACTGGGGTCAAACCTGACGTGTGGGGTCCACACATCGGTGTCAGGGCGTTAAACAGGGTTAGTATAATCCTAATTAAAAAGGTTAGCGGCGCTGGGGCCCACTGTCAGTGTCAGGGGGGGTTAGTTAAGCGGTGATTAGCACTAAGCTAATCACCTGACGGGCCGGGCCCACATGGCGGGGCTCAGGCGACGGGGCTCGCCGCCGGCGACCTCTGGACGCGGCGGAGTCCACGCCACAGGCCACGGGAATGGCGTCTGAGAGCACCGGGGCGTAGTACGGTCTCTCACGCATCTGGAGGGGCAGGTGAGAGGAGCTGGGGAGGCCGGAGCTCGCCAGAGCATAGCTCGCGGCGGCGGCCGGAGCTCGGCTTTGTTCGGGAACGGGCTGCGGGGCACGGGGAGGCCACCTGAGGGGCTCGGCGGCACCTCATGGCACCGGGAACACGATGGGGTGCTTGGTTTGGGCGGAGGCGGGCCGAGACAACGACGGCGACATGGACGGCGGTGAGAAGCTTTGGCCGTGGTGGGGAGGAGGGCTACGACGAGCGGGCAGCTAAATGGAGAGAGGGGAACAGTGGCGGAGCTCACCGCGGTTGCAACTGGCGTCGAAGCGGGCTCGGGGAAGGCTTGGGGCAGCCGGAGCGACGACGGCGATCTCGTCGGCCGAAGCTTGAAGACGACGGCGATTGCGATGAAGCTGAGCTCGCAGGGGTTGCTTTGCTCGGTGAGGAGGGAGAGGGGGTCGCGGCGGAGCTGGGAAATGTGTCAGAGAGGCGAGGGGGAGGCTGTGGCGGTGGTTATGGCGAACGGCGGCGACGGTGATTCTCGGGTGAGAGAGAGAGAGAAGGGGAAAAAGCACGGGAGAGAGGGGGGTGAGGCCAGGGGATCGGGGCGGCACCGAGAAGAAGCAACGCGGCGTCGCGCTGGCAGGGTAGGCAGGCAGGCGAGCTGGTGGCGTGGCGCTCCGCCCGTGCGCGCGCGTCGGCCACGCGCCTGGCCGACTGGCGCCAGGAGGACGACGGCGGTGGTGGGCTGGGCTGGCCTGCTGGGCCAGAGGCGCCAGGTAAGAAGCCCAGGTAAGTTTCCCTCTTTTCTTTTTTTTGTTTTCTAATTTTCTGACATTTGTTTTGATTTAATTAAAATATTAAATCATTTAATTACCTTATGCCAATTTTTGCATGAGCTAGCTATATTATTCCAGAGCTCCCCAACAGGTGGCATAATTTTTGGACATATATTAATATATCTAACTAATATATTTCCAATGCAAATATTTATCGGATTAATCCAAATGGCCAAAATAAATATCCATGAGCTCCTAAAAATATTGGTTCGATTTTTATCTCTGTCCAATATTTTCAGAGAGCAACATGAGCATTTTCTTGGACCCTTTTGGAGAAATTTTTATTTGGGTCATTTTCAAAATGGTTCTGAGGGTTCCACCAATCCTCATTTAAAATTTAAATGAAAATTTAAACATGATGCACAAATGACTAGCTAGTCTAGGTCATACCAGACTAGGGATGTGACAACTCGCCCCCACTTGTATCAAGAGAGTAATGTGGGGTTTAGTTGCAGCAAGCCAGTTTTGACTCAGTGGCTATCCTGTTCTACAACTACCAGAAACTCTTGAGGTGAGACAACGTACACGAGTCCACTAATCACCACACAATACACTTACTATGGATTCATCCCCGTCTCCCTACGAGAAGGCCATCCATAGCACTCACACTTGTCTTGAGCATTTTAGAGTATCCACTTCAAGTTGTCTATGTACCATGTAAGCATCCAAGAAGTCCATAACCGCGGACCCGGCTATTCGAATAGATCATGTTAACCCTGCAGGGGTGTACTTCTTCACACACGCTCTCGCCACTTACCGCCATGTACACGTCATGTATCTCGGCAACCTTCAAGCGGAAGCCTGGCGAGGGTGTCGGCCACGACCTGACTAACCACGCAAGACTCTAGCCCAGGTTTATCGCCTATTCGGGTTCCATCCGCAAGGAGATCCGGCCGGGGTGTCACTCACGGCCCCAAATGATGTGTGCAGGGTTCCCGAGCCCACCATCCGGGTGCCACTCGGTACACCAGGCCATGTGTGCCTAGTCTGTCCCAAGCCCACCCTGTCGGGTGCCACTTGGTAGAAAAATAGCACTACCTACAAACACCAGAAACTAGTTGCGACTCCTGGACAGAGACCAAGTTGGTTAATAAGTCGAGAGGGGTCGAGTTATCGGAACCCAATGTGTGGTAGTATCGAGTCATTGGACAACATACATAGAACTTAGTGCTTAAGGACGGTTCCAGTGAGACAACCCACCATGTACTCCTACATGGCCTCTCACCGCTACCTTTACCAAATCGTGTTCACCACTTCACTCTCAGCATCAGAACATATCGTAACACTCTAATTCATTCCCAATGAACCAGACCTAACACAACTCTAAGCAATAGCAGGCATAGCATGGTAGGAACACAACAGTGGCTTCAATCAACTCCTACACATGCTAGTGGGTTTCAACTATTTACTGTGGCAATGACAGGTCATGCAGAGGAATGGGTTCAACTACCGCAGCACAAAGTAGCAGATGAATCGTTGTTGTCCTAATGCAATAACTGAGAGCAGGAGCGAGGGAGTAGGATTGTATCGGAATGAACAAGGGGGTTTGCTTGCCTGGCAAATCAACAGAGGAGGCACTGCTTCACAGACAGGTACTCTGGAACGGTCTTCGGAGCAAGACCTATCGAGAAGGAACGGTGCCAACAATCAATACACAAACATATGCAACAATATGATGCATGAACATGGCATGAAGATGTGATGCTGTTTGAGTTAATGCAACTAGCACTCATTTGGTTTGAAGTCCATTTGAACCATAGGCTCAAATGTATCTCCAAAGTAAGCTCTTATATATGCCATAATGTGTTTTCTCATAAGCAGCATGTATAAGTTGGTTTGTCATGCATGAAACTAGTACAAATGGAAAGATTTCATTTTTCTGATAATTTTTCATATATAAATTGTTTTAATCTGATCTACGGTTGAATTGATATGAATTTTTGAAGTTTAAAACAATTTCTAGAATTTCCTAATTATTTTAATTCCAGAAAATATATATTGCGTCAGCATTGAGTAAGCATGACGTCAGCGGTCAACTGCAGCTGACTGGGGTCAAACCTGACGTGTGGGGTCCACACATCAGTGTCAGGGGGTTAAACAGGGTTAGTATAATCCTAATTAAAAAGGTTAGCGGCGCTGGGGCCCACTGTCAGTGTCAGGGGGGGTTAGTTAAGCGGTGATTAGCACTAAGCTAATCACCTGACGGGCCGGGCCCACATGGCGGGGCTCAGGCGACGGGGCTCGCCGCCGGCGACCTCTGGACGCGGCGGAGTCCACGCCACAGGCCACGGGAACGGCGTCTGAGAGCACCGGGGCGTAGCATGGTCTCTCGCGCATCTGGAGGGGCAGGTGAGAGGAGCTGGGGAGGCCGGAGCTCGCCAGAGCATAGCTCGCGGCGGCGGCCGGAGCTCGGCTTCGATCGGGAACGGGCTGCGGTGCACGGGGAGGCCACCTGAGGGGCTCGGCGGCACCTCATGGCACCGGGAACACGATGGGGTGCTTGGTTTGGGCGGAGGCGGGCCGAGACAACGACGGCGACATGGACGGCGGTGAGAAGCTTCGGCCATGGTGGGGAGGAGGGCTACGACGAGCGGGCAGCTAAATGGAGAGAGGGGAACGGTGGCGGAGCTCACCGCGGTTGCAACGGGCGTCGAAGCGGGCTCGGGGAAGGCTTGGGGCAGCCGGAGCGACGACGGCGATCTCGTCGGCCGAAGCTTGAAGACGACGGCGATTGCGATGAAGCGGAGCTCGCCCGGGTTGCTTTGCTCGGTGAGGAGGGAGAGGGGGTCGCGGCGGAGCTGGGAAATGTGTCGGAGAGGCGAGGGGGAGGCTGTGGCGGTGGTTATGGCGAACGGCGGCGACGGTGATTCTCGGGTGAGAGAGAGAGAGAAGGGGAAAAGCACGGGAGAGATGGGGGTGAGGCCAGGGGATCGGGGCGGCACCGAGAAGAAGCAACGCGGCGTCGCGCTGGCAGGGTAGGCAGGCAGGCGAGCTGGTGGCGTGGCGCTCCGCCCGTGCGCGCGCGTCGGCCACGCGCCTGGCCGACTGGCGCCAGGAGGACGACGGCGGTGGTGGGCTGGGCTGGCCTGCTGGGCTAGAGGCGCCAGGTAAGAAGCCCAGGTAAGTTTCCCTCTTTTCTTTTTTTTGTTTTCTAATTTTCTGACATTTGTTTTGATTTAATTAAAATATTAAATCATTTAATTACCTTATGCCAATTTTTGCATGAGCTAGCTATATTATTCCAGAGCTCCCCAACAGGTGGCATAATTTTTGGACATATATTAATATATATAACTAATATATTTCCAAATTTCAATATTTATCGGATTAATCCAAATGGCCAAAATAAATATCCATGAGCTCCTAAAAATATTGGTTCGATTTTTATCTCTGTCCAATATTTTCAGAGAGCAACATGAGCATTTTCTTGGACCCTTTTGGAGAAATTTTTATTTGGGTCATTTTCAAAATGGTTCTGAGGGTTCCACCAATCCTCATTTCAAATTTAAATGAAAATTTAAACATGATGCACAAATGACTAGCTAGTCTAGGTCATACCAGACTAGGGATGTGACAACTCGCCCCCACTTGAAAAAATCTCGTCCCAAGATTCAGGGGTCGACGGAAAGAAAGCGGGGTACTCCAGTCGAAGACGATCTTCTCGCTCCCAAGTAGCTTCTCTCTCGGAATGATGAGACCACTGAACTTTGAGAAACTTGATGTTCTGACGTCGGGTAACACGCTCGGCTTGATCAAGAATGCGAACCGGGTACTCTCGGTATGTGAGGTTATCTTGGAGATCAAGCGTTTCGTGGTCCACTCCGCGGATGGGATCCGAGAAGCAACGCCTGAGTTGAGAGACGTGGAAGACATCCTGAACTCGAGAAAGAGGTGGGAGTAGTTCCAACTGGTAGGCAACCTCTCCTCGTTTAGCGAGAATACGAAAAGGACCAATGTAACGAGGAGCCAACTTGCCCTTGATACCGAAACGATGGGTACCCTTCAAAGGAGTAACCCGAAGGTAAGCCTTTTCGCCAACTTCATAAGTCATATCCTTATGATGACGATCATACTGACTCTTTTGACGAGACTGGGCTGTTTTCAAATTCCCACGAATGATGCAAACTTGCTCTTCTGCCTCCTGGATCATGTCCGGTCCAAAGAATTGTCTTTCACCGGTTTCTGACCAGTTCAAAGGTGTTTGACATCTCCGTCCATAAAGAACCTCAAAAGGAGCTTTCTTGAGGCTGGATTGATAGCTATTGTTATAAGCAAACTCGGCAAAAGGAAGACATTTCTCCCAATCCATACCGAATGAGATAACGCAAGCTCTAAGCATGTCTTCGAGAATTTGATTGACCCGTTCCACCTGACCACTCGACTGAGGGTGGAAAGCGGTACTGAAGGAAATATGGGTTCCCATGGCAGTTTGGAAACTCTCCCAGAAATGAGAAGTGAAAAGACTGCCACGGTCTGAATTGATCTCTAGTGGAACACCATGAAGTGACACTATTCGAGAAATGTATAAGTCAGCAAGCTGACTAGCAGTGATACTCTCTCGAACAGGAAGGAAGTGAGCCACTTTGGAAAGACGATCAACGACTACGAAGATAGCGTTATTCCCTCTCTTGGTCCTGGGAAAGCCGGTGATGAAGTCCATACCAACTTTATCCCATTTCCATTCAGGAATAGCTAAAGGCTGAAGGGTGCCAGCAGGTCTCTGATGCTCTGCCTTAACGCGACGACAAACGTCACATTTAGCAATGAACTCAGCGATTTCTCTCTTCATCCTAGTCCACCAGAACCTCTGGCGTAGGTCCTGATACATCTTAGTGCTACCGGGATGAATCATGAGAGGAGATTCATGCGCCTCCTTGAGAATCAATTGTCGAAGATGTTGCTTCTTGGAGACCACCAGGCGGTTCCCAAAGAAAACAACACCTCGATCATCTATAGAGAAACTACCAGCAATACCCTTGGCAATGTTTCTCTTGATCCGGGTAATCCCCGTATCATGCTTCTGGGCATCTATGATAAGATCCACAAGGGTAGGTTTCGCCACCAAGGTGGAAAGAAATCCGCGAGGAGCTATGTGAAGATTAAGCTTACAGAATTCCTCATGGAGAAGTGGTTGGCCTTGCTGTAACATGAGATTGTTGCAATAGGATTTACGGCTTAGAGCATCAGCCATGACATTGGCTTTGCCTGGGGTGTAGGTAATCCCTAGATCATAATCTGTGATCAACTCCAGCCAACGTCTTTGCCTAAGGTTCGGATCCGGTTGGGTGAAGATATACTTGAGACTCTGGTGATCGGTGTAGATCTCGCAATGTTTACCAAGGAGGTAATGTCGCTAGGTCTTGAGTGCATAGACTACGGCTGCAAGCTCTAGATCATGTGTAGGATAATTATCCTCATGTGGATGCAACTGTCAAGACGCATAGCCAATCACATGACGATCCTGCATAAGAATGCAACCTAGTCCCTGTCGTGAGGCGTCATAATAGATAACAAAGTCCTTTGTGAAATCCGGTGGCACAAGTATGGGAGCAGAAGTCAGGCGACTTTTCAGTTCCTGAAAACTGTACTCACACTGTGGGGACCACTCGAACTTTTTATCTTTCTTGAGAAGTTCCGTGAGGGGTTTGGCTACTTTGGAGAAATTTTCAACAAAGCGGCGACAATAGCTGGCTAGACCAAGGAAACTCCTAACTTGTTTAACGGTCTCAGGTGGAGTCCAATCAAGAACGGCCTTGACTCTCTCGGGATTGACAGCAATGCCCTTACCAGAGATTACGTGGCCTAGGTAGGTCACTTCTGGCAACCAAAATTCACACTTGGAGAACTTGGCATAAAGGCGGTGCTATCTGAGTTTTTCTAACACAAGTCTAAGATGTTCGGCATGCTCTTCCTCGTTCTTCGAGTAAATAAGAATATCATCGAGGTAAACCACGACGAACTTATCTAAGTACTCCATGAAGATCGAGTTCATCAAGCGGGAGAATGTGGCTGGGGCGTTGGTTAGGCCAAAGGACATGACGGTGTACTCGTACTGGCCATAATGAGTGACAAAAGCTGTCTTGGGAATGTCCTCGTTTCTGATTTTGATTTGGTGGTATCCTAACCTCAAATCCATCTTGGAGAAGACAGAGGATCCAGCGAGCTGATCATACAGGTCATTGATCCTGGGGAGCGGATACTTGTTCTTTATCGTGACCAAATTAACGGGACGATAATCTACAACCATCCGGTCCGTACCATCCTTCTTCTTGACGAAGAGGACGGGGCAAGCCCAAGGAGTAGGACGGATGAAACCCTTTTGCAAGGACTCATCAAGTTGTTTCTTAAGCTCGGCTAGTTCTAAGGGTGCCATCTTGTAAGGTCTCCTAGAGATTGGAGCTATTCCTGGGATAAGATCTATGACGAACTCTACATCTCTGTCAGGTGGAACACCTGGCAGTTCCTCTGCAAAGACATCCGGGAAGTCACGGACTACCGGGATATCTCCAAGGTCTGGAAGAGGGCTGGCATTAAGAGAATAGAGCTGACACTTTGCAACTCTAGTGGAGACAGTGACTATCTTGCCAGATGGGTGTGTAAGCTGAACAGATCTTGTGTAACAATCAATCTTGGCATGATGAGCTGTCATCCAGTCCATACCCAAGATGATGTTAATATCTGAGGACTTGAGGGCTACAAGTGATGCAAGGAATACAAGTCTATCAACAAGGATTTCATTACCATGGCTGATTCTGGTGGTCGGCCATCTTATTCTGGGTGAAACTACAGAACTCTTCTGTCTTGCGATCAAGGAGGGCCTGGGAAATGTGATGCTCGCGAAAAGCCTCAGTGAAATCTCTCCAGGTAGGAATCTGGCCAACTGGAAGCATAGCCTCATAGTTCTGCCACCAAAGACTAGCAGGACCTTCCAGGTGGTATGTGGCATAGGTGACCTTGTCATCTTCAGCTACGCTCGCGGAACGCAGCTTATGAGTGATGCTACGGAGCCAGTCATCTGCATCGAGTGGCTCGATGGAATGATGAAAGGTGGGTGGGTGCAAACGAATGAATTCATGAATGGTCGCAGACTTATTGGACCGATGTGCGGTGTTCTCCTTGATACGTGCCAACAAACGGTTAGACTCACGCTTGTTCCTCTCCATTTCTAACATGAACTCTGTCAACGAAGGCGGGTCGGGAGAATCCTCATCCCTACCATCTCCATGGTTCTGGCTACGAACAATAGAACTTGATGACATCCTGAGAAACGAAACCAGGGACGGAGTCAGCATCAACTATAGACTGTAGAATGTAGGACAAGGAATTAGTATCTCTCGAACTCCTAGGAAAATTCCGGCAGCATAACGGCAGTAAAATGCTCAGAATGAGACATCCTACTAAAAATGGGGTAGTACATGCTCAACATCATCACTCAAGGTTCTGAGATCATACTAAACAGACTACACCGGAAATACTCGAAACTGGGGTATGACTCTGCAACCAATCCTATGGGACTACGGAGTAGTAACACGTGATCCTGATAGACGGAAGAGAAAGCCTAGTTCCTTAACCCCGTAGGAAAGATAGGATGACTCAGATCAGAAGGCCATGAGGTATAAGGAGTAAAAAGAGCCTTACGTTCCTTCCCACAATCAATTCCCTTATATAACTAACGAATTTCTAGACTCAACTTCGATCAGTTTGGCTTGGTAATCCTACAGGGAGTCAGGCTCTGATACCAGCGCTGTCAGGACCCCGGCTCAATGCCACATCGATCTAGCATGTAACACCTCATATCACTTTGCGGCCTCACGCACGGTATCCCCATGGGTGTCGCCTTACCATTGCCCGGGACCGTTTGCGCCTTTTGGCACACGCATATGATGGTGTCGCTAGCATCCATATGATAAAGAGCCCGGGCTGACATGGCTAGTCGTAAACCCAAAGTGGCACTAACTTACAGGGACAGGCATCCATGACCCAGCATCGAACGTGTCGGTCATCAGCAAGTGAATCCAGGCTGTAGCACTGGGCTAACAGGACTCCGGTGAACCGGGCTGTAGAGGGCTAGCAGGACTCCGGTATTCATTGCGTGACATTTCCCTGAAGGGATAGACACAGGAACGAAGAAGGACACATGCCGGCCAGCCTAAGTGTTCCGGAGCAGTAGCAAGCTACCAGGGCTCAGTGGAAGCACTAGGAGACATTTCCCGGTAAGAGAGACTACTAAGGATAAACAACTAGATAGTCAGATCCCACACATAGCAATACACATTACACGTACGCATAACATGCAAGTATGTGTTGTACAACATGGCATCACAGCATAACTCAACAACTCAAATAGATAAAGGCTCAGAAGAGCCATCATAGCATTTATTGCAAATAGGGGTCACAAGACCCATCATACAGAGCATACAAGCAACAAGCGGAAGCATTACATGTCTGGGTACAGACATCTACAAATGAAAAAGGCTGAAGAGCCTGACTATCTACAACGTCCGATCAAGATCGTAGCTGAGGTACAAGCTACTCGTCGAAGTCCACGAGAACACTAATAAGACCGAAGTCTCCACTGCAAAAACATAAATAAAGCAACATGAGTACAAAGGTACTCAGCAAGACTTACATCAGATCCTATCATACATGCATTTGTATCAAGAGAGTAATGTGGGGTTTAGTTGCAGCAAGCCAGCTTTGACTCTGTGGCTATCCTGTTCTACAACTACCAGAAACTCTTGAGGTGAGACAATGCACACGAGTCCACTAATCACCACACAATACACTTACTATGGATTCATCCCCGTCTCCCTACGAGAAGGCTATCCATAGCACTCACACTTGTCTTGAGCATTTTAGAGTATCCACTTCAAGTTGTCTATGTACCATGTAAGCATCCAAGAAGTCCATAACCGCGGACCCGGCTATTCGAATAGATCATGTTAACCCTGCAGGGGTGTACTTCTTCACACACGCTCTCGCCACTTACCGCCATGTACACGTCATGTATCTCGGCAACCTTCAAGCGGAAGCCTGGCGAGGGTGTCGGACACGACCTGACTAACCACACAAGACTCTAGCCCAGGTTTATCGCCTATTCGGGTTCCATCCGCAAGGAGATCCGGCCGGGGTGTCGCTCACGGGCCCAAACGATGTGTGCAGGGTTCCCGAGCCCACCATCCGGGTGCCACTCGGTACACCAGGCCACGTGTGCCTAGTCTGTCCCAAGCCCACCCTGCCGGGTGCCACTTGGTAGAAAAATAGCACTACCTACAAACACCAGAAACTAGTTGCGACTCCTGGACAGAGACCAAGTTGGTTAATAAGTCAAGAGGGGTCGAGTTACCGGAACCCAATGTGTGGTAGTATCGAGTCATTGGACAACATACATACAACTTAGTGCTTAAGGACGGTTCCAGTGAGACAACCCACCATGTACTCCTACATGGCCTCTCACCGCTACCTTTACCAAATCGTGTTCACCACTTCACTCTCAGCATCAGAACATATCGTAACACTCCAATTCATTCCCAATGAACTAGACCTAACACAACTCTAAGCAATAGCAGGCATAGCATGGTAGGAACACAACAGTGGCTTCAATCAACTCCTACACATGCTAGTGGGTTTCAACTATTTACTGTGGCAATGACAGGTCATGCAGAGGAATGGGTTCAACTACCGCAGCACAAAGTAGCAGATGAATCGTTGTTGTCCTAATGCAATAACTGAGAGCAGGAGCGAGGGAGTAGGATTGTATCGGAATGAACAAGGGGGTTTGCTTGCCTGGTAAATCAACAGAAGAGGCACTGCTTCACAGACAGGTACTCTGGAACGGTCTCCGGAGCAAGACCTATCGAGAAGGAATGGTGCCAACAATCAATACACAAACATATGCAACAATATGATGCATGAACATGGCATGAAGATGTGATGCTGTTTGAGTTAATGCAACTAGTACTCATTTGGTTTGAAGTCCATTTGAACCATAGGCTCAAATGTATCTCCAAAGTAAGCTCTTATATATGCCATAATGTGTTTTCTCATAATCAGCATGTATAAGTTGGTTTGTCATGCATGAAACTAGTACAGATGGAAAGATTGCATTTTTCTGATAATTTTTCATATATAAATTGTTTTAATCTGAGCTACGGTTGAATTGATATGAATTTTTGAAGTTTAAAACAATTTCTGGAATTTCCTAAATTATTTTAATTCCATAAAATATATATTGCATCAGCATTGAGTAAGCATGACGTCAGCGGTCAACTGCGGCTGACTGGGGTCAAACCTGACGTGTGGGGTCCACACGTCAGTGTCAGGGGGTTAAACAGGGTTAGTTTAATCCTAATTAAAAAGGTTAGCGGCGCTGGGGCCCACTGTCAGTGTCAGGGGGGTTAGTTAAGCGGTGATTAGCACTGAGCTAATCACCTGACGGGCCGGGCCCACATGGCGGGGCTCAGGCGACGGGGCTCGCCGCCGGCGACCTCTGGACGCGGCGGAGTCTGCACCACAGGCCACGGGAACGGCGTCTGAGAGCACCGGGGCGTAGCCCGGTCTCTCGCGCATTTGGAGGGGCAGGTGAGAGGAGCTGGGGAGGCCGGAGCTCGCCGGAGCAAAGCTCGCGGTGGCGGCCGGAGCTCGGCTTCGATCGGGAACGGGCTGCGGGGCACGGGGAGGCCACGTGAGGGGCTCGGCGGCACCCTCGTGGCACCGGGAGCACGATGGGGTGCTTGGTTTGGGCGGAGGCGGGCCGAGACGACGATGGCGACATGGACGGCAGTGAGAAGCTTCGGCCGTGGTGGGGAGGAGGGCTACGACGAGCGGGCAACTAAATGGAGAGAGGGGAACGGTGGCGGAGCTCACCGCGGTTGCAACGGGCGTCGAAGCGGGCTCGGGGAAGGCTTGGGGCAGCCGGAGCGACGACGGCGATCTCGTCGGCCGAAGCTTGAAGACGACGGCGATTGCGATGAAGCGGAGCTTGCCGGGTTGCTTTGCTCGGTGAGGAGGGAGAGGGGGTCGCGGCGGAGCTGGGAAACGTGTCGGAGAGGCGAGGGGGAGGCTGTGGCGGTGGTTATGGCGAACGGCGGCGACGGTGATTCTCGGGTGAGAGAGAGAGAGAAGGGGAAAAGCACGGGAGAGAGGGGGTGAGGCCAGGGGATCGGGGCGGCACTGAGAAGAAGCAACGCGGCGTCGCGCTGGCAGGGTAGGCAGGCAGGCGAGCTGGTGGCGTGGCGCTCCGCCCGTGCGCGCGCGTCGGCCACACGCCTGGCCGACTGGCGCCAGGAGGACGACGGCGGTGGTGGGCTGGGCTGGCCTGCTGGGCCAGAGGCGCCAGGTAAGAAGCCCAGGTAAGTTTCCCTCTTTTCTTTTCTTTTGTTTTCTAATTTTCTGACATTTGTTTTGATTTAATTAAAATATTAAATCATTTAATTACCTTATGCCAATTTTTGCAGGAGCTAGCTATATTATTCCAGAGCTCCCCAACAGGTGGCATAATTTTTGGACATATATTAATATATATAACTAATATATTTCCAATGCAAATATTTATCGGATTAATCCAAATGGCCAAAATAAATATCCATGAGCTCCTAAAAATATTGGTTCGATTTTTATCTCTGTCCAATATTTTCAGAGAGCAACATGAGCATTTTCTTGGACCCTTTTGGTGAAATTTTTATTTGGGTCATTTTCAAAATGATTCTGAGGGTTCCACCAATCCTCATTTCAAATTTAAATGAAAATTTAAACATGATGCACAAATGACTAGCTAGTCTAGGTCATACCAGACTAGGGATGTGACACGACCTTCCTTTTCTTCCCCCCCTCGTTTTGGTGGAGAGGGTTTTCCTCCTCCTCCTCCTCGTTGTCGTTGGAGGAGTGCGCCTCGGTGTCTTCAGACGATGAGTCCGGCACCATGTTGCGCCGGAGACTTTTCTTGGTCCCCATGGCCTTATTCTTGGCCTTCTTCTCTGGCACCTCATAAGGCGCCAGAACCAGCATCTCCGTCAGCAGAGCGGTTGCTGGATCTTCAGGCAACGGAGCCGGACAGTTGATCCGCTCCGTCGTCGCCACATATTCCTATTAGATCAGTACGGTGGCTTAAGTTCCTCCCACGAATATACAGAGGAAAGACACATCTTGCAAAATGTAGAATGCTTACCGCATTGGCGTGGGGCTTGGCGCTGAGTCCGCGGTCCTCGGAAGTGGGAGGAGGGACTTTGCTGGACTTGAACAACACCTTCCAGACGTCTTTATGCGCCGTGTCAAGGAGCTCTTGCAGTGTCTGGTGTTGGGCTGCGTTGAACTGCCACAGGTTGAATGCCCGTCTTTGACACGGGAGAATCCGGCGAAATAGCATGACCTGGACCACGTTGACAAGCTTGATATTCTTGGTTATCATGTTCTTGACGCAATTCTGGAGTCCGGTCAGCTCCGCGGATGCGCCCCAGGCTAGGCCCTTCTTTTTCCAGGAGGTGAGTGATAATCCCCAAGTGCAGGGAATCATTGTACCAATTCCCAAAGGTGGAAGTGATAAGTATGGAGTGTCGAACCCACAAGGAGCTAAAGGTTAGATTAATATTCTCTTGAGCCCTATCTGCCACTGATACGACTCTACGTGCACCGAACATTTGCTTCCAACTCGGAACAAGAAATAAAATTGTGTTGTGGGTATAAAGAGGATAACTTTGCATGATATCGGAGAGCTAAAATATGAAAGTAGGTGATGTTATCATAAAGTTAGAATATGTTACTAAATAATACAAATAGCGAGTGTGGAATAATGATGCATCGGTGTGCGGAATTGTCCTAGGCAGTTGTTAACAAGACCAATAGTCGTCATTGCAATTTCATATGAGGGAGAGGCATAAGCTAACATACTGTCTCTACTTGGATGATATGCACTTATGATTGGAAATCTAGCAAGCGTCCGCAACTACTAAAGATCATTAAGGTAAAACCCAACCAGAGCATTAAAGCATCAAGTCCTCTTTATTCCCATAAGCAGCAACCCCCTTACTCGGGTTTGTGTTTCAGTCACTCACCAACCCACTATAAGCGAATCATGAACGTATTGCAACACCATACAACGGGAATCCCTCACGCTTGCGCGACACGGAGGGCACCATAGGACAACACCAAAATAAAACAATACAACTCGTACCAATCTAAACCATCAATCAACCCAAGGACAAAAGATATCTACTCAAAACATCATAGGATGGCAACACATCATTGAATCATAATATGCGGCATAAAGCACCATGTTCAAGTAGGGATTACAGCGGGGTGCGGGAGAGTGGACCGCGTAAAAGAGATGAGGATGGTGATGATGATGGTGATGTTGATGAAGACGTTCACCGCGGCGATGATTCCCCTCCCGATGGCACTCCGGTGCCACCAAGAGAGAGGAGGAGAGGTTCTCCCCTCGTGCTTCCTCCTCCATGGCTTTCACCCTCTGTTCCTTGGACTTCATGGCGATAATGGCCCCTCCGAGATCCTCCTCCATGGCCTCCGGTGATGATGGCCCCCTCCGGCAGGGTGCCGGAGAGGGCCTAGATTGATTTCTCATGGCTACAGAGGCTTGCGACGGCGGAACTTATGATCTAGGTTATTTCCCAAAGGTTTCTGTATTTATAGGAATTTTTGGCGTTGGTTTCACGTCAGGGGGGTCTCCGGGCTGTCCACGAGATAGGGGGGCGCGCCCTAGTGGGGTCGGCGCGCTCCCACCCTCGTGGGCAACCCAGGACTCTTCTGGCCCAACTACGATGCTTCGTGGTCCTCTTTTGGTCCATAAAAAATCATCAAAAATTGGCACGTCAATTGGACTCCCTTTGGTATTCCTTTTCTGTAAAACTCTAAAACAAGGAGAAAACATAAACAGGCACTGGGCTCTAGGTTAATAGGTTAGTCCCAAAAATCATATAAAATGGCATATAAATGCATATAAAACATCAAATATGGCTAATATAATAGCATGAATACTTCATAAATTATAAATACGTTCAAGACGTATCAGCATCCCCAAGCTTAATTCCTCCTCGTCCTCGAGTAGGTAAATGATAAAAGAAATAATTTATGAAGTTTGAATGCTAGCAGGTGCAAAAGTTTGATCAAACATAATTTCAATCACCTTTTCTAGCATCATCATGTGTCATAATAGTAGCTTATCTCATAAAACTTTTCATGATCAAGTAACAATCTATTCACAATGTCATGTATGGTTCAGAAACTTCATTGAGAACTAACAAACTATAATCTCAGTCATTGAAGCAATTGCAATTTATCATAACATCATAAAGAGTCAAGAATAGAGCTTTTCAGCAAGTCCACATACTCAACTATCATATAGTCTTCTATGGTTGCTAACACTCACGCAATACTTGTGGTTATAGAGTTTCAGTCGGACACTAAGAAAGATAGGGGCTTATGTGTTGCCTCCCAACGTATTCACCTTTAGGTGATGTCAACACTAATAGCCCATGCTAACTTACATCCAATTGGATATATATATCATGATCTTTCAAACACGAGGAGCTTGCCAAAGGATAAAATGAAAAAGGGAAAGATGAAGATCACCTTGACTCAAGCATAAAGTAAAAACATAAAGTAAAAGATAGGCCCTTCACAGAGGGAATTAGAGGTTGTCATGTGCGTTTAGGGTTGGATGCATAAAATCTTAATGCAAAAGAACATCACTTTATATTGCCCCTTGTATGTGGACCTTTATTATGCAGTCTATCGCTTTTATTGCTTCCAAAACAAGATCGTACAAAGCTTATTTTCTCTGCACTAATAAGTCATACATATTTAGATAGATATTTTTATTGCCTGCAACATGACAACTTACTTGAAGGATCTTACTCAATCCATAGGTAGTTATGATGAACTCTCATGGTAAAACTAGGTTTAAGGATATTTGGAAGCACAAGTAGTATCTCTACTTGCTGCAAGGAATTTGGCTAGCATGAGGGGGAAAGGCAAGCTCAACATATTTGGAAGGTAAATGATAATATACTTTAACTGAGATGTGAGAAAACATAAACCATTACGTTGTCTTCCTTGTTCAATGTCAACTCCTTTAGCATGTCATACTTAATGAGTGCTCCCAGTCATAAAAGATGTCCAAGATAATATATTTGTATGTGAACCTCTCTTTCCTTATTACTTCCTATTAATTGCAACGATGACCAAAACTACGTTTGCCAACTCTCAACAACTTTTATGCCTCATACTCTTTATATGTGAAGTCATTACTATCCATGTTATAAGCATATGACACATATAGAAATTCAGATTTATGACATTCAATTCATTCCCCCATTTACTCACAGGATATACATGAGGCACATGAGTAAATGACAAACTACTCCAAAAGATATGAGTGAGGGACACTGAGTAGTCGAATAATTAACTAGCCATGGGAGGGTTCATTTTTATTAAATATTTTAGATCCAATGATTTTATTCAAACAGAAAGTAAAATTGAAAATACGCTACAAGCAAAACACATATCATGTGACGAAAAAAAATATAGCTCCCAGTAAGATGTACCGATAGTTTTGAAGACGAAAGAGGGGATGCCTTCCGGGGCATTCCCAAACATAGGAGCTTGAGTCTTCCGTGAATATTACCTTGGGGTGCCTTGGGCATCCCCAAGCTTAGGGTCTTTCCACTCCTTATTTTCCTCATATCGATATCTCACCCAAAACTTGAAAACTTCAATCACACAAAACTTAATGGAACTTCGTGAGATAGGTTAGTATGATAAGGAGTAAACCTTGCACTTTGGTACTGTAAAAGAAAAGGTTCATAATTGTTTTCACATAATTCCTACTTTACCATATCATTTGAACAATTTATATTGAGAAATATAATCCATAGAAACTAGAAAACAAGCAAACTATGCAATGAAAACAGAATCTGTCAGAAACAGAACAGTCTATAATGATCTGAACAATAACCATACTTCTGCTACTACAAAAATTATGAAATAGTTGGTGGACGTGAGGAATTTTTCTATTAATCTTCTGCAAAAAGGATCAACTCAAAAGAAGTCTTCTGTAAAAAATTACAGCTAATCTCATGAGCGCAAATTTTCTGTTTTTTATAGCAAGATCACATTAACTTTCACCCAAGTCTTCCCAAAGGTCTTACTTGGCACTTTATTGAAACAAAAGCTATAAAACATTATTACTATAGTAGGTTAATCATGTAGACACACAAAAACAGTAAGGGCAAATATTGGGTTGTCTCCCAACAAGCGCTTTTCTAGAATGCCTTTTAGCTAGGCAAGATGATTTCAATGATGCTCACATAAAAGAAAAGAGTTGAAACACAAAGAGAGCATCATGAGGAATATGACTAGTACATTTAAATCTAACTCACTTCCTATGCCTAGGGATTTTGTGAGCACACAATTTATAGGAACAAAAGTCAACTAGCATAGGAAGGCAAAACAAGTATAACTTCAAAACTTTAAGCACATAGAGAGGAAATTTGATATTATTGCAACTCCTACAAGCATATATTCCTCCCTTATAATAATTTTCAGTAGCATCATGGATAGTAACTTTGTTCTCATACTCAATTGGAACCTCTTCCGAAATAGTGGAGTACTTACTAAAGTTGACACTCTTCCAAATTCACTTTCATAAATATCGTACGAAGATTCAACACCCTCCAAGATACTGGGATCACTAGTTCCTAAAGTTGACACTCTTCCAAACCCACTTTAAATTATAGTATTATTCATGCTCCAAAAGATATAATTCCTGGAGCATTTTACAATATATACTAGCCAATATCCAAGCTCAAAATATATAAGTGAAGTGCACGAAGCATTCTATAAAACCATACTCAAATGATTTAAGTGAAGGACAAAGAGCAATTCTATAAGATCATACTTAAAAGATATAAGTGAAGCACATGAAGTATTCTATAAAACCATACTCAAACAATTTAAGTGAAGCACAAAGAGAAATTCTATAAGATCATACTTAAATTTAAGTGAAGCACATGAAGTATTCTAAAAATCAATGAAGAGCTATCTCATACTAGCATGATTCTTAAAGAAAAATAAAAACACAAAGGACACAAATCATGTGAACAAAACAAAAACCGAGGTATACCGATATTTGTTGAAGAAGAAAGATGGGATGCCAACCGGGGCATCCCCAAGCTTAGATGCTTGAGTATCCTTTGGAATATTTACTTGGGGTGCCTTGGGAATCCCCAAGCTTGAACTCTTGTCTCTCTTTATTCTTCTCACGTTGGTAACTCCTCGTTCTTCAAACACTTCATTCACAAAAACTTAAACAAAAACATGTGAGATCCGTTAGTGTAATAAAGCAAACTTCCACTTTAAGGTACGGTAATTAACTCATTATTTGTTTGTATTGGTGGTAAACCTACTGTATTCCAACTTTGGTTCATACCCTTACATACTAGCCATAGATGCATCAAAATAAGCAAACAACACACGAATAACAGAATCTGTCAAGAACAGGACAGTCTGTAGTAATCTGGAAGTTTAGTAAACTTCTGTAGATCCAACAATTATGAAATAAATTTGAAAATTTGAAATATTTGTACAGAAGTAATGTGCAAGAAGTTTCAGACCCATTTGACTTTCCAGTAAAAAATGTAAATTCATGCACTACAGCCAAAGTTTCTGTTTTTGTTCTGCACATAGTAAGCAAGCAATCTTATCATACTAAAACCAAAGCTTGGAACATTATTTTTATAATACAATGGATATATACAAGGGGATAATTATTTACAGAGAAACTTCCATGAAAAATTCTACATTGTTTCTGTGAGCATGAACAGAAGTGCTCAAGGTCGACCCTCACTTCTTCAATGCATAACTTTCCAATCACTTCTCTTTTTGAAAAACTTTTTTAGGCATGAGAGGCAAGTAGATATTTTTTTGGTATTTTCATTATTTTAGATTTTTTTGTATGTTTCACCCACAACTAAACAGAAACAAAAATTAAAAACAAAATCTACTTAGTGAAGAAAGCAAACAAGCACACACGAGAATATGAACCCCATGCTATTACTCCCCGGCAACGGCGCCAGAAAAGAGCTTGATAATCCCCAAGTGCAGGGAATCATCGTAGTAATTCCCAAAGGTGGAAGTGATAAGTATGGAGTGTTGAACCCACAAGGAGCTAGAGCTAGGATCAATATTCTCTCAAGCCCTATCTGCCACTGATACGACTCTATGTGAACCGAACGTTTGCTTCCAACTAGAAACAAGAAATAAAACTGTGTTGTGGGTATAAAGAGGATAACTTTGCATGATATCAGAGAGCTAAAATATGAAACTAGGTGTTGTTATCATAAAGTTAGAATATATTACTAAATAATATAAATAGCGAGTGTGGAATAATGATGGATCAGTGTGCGGAATTGTCCTAGGCAATTGTTAACAAGACCGATAGACTTCATTGCAATTTCATATGAGGGAGAGGCATAAGCTAACATAATTTCTCTACTTGGATCATATGCACTTATGATTGGAACTCTAGCAAGCGTCCGCAACTACTAAAGATCTTTAAGGTAAAACCCAACCATAGCATTTAAGCATCAAGTCCTCTTTATTCCCATACGCAACAACCCCCTTACTCGGGTTTGTGTTTCAGTCACTCACCAACCCACTATAAGCGAATCATGACCGTATTGCAACACCCTACAGCGGGAATCCCTCACGCTTGCGCGACATGGAGGGCACCATAGGACAACACCAAAATAAAACATACAACTCGTACCAATCTAGACCATCAATCAACCAAAGGAAAAAATATATCTACTCAAAACATCATAGGATGGCAACACATCATTGAATCATAATACGCGGCATAAATCGGAATGTTCAAGTAGAGATTACAGCGGCGTGCGGGAGAGTGGACCGCGTAAAAGAGATGAGGATGGTGATGTTGATGAACACGATCACCACGGCGATGATTCCCCTCCCGATGGCACTTCTGTGCCACCAAGAGAGAGGAGGAGAGGTTCTCCCCCTTGTGCTTCCTCCTCCATGGCTTTCCCCCTCTGGTCCTTGTCCTTCATGGCGATGATGGCCCCTCTGAGATCCTCCTCCATGGCCTCCGGTGATGATGGTCCCCTCCGACAGGGTGCCGGAGAGGGCCTAGATTGATTTCTCGTGGCTACAGAGGCTTGCGACGGTGGAACTTCCGATCTAGGTTATTTCCCGAAGGTTTCTGTATTTATAGGAATTTTTGGCGTTGGTTTCACGTCAGGGGGGTCTCCGGGCTGTCCACGAGATAGGGGGCGCAACCTAGTGGGGTGGGCGCGCCCCCCACCCTCGTGGGCAGCCCGGGACTCTTCTGGCCCAACTCCGATGCTCCGTGGTCTTCTTTTGGTCCATAAAAAATCATCAAAAATTGGCACGTCAATTGGATTCTGTTTGGTATTCCTTTTCTATAATACTCTAAAACAAGGAGAAAACAGAAACTGGCACTGGGCTCTAGGTTAATAGGTTAGTCCCAAAATCATATAAAATGGCATATAAATGCATATAAAATATCATAGATGGGTAATATAATAGCATGAATACTTCATAAATTATAGATACGTTGGAGACGTATCACTGAGCCGCACAGCGATGCCGGATCGGAATTCGGGGGCCGCCGCGCAGTTGGCGTCACGCAGCTAGGTGATGTAGAACCACCCCAATTTCCACCCCTTCACGATCTCCGCAAAGGATCCTTCGAGCCAGGTGACGCTGGGCATCTTGCCCACAAAGGCGCCACCACACTACGCCTGCTGGCCGACCACTGTCTTCGGCTTCACGTTGAAGATCTTTTGCCACAGGCCGAGGTGGGGCCTGATGCGGAGAAAAGCCTCGCACATGACGATAAACGCCGAGATGTTGAGGATGAAGTTCGGGGCAAGATCATGAAAATCCAGCCCGTAATAGAACAAGAGCCTGCGGAAAATGGGTGGAGGGGGAATCCCAGTCCACGGACGAAGTGGGCAAGGAACATGACCCTCTCGTGGTGCCCCGGAGTCGGAATGATCTGCCCTGCATTCGGGAGCCGGTGCGCAATATCAGCGGCCAAGTATCCGGCCGCCCGGAGGTTTGAGATGTCCTCCTCCTTGACGGAGGAGGCCACCCACTTGCCTCCCGCTCCGGACATGTTTGGCTATGCGGAGAAGGTGAGAACTGGGGCGCTGGAGCTCCAGCGTGTGAGAATGGATGAGCGAAGAAGGAAGTAGGCGTGGATGAAAGAGGAGAATCCTTATCTCTTTATAAAGGCGGTAGAAACTGAGCGCCTCCCCACTTGCCCGTTAAGATATCTTATTTCACAAGTGCCACGATTGATGTGCAGTTGGGTTACCCATACCCGTATTGATGAGAATCCCGTGATAAGGGGACACGATCTCTGCTTCGACAAGACGTGTCAAAAAAACCACCTCGCATTACGTGCAGTAGATGGTTGTGAAAAACGGTTTGAATAATGACCGAACCGTGGCGTGATGTCATGCTATAAAAAGCTGTTAGCAGATTAGATTTGTGGAATATTATACTCTCTATGATGGAATGTGGAAAAAAATTGCAGAGCCGGACACGATCCTTGTGTTCTAATTCTTCTATGGACTGTTCGGAGAAGGAACCCTCCTTGCAATGCCGAAGACAATTTGCGTGCCGGACTCATCGTCATTGAAGCCTGGATCAGGGGCTACTGAGGGAGTCCTGGATTAAGGGGTCCTCGGACAGCCGAACTATATACTTTGGCTGGACTATTGGACTATGAAGATACAAGATTGAAGACTTCGTCCCGTGTCCGGATGGAAATCTCCTTTGCGTGGAAGGCAAGCTTGGATATTCGGATATGTAGATTTCCTTCTCTGTAACCGACTCTATGTAACCCTACCAGTGTCTATATAAACTAGAGGGTTTAGTCCGTAGGACAACAACAATCATAATCATATGCTAGCTTCTAGGGTTTAGCCTCTACGATCTCGTGGTAGATCAACTCTTGTAATACTCATATCATCAAGATTAATCAAGTAGGAAGTAGGGTATTACCTCCAACGAGAGGGCCCGAACCTGGGTAAAACATCGTGTCCCCTGCATCCTGTTACGATTAGCCTTAGACGCACGGTTCAGGACCCCTACCCGATATCCGCCGGTTTTGACACCGACACCTCCGTCCTCTCTAAGCTCATAAATAATTACGCTATGGAAAGACATACCGGGGTTATCAATGAGAGTTTTAATAATTTTGATGAAGATGACTCCGGAAATTTTCGTTATTTAATTGATGAGTCTTTAAAAGATGCTTGGGATAGGCTATTAAGGATTCGAGCTAGCTATGTGCCACAATCTCAAATTGACATATACCTAAAAAGCTTTTATGTTGGCTTACCCTCTTCGTTTAAGCAAGTTTTAGATTCTATTTTTGAAGAAGGTTTTTTGAGGGGGATGCTATAGATACCTATTGAAAAATGAAAACTATATTTGGGCACCCCATGAATGATAAGGTTGAATCTACCTCTCTTTTATGCTTTTAACAAAACGAAATTATCAAAGAGATGAAGGCTAGCTTAGATGCAAATTTCCGTAGCATGCTTAATCTTTCTTCCACCATTAATGGCAATGTGCTTTCCCAAAATAGAAGGATAAATGCTATAAATAAGAAATTTTCTCTTTTCTTTCCCAATACCAAAGATGGCAATACTTAGATCTATTCTCGCTTTTATGCCTAGCTAGGGGCGTTAAACGATAGCGCTTGTTGGGAGGCAATTCAATTTTATTTTTGTTCTTTACTTTTTGCTCCTGTTAAGTATTAAATAATTCATCTACCGTCTGGTTAGATGTGGTTTTATGTTTAATTAGTGTTTGTGCCAAGTAGAACCTATAGGATCGTCTTGGATGAAAGTTAATTTGATCTTGCTGAAAAACAGAAACTTTTGAGCGCACGGTAATAATTTTAATAAATAACAGGAATGTGCTTTTTAGTTGATTTATTTTGCAGAATATTTTTAGATAAATTTCCTAGGACTTACTATTTTGGTAGGAGTTTTACAGTTCCAGAAGTATTCGAAAGTTACAGATTGCTACAGACTGTTCTGTTTTTGACATATTCTGTTTTTCGTGTGTTGTTTGCTTATTTTGATGAATCTATGGCTAGTATCGGGGGGTATGAACCATAGAGAAGTTGGAATACAGTAGGTTTAACACCAATATAAATAAATAATGAGTTCATTACAGTACCTTAAAGTGGTGGTTTGCTTTCTTGCACTATCGGAGCTCATGAGATTTTCTGTTGAGTTTTGTGTTGTGAAGTTTTTATGTTTTGGGTAAAGATTTGATGGATTACGGAATAAGGAGTGGAAAGAGCCTAAGCTTGGAGATGCCCAAGGCACCCCAAGGTAAAATTCAAGGACAGCGAAAAGCTTAAGCTTGGGGTTGCCCCGGAAGTCATCCCCTCTTTCGTCTTCGTCTATCGGTAAGTTTACTTGGTGCTATATTTTTAATCACCACATGATATGTGTTTTGCTTGGAGCGTCTTGTATGATATGAGTCTTAGCTTTTGCTTTTTAGTTTACCACAATCATCCTTGATGTACACACCTTTTGGGAGAGACACACGTGAATCGAAATTTATTAGAATACTCTATGTGCTTCACTTATATCTTTTGACTTAGACAATTTTGCTCTAGTGCTTCACTTATATCTCTTTAGAGCACGGCCATGGTTTTATTTTATAAAAATTATTGATCTCTCATGCTTCACTTATATTATTTTGAGAGTCTTTTAGAACAGCATGGTATTTGCTTTGGTTATAAAATTAGCCCTAATATGATGAGCATCCAAGATAGGTATAATAAAAACTATCATATAGACTGCATTGAATACTATGAGAAGTGTGATGCTTGATGATTGTTTCGAGATATGAGGATGTTAATATTAGAGTCATGCTAGTTGAGTAGTTGTGAATTTGAGGAATATTTGTGTTAAACGTTTGTGATTCCCATAGCATGCACGTATGGTGAACTGTTATGTGATGAAGTTGGAGCATGATTTATTTATTGATTGTCTTCCTTATGTGTGGAGGTCGGGATCGCGCGATGGTTAACTCCTACCAACCCTTCCCCTAGGAGCATGCGTGTACTACTTTGTTTTGATAACTTGTAGATTTTTGCAATAAGTATGTGAGTTCTTCATGACTAATGTTGAGTCCATGGATTATACGCACTCTCACCCTTCCACCATTGCTAGCCTCTCTTGTGCCGCGCAACTTTCACCGGTACCATACACCCACCATATAACTTCCTCAAAACAGCCACCATACCTACCTATTATGGCATTTCCATAGTCATTCCGAGATATATTGTCATGCAACTTTCCACCGTTCCGTTTATTATGACACGCTTCATCATTGTCATATTGCTTTTGCATGATCATGTCGTTGACATCGTATCTGTGGCAAATCCACCCTTATAATTCTTTCATACATGTCGCTCTTGCTTCATTGCATATCCCGGTACACCGCTGGAGGCATTCACATAGAGTCATATTTTGTTCTAAGTATTGAGTTGTAATTCTTGAGTTGTAAGTAAATAAAAGTGTGATGATCTTCATTATTAGAGCATTGTCCCAAGTGAGGAAAGGATGATGGAGACTATGATTCTCCCACAAGTCGGGATGAGACTCTGGACTTTATGAAAAATAAAATAGGCCAAAGAAGCCCAAATAGAAAAAAGAGGCCAAAGAAGACCAAATAAAAAAAGAGAAAAAAATGAAAGAAAAAGAGAGAAGACACAATGTTACTATCCTTTTACCACACTTGTGCTTCAAAGTAGCACCATGATCTTCATGATAGAGAGTATCTCATTTCGTCACTTTCATATACTAGTGGGAATTTTTCATTATAGAACTTGGCTTGTTTATTCCAATGATGGGCTTCCTCAAAATGCCCTAGGTCTTCATGAGCAAGCAAGTTGGATGCACAACCACTTAGTTTCTTTTGATGAGATTTCATACACTTATAGCTCTAGTGCATCCGTTGCATGGAAATCCCTACTCACTCACATTGATATCTATTTATGGGCATCTCCATAGCCCGTAGATATGCCTAGTTGATGTGGGACTATCTTCTCCTTTTTTGTCTTCTCCAGAACCACCATCCTATTCCACATATAGTGCTATGTCCATGGCTCACGCTCATGTATTGCATGAAGATTGAATAGGTTTGAAAATACTAAAGTATGAAACAATTGCTTGGCTAAAACCGGGGTTGTGCATGATTTAAATATCTTGTGTGATGAAGATAGAGCATAGCCAGACTATATGATTTTGTAGGGATAACTTTCTTTGGCTATGTTATTTTGATAAGACATGATTACTTGTTAGTATGCTTGAAGTATTACTATTTTTATGTCAATACTAAACTTTTATCTTGAATCATTTGGATCTAAACATTCATGCAACAATAAAGAGAATTACATTGAGAACTATGCTAGGTAGCATTCCACATCAAAAATTCTGTTTTTATAATTTACCTACTCGAGGACAAGCAGGAATTAAGCTCGGGGATGCTTGATACGTCTCCAACGTATCTATAATTTTTTATTGTCACGTGCTATTATATTACCCGTTTTGGATGTTTATGGGCTTTACTATACACTTTTATATTATTTTTGGGCCTAACCTATTAACCGGAGGCCCAACCCAAATTGATGTTTTTGCCTATTTCAGTGTTTTGCAGAAAAAGAATATCAAACGGAGTCCAAACGGAATGAAACCTTCTGGAGAGTTATTTTTGGAACAAACGCAATCTAGGAGACTTGGAGTGGACGTAAAGAAGCAAACGAGGTGGCCACAAGGTAGGGAGGCACGCCCTAGGGGGTGGGTGCGCCCCCCACCCTTGTGGGCCCCTTGTGGCTCCCCTGACCAACTTCTTTCGCTTATATACACTAATGGAATCTGGCATTTTTCCATCCGCCAGCCGACGGCAAAGAGGCTCTTTGCCATGAGCTTCCACAATGTGGACGACAAAGAAAGTGCAGATGGCAATAATGCTATTTGTCGTCAGCTGCTTCTTTACCGTCTACCAGCTGACGACAAAAAGCTAGAAAGCAGACGACAAAGAGCCAGGTGGGCCCCATAGGGCACGGCATGGCTAGATCAGATTCTTTGCCGTCAGCTAGCAGACGGCAAAAGAGGTGATTACTTTGCCGTCTGCTGGCCAATGGCAATGCTAGTCCTTTGTCGTCTGCTTGCGTAGGCAAAGAGGAGACATGGGCCAGCCCTAATGGTGGCCCTCATTGTCGTCTGCTAACATATGACAAAGAAGGCCCACTTAACGGGCCGAGCTATCTCCCCCCTCTCTCCATCTCTCTCTCTCTCCCTCGCGTGCGCCCGCCTCGATCTCCTATGTCGCCGTCGCCAGCCATCCCTGCCCCGTCGCCCCGTCGGCCCGCCGCCCTGCCGCCTGATCGCCCCGTCACGCCCC